>NW_027526460.1:28041723-28424529 GCF_048455015.1 Haemaphysalis longicornis | reverse complement strand
GGAGGACGGCCGTTGGGGCGAGCAGCAACGTCCACACAGAGAGCCCTGCATGGACGCCATGGGAGACATTGGCCACTCGTATGCGCATGCCCGCAAGCATCAGCCAGAGGCAGGGCAGGAACGTGCGGGCCGCATATTTTTTTATTTATTTAGATTACCTTACGGGCACCTTTGCAGGGCGTTGATTACAAAGGTGAAAAGTGTCTATACGGCTCAAACTTGCGATTAACAAAAAATTAGCAGTGGCTGAGCTCGGCTATGCCAGGATATACGTAGCGTGATGAGGTTTAGCTGGTTATTCTTAGCTTTCCTGGTTGTCTATGATTAGCTTGATTATCATGCTTACTGCTGCCTCAACGACACACACACACGGTTTTCGCATTATGTGACACATGAGTGTTTATTTTTGCTCAACGTCTGGTTGCTTCTTAATTGCCAAAAAGACAGCTCGGTGGTCAGTGTAGTAACACGCTGCCGTCTCTACGGCACCAATTATCAAGCCATGCCATCAAGATATGGCCGCGCTATCAAGCGGCTCCGGAGCATCGTCAGTTGTGCGCCGTGTGACGTCACTGCTCCTCGCGCATGCGAAGCGCGGCTTTCCAGGAGCCACGAGAAACTGCTCAATCTCGGCCAGTGTCGCTCACGCTACAAGCTCACGCTGAAAAAGGAACGGAGCAACCGATGAAGACGTGTCATGACTTCTACATGCGTGACTTCTAATTGGTACTGCGTAGGATACTGCTTAGGATACTACATAGGGATATGTCGCACTTCCTTATTATCTTAGTTCGCGAGACGGAACTTGCAGATTCATGGTGAAGGAGACATATTATTGCCACATTAGGTGCAAATTTGGCGGAGAAATTGCCGGCACATCTTGTCAGGCTAACACGCGTGACCCAACTTCTCCACCAACCAACCGACTGTCCGACCGACCGACCGACCGACCGACCGACCGACCAACCAACCAATAGGCAATACAAGTTTGAGGGGTAAAAAGGATAACATGAAAAAGTACGTAATACCATAATACACACAAGAAAACTGCAGACAAAAATGACAAAGTATTCCGAACACAAAAAGTAAAAAAAAGAACGGCCAAGGAAGGTTGCTAAATATGTGGGTAGTGCTGTGATATGCGAGGTGTAAAAGAAGTAGAGGCATTTCTAATGTCGCCGGGTTTGCAACATACGACACGCTTGAATGGGAATTACTTGTGTACACCAAAAAGCTTGCAAATTTAATCTCACATACCTGAGAACTTCACAGGCGCTCCTCGACTAGAAAAGTGCCAACATACTCCCGGTCCGTCAAGAATTAGGATGTCAAGGAGCTTGGAAGTTACAACACCATTACCCTACTCTCGGTTGCGTACAACTTTTTCTTGTAAAGGTATAATTATGAACTGAATAAGCTAAACCCTATTTATGGACTTCCAACAACTGAGAGAACAGGCTCGATTTAGGAAAGGTTATTGAACAATGGGTCACGTTCATGTCGTCAATCACGCAGTAGAAAAATTTTCAGAGTATAATAACCCCCTTTACAATTAATCTCTACATTACGAAAGAACGGTTGATCCTGAAGATGCCGCTGCAGTAAGCGTAGAAGGACCAAGGACTAGATGATATAGATGTGTATAAGACACTGGGATGACATACAAAAAGAACGCACGTGCCACAAAAAAAAATCCTTCACAAAAAGAGTGTAAAGTTTCCGATCAGAAAACAGTGACGAAAGGAGACACCTCCCGAACTTTGTTTACAGCCTGTCTAAAGGGGAAGTCAAAAAGTTTACATGGGAGGAGTCAGGGATACAAGTGAATAGGGAATACTTCAGTCACTGAGAATTGCGGGTGACATTATTGTGAACACTGAATCTGGAGAACAGTTTCAAAAAAAAAATCTTAAATAGCTGCACCCAGAAACCTTGTAATATATAGGCTTAAACCTGAATGTTAAGAAATGAAAAGTAATGCTTTACAGAGACGCAGACACCCTCACCTTCGGCATAGGTAATAAAATACTTGAAGGCGCGGATGAATATAACGATTCTCGACAAGTTGTCAGTGCCCATACCAAGCACGAGAAATAAATCCGGCGCAGATTAATATGCGCTGGGCGCCGTTCGACGAGCACGCTCAAATAATGAACAATAGCCTACCTCTGTCGCTGAAGAAAGGTGCGAAGCCAATGTGTACTGCCGGTGATAACTTACGAGGCGGAAACTTGGTGCCTCACTAAACACCTAACAACAAGAATAATTTAATTCATCCCGGCAAGCTATAGAGAGAGGCTAATGAAAGTAACGGTCAGAAATATGAAACGACCATCCTATAGACCTAAATTTATTCGTCCTGGTGGTAGCTGTTCCAGCGGCACTACAACCGTCATGCTTGACAGGAGAATCTCACTGCGCGTGCGCAGCATAGTTCAGAACATGCCAAGGCGCTATCGCGGCCCAAAGACTGAGAACGTTTATACCAGAGAACAAGCTTGGATGGAAGACATCATAACTTTTGCGTGGTTGTTTGTCTGCTTGTTTAGGCATAATTTATTCGGATGGAGGCGGAAAGCGAAAACGCCCGTGTGTTCGAGATTTCGGCACACGTTAAGGATTCCGCAGGTGGTCAAAATTAATCCGGAGCCCTCCACTACGGCGCGCCTCATCGCCCGTGTAGCGTCGGCGCGTTAAACCTCCTAGACAATAAAACCAATTAGGCATGATTTAGCTAGTCCTCAAAATGTTTCGTTGAGCCCTACCACGGGGACTATACAGCAGAGATGCTAAAAATACGAAACACAGACCTCGCTATCTGTGTTGTGCATCGACAGTTAGCGTGCGTTGCTCCTCGAGTCATGCTGACAACGTTGCATGCAATTAAATAAGGGCACATCGACCGTTTTTCACTAGTTGTTTTGAACATAGAGTTTTTGTCAGTGGTGCCTTAATGGAAATAAAGTGTTATGAAAATATTAGAAATAGTGGAAATATTGGAAATAATGGCCAATAATGGAAATATTGTTTAATTTCGAACTCCTTCTAATGCTGACGTGAACTTATGACTCGAAATTTATATTCGGTGTGCACGTTGTTCTCTTTTTTATTGTTGTTGTTGTTGTTGTTGTTCAGCGCGGTGTAGCTTCCCGTAGCTTAGGTTCCCGTCTTAATGAACACATTCAAAATAAAACATATCCCGTTTGTTTGAACTATGCCTGCTGAATTTCAGCTTGCTCGTTAATATTGATAATTTGCGATAGCAGTCCTAAAACGAATGCTATAACACGGGGCTTTTACAGCCGCGTCGACGGCCGCATGTGGCTCAAGAAAACGGGAGCAAACGGAGCTGTAATATTAATGTCATGAAAGAAAGGGGAAATTACAGCACGTTTGCATTATTAAATGAAAACATAACCTTACAGAGTTCAGTTATTGCACTGATTGCGCCGGTTGTGCTAAACCCAAGCTTGAAAACGACCGTAATTTATAATTCCGGGCCCATTTAGCCTGCGACGTCCCCCGAGAGTCTTGGTGGCAATCCACATCAGATCATAGCAGTCCGCATCGCTCGCGGCGCTCGACGTCTCGTTTTCGCTCCTGGTTTACTGAGTCTGCACTGTAAGTGTTGCACCAGTCCTTGTAACACATAATAAGCGGGCGTCAGCATCATGTGACCTAGAAAAACACTGCGTACACTGCAATGAAAGACGCAGTTGCCTTCGCTGTCGCCTTCATTGCTTGCAGCGAAGGCTTGCAGGCATGCCGCGAACATGATACATTTCTGAATTCACAGCGCAACAAACAAGGACGAAAGGAAGACGAGACATAGATGAAACCAAAGGGAAGGCGAAACCAACTTGCCCAAGCATCAGCGTTAACATGATACCGTTCTCATGCGGTAAGTTCTTCACACACAGGAATAAAAGTCCACAGCATTTTAAGACTCGTTACAGGAAGACATTTTTATGCGTGAGCATCACTAAAGCATTAGTTGGCTCTGAGCAAAAAACGGAGTCCGCAAATGCCCATAGCCGGGACCTGTCATCAAGTTTTCGTTACATGGCTGCATGTAGCCGGAAACCTGTAATCAAAGTTCCTTGTGCGGCTGCTTACGGGGATACGCTGTGGTCTGACGTACCCCAGCGAGTATGAGATGGTCCGACATTAGCCCTAAGGTTAGGCTTAGAAGCGCAACATCGTCAATTGGTACCCGCTGCTTAACCTAAAATGAGTCTGACGTTGGTTGGCGCGTCGTTAGACATAACAATAATGCCACCTAACGTTAAGGCTGAACGTAGGCCTAACAACATACCCCTCAGCACGATTGGCTAGTGATTATGACAGAAAACGACAGGAGCTCACGGATGATTCATTATTCCCGTTTGGCTCAGATTTCAATGAGTCCACCCACGAACAATCCTCCCATACCTGCTCAAGGTAATTGGCCAATGGCGATGACAGCTACTGTGAGACGCTAATGCCCTTTCACCACATCCCGTTAGCTATGACGCGAACATGCCCACACTAACATATGCTTTCACGACGACAAGAAATACTGCTCACGCACGCTCACATCAAAAGAGGAACCTGAAATGTTCCCGTGGCTTTTTAAAGCAACTTTACCCCCTTTTTTCTTCCCCGTATGAAGCTTGCGCTGCATATAAACATCTCATGAAATAGGCCAACTGCAATAGCAACAAGCACAGTCAAAAGCAGTACTAAGCCTCACTCATTTCGCTTGCTTCGACTTGCGCCTGGCCACGACGTTGGTAAAGCAGGTCGGAGATATGAACTACACACCGCAATGCTTTTTATAGTAGCGGCCATAAAGCATGCGCTTCCGTGCGTCGATGTTTCTGGGGGTCGCGCTAGCTTGGAGGCCCCGTTCCGTTGTCACGAGTTCACGCATACAATGCCCATAAAACTTTTGTGCTTGTTTCTTCCTTCGGCGCTGGGCAGATTTAGCTATGACTTTTGCTAGCCGCTCCTCCGCGACGTGCACAGACCTGCGGCCGTAGCAATTGTATGGAGATATTATTGTTATTCTGTTTCAAGTGCGAGAAGTGCACTGTCAAAAAAAACTGCTTTAGTATAAGGGAACGGGAGGAGAAAAGAGAAAGATTTCTACATGATGCCTGTGGGCTGCTATACAGTATGGGCGCATATGCAAGCGCCAAATATTACGTTTATTTCTCTTTAAAGGCGAACTTGGGCTGCCGCTCGCATTTGAATGTGTAGAATCACGTAAGCGATACGGAGAACTTTATTCTACCGTATCGAGAGCTGTGTGCGAACTATGCTGTCTTGCAAGTAATGAGAGGTCCTAATGTATCGAGACCTTTACCCACACGTCTACACAATGGAGGTGTATGAATTGTCTCGAGATATTGTTTGCTATTAGCTTCAAATACGCGCATGGCGTAACGTGCGAAACAAAAACTATACATTTACGCCGCGTGTACGTGTTTCTTGTCAGTGGCGAAACCCTGTTACGGAATCTTTTGTTTAATATCATCGCAAAGGACGCGGGTTCGAACCCGGCCAGGGTGGCCACTTTTATGATGGAGGCTAAAAGCGAAAACGCCCGTGTGTCGAGATTTTGGCGCACGTTAACGATCCCTAGGTGGTGAGAATCAGTCCGGAGCCCTTCACAACCGCGCACCTGGTTGCCCAGGCGTAGCCCCGGCGCGTTAAATCTAAACATTCAGTAATTTAATCGTAGTCCGGGTAGAGCGGCCGCAATTACGCGTTGGCTTGTCCCTTATGTTTGAGATCATACGCTATAAATTAATCCTCATTCGAGGGGGATGAACTCACACGCAAGCAGTCAGACCTAGATTTCAACTTCGGGCGGTGCGACATTCAGTGATGCTGCTTTCAGAAATTATTAGGCCGTGCAACGCGACTTTCGGGCAGAGACGGTCTGTGAATGCGCGAACGGAGCTCGGAGAAAGATTGTTGGCAAGAGTTGCTGAGATAATGTAACCGCGAGAACCCTCAGTGTATACACAAACCAATCAGGCCGTTAGTACAAACACGCTGCATTTTTTTCAGTGAAGCTGTATATACCTAATTCCCCAGTTTCTCGCGGTAGTGTAGATGCTTTGCTCGGCGGGTGTGTTCAGCGCATGGAAAAATTTACTAGAAATAAAACAACACAGTTCTTAGGGCCTCCATATTTAATATGCTTACACTGCCGCTAAAAAAAGATTTCTTCCTAGCAATGCATTTTTGTCTAAAGGTGAAGCCGACTTTAAAAATATCTGTGTAAGCTTGTCTTTTATAAGCTGACTTTTAGGGGCGAAACACCTCAGGACCTCGCTTTGCCCGTGGCTTGTCCCTTGGCGTCCGTGTACACAGTGTTGCGCATGCACGAGGAGCGTTGGATTGTATTGGATTGGATTAAATTGGATTAAATTGAATTGTATCGGATTGGATTGGATTGGAATTGTATATACTGTACACACGCGTTGTCGCTCATTTACATGCGCGAGTGGGCAATGTCACGGGCGATTTACGGTAAGAACTATCCCCAGGGCTTCGCCCACTCGCCATGATTCACTTCGTGGAGATGGGTGATTTTTTTTTTTTTCACATCGTCTGTTGCCCAATGAAGCACAGCCACCTACAAAGAGAGTGCGGTTAGAGCCTTACTTTATACTCCTCTACACCGCCGCCGCGTCTTTGCCGATTTGCGAATACTGCTCGCCGCGCGCAGCGTCTATTTAAAAAAATTAAGTTTTTTGGTGTTTACTACGCCGAAGCTGCATTTCGGCTGTGGGACGCGCCGAAGAGGAGGGCTCCGTATTTATTTTACCGCCTAAAGATATTTAACGTGTGCTGAAATGTCGACACACGGGCGTTTCCGCTTTTCGCCTCCATCAGAAAAGCAGCCATCACGGCCGGGATCGAACCAGCGTTTTTGGGCTCAGCAGCAGAACGCCATAGCCCTGAGCCACCGCGGCAGGTGCGGGGCGCCCATCTCCCTCCTGCCATTGCGCAATGCCGCGTGCTCCTCGGCGGCCACTTGTGTGGTGCACTAGAGCCTGCACTGTGATTAGCGCAGCCGCACTAAAATAAAACTTGATTGTCTCTACCCACCAATCGTGTGTTTCCTTAGACTGTGGCGTACAAATCGCGGTACTGTCCGTATTATACAATATAGTACATCCCCAGTATAGCTAAACCCCAGCATAGCAAATCCAACCAGACCACCAGCTTCGCTGGGCTTCCCGCTTTTCAGGGTGGAAGGGTCTGTTTTACATCGGGTCTAGATTTTAATGGGCAGCATTTTAGGGGCGAAGCACCTTAAGGCCGAGGCTCGCATGCGCGAGGAGCATTGGATTGTATTGGATTGGATTGGAATGGATTGGAGTGCAATGGATTGGATTGGATTAGATTGAATTGCAATGGATTGGCTTGGAAATCGTTTTAGCAACAGTAAGCACTCTCACGGGCGATTTACGGTAAGAACAATCTCCAGTGCTTCGCCCACTCGTCATGATTCACTTCGTGGAGATGCGTGAATTTTTTAAAATGGCGATCTGTTGCTTCGGCAGGTTCAAACCAAATGTGTTTTCGCGTTTTTTTGCGTTATAGTGGTTCTTCTTCGTGTGCGCAAAACCACGAACGCCATCTATGTGCTTTATATAGTCGTGAGCCCGAAGGTGAAGTGTGTGAAGGCAAAATCTTACCAAACTGCTATCACTGTTGTCACGTTCACACCACAGTCGAACCCAGTTAATTATAAGTGCGAGGGGATAGAAAATCTCTTCGAATTAGGCGGAATTCGAACTAGAGGGGGTCGCTTTGATTGGCGGTACAGCGCACGCTACCAGCATTACAAACGTACACGCGATAAAGTAGATGGTATTGGACGTTCTTCGGAGTGCAATTTCAATAATGGCAGAGAGAAAAATTGAAGCTGTTCCACTCAATGTGAAAGCTAGCTGTCGGAAGTGCAGAACAGTGATTAGTTATAATGGGCTGTATCGCCGTTATACGCTCACTGCTCCCACCAAATGCAATTCGAATTTCCCGCCTTCGCAGTGCTCGCGCGCTTCCTGCCCGAAACTGCGCCAGTGGGAGTTCTGTTCTAATTGTTCTTGCTTTTCCTCCCGCATGTGCCGGCGTTCCATTGCCACTTTTTTTTTTCGCTTACTATCGTAAAAACCAACCCAACGAGTGCTCCTAAGTAAATGAACGCGGGTGCTGCCGGTTAATTACGTATATTTTGCCTCAAATGTACGTACGGTTTTCTTTGCGCTGTACAACGGGGAGATGTATGACAAGCGCCAGCGGTTCCCGAGTTTCGAACGTTTATTACCATATAAACCGCTTGGCTTTCGAAGCCTCTGGGTTACGCCGCGACGACAGACGGCCATGTGACTCTACTTGGTCCAGCAAGCGAGCTACGACGATAAGACGAGCCCCTAAAATGCTCTGCACTTAAAACGGAAGCGCGCAAAGCGAGGCTGCGTGGTTTATTCCAGCTGCTAGAGTGTAGGCGAAGCAAGCACCCTGCTACGGGTTTAGGAAGCTGAGAAGGCCAGTGACGCAGCTGGCAGTGAGGAGGACAGCAGACACGAAAAGTAGTCTGTGCGGGGGGGCAATATTGTTCGAATTAAGCGCGACACACGTTTCATGCCCGAATTAGCGAGAGCTTCCCCCCATTCGAGTACAGGTCACTTTGCCGGGACCAATGGACCAGCTCGAATCATCCGTTGGTTCGAATTATGCGACTTCGGATTAACTCGGCTCGACTGTATCAACATTGCTCAGTGGACGGATTTAAGGCCTGCACTATACATGCCTTGAGGCATGCACTAAGGCATGCACTAGTACGCTGCTCTTCCTGATCATCGCGTATACCTGAATCACGTAATGCAGGCTGGATTTCGTGGGCAGCACAGAAGGCTCTAGTGCCTGCACGGATCTCGTGCTCTTTTAAAGCGCCGTGCGACTTGAAGCAGTGCGAATGCTGCTGACAACAGGCTAGCGGATTTCCCCGCGCGGTCACCTTTCTGGGACTACGTGGCCAGAAACGTGCACTTGCGGGAAAGCGTGAGTGTGTGTGTGTTTGGTGTGCTGCCGATCTTCACTGGCGCCGGGAAGCTAGAAAGATCTTAGTATCGCTACTCTGCGGTCTCGCCGTGTAGCGGCACGCTGCGGTTCATCATAATCGGCTCATCCTAAACAACCAGGAAACCTAAGATTAATCTGCTGAACCTTAGCTCACGCTACGAATATCCTGGCATAGCCGAGCTAAGCCACTGCTAATTTTTTAGCAGCGAGGCTCTTCTTGGTCGAGTCCTTCATGGGGCGCAATGGGGTGACGTGGTCGCACCGATGTGGAGAGGTGCCTGGCGAGGACGAGAGTAAGCGCCAAAGCGTACATGCAGCAAGTAGAATAATACTTGAACCAGTCACTTATATAAGCAAAACTTTTCTAAACTACTAAATCTGATCACAGTGTTCATACTGGTCAACATTGTGGAGCAAAAAGAAAACATTGAGTACATTCGAGGCAAGATATCAATACACAAGTGGTACTAGCAATTGTTTTTTTGGATTAAAAATACACGGCTGCTTGTTTTTTGTGGTAGCAAATGAAAAATACGCCACAAAAGAAGTGCTCGCGGAGCCCTATCATTGCAGTGTTCCAAGTACAGAAGTAACAAATGGTTCCAGGAGAGGGTGCGAGCAGTGGAACACGGCAAAAATGAATGGTCGCGCAGCCTTTCGATTAGGAAACGCCAGGCAGCCTCGCTGTTAACATCAGCGTTCGCGATTCAGTGAAGCTGGGCGAATTTTTTTAAAGATGATAGTCTCTCTTGGGCTACCTAAACCCAGAAATTTTGGTCTGTCTGTCTGCCTGTCTTGAACGGATAAATTTATTATCAAAAAATCCTGGTATCAATGACACAACGTAACAACCAGAAACAATTAAACAAGTGCAGCGCCGATTGCTACAAAACTAACAGAGCTCGAAGGCTGCAAGTAACAGACACTTACAGAAACATATAAACAGCTTCAAGTTTATTGTAGACAAAAGATTAACATACGAACAATTTATAGTTGCTTACAACCAAAAGATTAACATGCGAGGAAAACAATGATACAAACACATTCTCTTCAAGAATGCAGCAATATACAGAACAGGTTTGGTTTTATGTCACAACGGGTACTGTACCGCACTAACACACAATTCTAAAACCAAAATCACTTGTTACAACGACAATTCCTAAGGACACAGGTCTGGAAAACTGGCATGTGACTCGATTCAGACACCCGGCCAAAGTGAAATGAGAGAGAGAAACTTTATTGCGTGTCCTCTAGGATTCCCAACGTAGGATTCCCAACGTAGGATTCCCAAAAAAGGATTCCCAACGTAGCCGCCTCTGAGTCAACGACGCGGGAAATGCGCGCTTGCGGGTCGAAGGCAAAGTGCGTAGGGTGCTGCGTATCTTCCTGCGCCATGAAAACAAGAAAAGTGTTTGTTCCTCTGCACTGCAAGTGCGGACTGTGGAGCGTGCGAACTGAGTTGGCAACGTGCTGCTGTTCCGTTTATTTGCGTCCTTTTTTCTGCATTGTTTTCGTATGTTGGACTTGGTACTGGATTAAAATGGAAACATTATTTGGAAAATGCCGTGTCCTTGCCATTGTCACTTTTTCAGAATTTTGTATGACAAGTAGTGACTAAGTGCGGTGAAATAGCGAGAAAAAAGGGAAGGCGGATAGGTGTGGGAGGTCACAATGGGGAGTGAAGTCATCGCAATCGTGTACGAAATTATTCGCACTACTGGTACGGACTACGCGTTAGGAGCTGGGCAGTTGTGCAGGGCACTGAAGAAGCTTCGGGGATTCTGCTGCGTTGACAAAATAGCTCGGAGACGCTACGCCACGGATTCACATTGGGAAATTTTGTGGGGAGCACCTAACGAAAGGAAAGGAAGCCTCAAAATTCGTCGATGTCTTGATGCGTACGTTAGCGCACGTGTTTCAGTATTAAAAGGGTCATGGTTTGGGCCTGTTGGTGATGCATAATGGGAACTGAGAGCGCAAATTAGACACATAGAAAGGAGACAACAGGACGAGCGCTCGTCCTGTTGTCTCCTTTCTTTGTCTGTGTCTAATTTGCGCTCTCAGTTGCCTTTTCAGTATTAGGCGGTTTAATGGGTATCGAGCTTGAGTTTACTCGTAATGGACGGCAGAAGGAAGACATCATGCATTCTTCGAGACCGCCGACAGTAAGTCTTACTGGTTTTCTTTCAGTTTTCATTAAATAGGGGCGTTACGAAATTATAGCTGTCACCCGTTCCATGGGTGACAGGCATATTCGTGTTTGTTACAAGTAGAGTGGAGGCGCCCAACGTCGCATACTTCGCGAAGAGCGTTAACCTGGACGCCCAGCAACTACTGATCTTCTGGGAAAAGACCGCTAAGTCGTCACTTGGGCTCGTGACCTGAGGGAAGCATATTATCTTTCTTGCTAAAAAAAAGTTACCCGCTAAATAAATACTGAATATTGAAGGCGTGCTTTTAAGCCTACCAAAGTGTTACACACACCACAGACTCACAATTACGTACTCAACAGCGTTTTGTAGGCAGGAATGCGCTACATCTCGTGGTTGGCGAAGCACAGAATTTATAAAGCATTCGACCTGCTTGCGTGTAACCCGTATCCTCGCTTCCATCTACTGAGCATCAACCTTCGCGCAAGCGAGTTATAAACTATAAAATACGGGAGGCGTCGGACCCATGCAGAGTCGATATTCCGTTCTCCTGTGGAACAGGCCCGGCGTTTCCTGTGCAAATCAAGAGCTACCTACTGCTTCGCGGGGAATATTACTACAGCCACACCAATTTCCCAGACGGTTCACTTATGGTTTCTAGCAAAAACCGTGCTCACCGCAACGTGAATAGTGAAAAAGAAGAAATGCGTGCTCTGCTAGTGTTTGGCCTATCTCCTGATTGGGTATGCGCCACTAATATAAGGAACAACAACAACAGCTAGTGCGAGCGCTCATACACGCGCAGCAGGAAAATATAATGTAGTGGCGTGCATGCATTCTATAACCGATCACGCGGGTTCGTGTCTTCTAGCCCGCAGCACAGACGCATGGCATCAGAGGATTGGCTGAAGAGCACGCGCTCTTAACTCGCAAAGCTGCAATGAGAGGCCATTCGGACCCTTCCCGGCGTTCCTACACTCGCGGCTGGCAAGAGGAAGGACGGCGTCATGCTGACCTCTTCCGAAACGGCAAACGCGAAGACGCTGCGCAGTAGGACGCTGATGGAAGGGAGCTGGACGCAGAGGGTCAGTACCGGAACCCGTGGCAGATAACCACAGCGACCCCGTTCCAGACACGGGTGTCAGCGGCAGGGGGAGATACGTGCTAGCCGCGCCTTATGCCTGCCCTCCGCAGCATGGCGCCGCTGTCCTGGATCATCATAGCAGAGTCCCTCGCCGCCCAAAACCAGCTCGGCCCCGGCGCGAGGTGCGCACCTGCTGGAAGACGCCTACCGCCTTCTCTTGCGCGCCGTCACCCTATAGCGTCCACGCTGCGGGCCAACCCAGCACAAAATTCATTTTTGTGGCTACCCGGGTTCCATCACTGAAGGGCCCGGCAACGGCAGCCGGTGCAGGGCGACGCGGTTCCCTCGAGCCTGAAGTAGTGCTGCCGCGGCCGCTCTTCGAGCATCACGCCCAGGGGCGGGTACTTCGCCGCCGACGCCCGCCTCTTCCACACGGGACGGAACTACGGCAGCGAGTTCGACCGACCTCAGCCAACAACCCCGGCTGCCAAGGGTCCGAGTGCCACGTGGAGGCAGAGGCGCCGCCGGCTCTCGTGACTTCGCGGGTGCACGTCCACTGCTGCCCGGCGTCATCAGCGGCGTGCGACATGTGCTTCACCATCCGCGGCTTCGAGGGGAGCGTTATCGGCTGGAACGCTACTACCGCCTACTGCGCATGCCTGAGGCCCCAACGGCCTCGACTGCAAGACGACCTGCAGCGGCGTGACGACCGAGCACCTCGACAACGTGCACACCACACCTGAAGACGCTGAGGCAGTTGTCACCCTTCTATCTCCGTGTTGCTGGCGGGCCCTGGCCGAAGATCGACGGGCTACACTTCGAGAGGGTCCAGTGCGCCAGGGAGGACGCGGGTCTGCAATCCTGGCGCTCGCTGGTTTCCCTGGTCGACTCTGACCGGCACCGGGTTGGTGCAGGTGGGACCCCGTGGACACGACAGCACGGATGACGCCAAGGACTGCATGGCTGTCGTGCCGCGAAAAGCGTTCCGTTACGCGAAGCTCAGTGACGCTGCAACCCGGAGCCCAGATAATTTTCCTCGTGGCCGCAGTTGAGTTTACGACGTGACGAAGATGCGCTCACGCCCCGGAGAGGGAGTGTGGGTGCCTGCAGCGCTAGTACTACCGTGTAGGCCCCGCGTTCTTGCTCCGCCCCTGCGTTTCGCGTTTTTTGCATTTGTTGTATTTTGTACTTCGTGTTTCATTAAATCTGAAAGACATTTTGCGAAATGCGTTTGTCCACGTCATTTTCACCTGCTTCGTTAAGCAGTGGTAACGGGGTGGATCTCGGGTGACGAATTCCAAAGCATAATTGTCACTCTGGGCAAGCAAAGGAGAATCGTGGGCCTTCAAATTAAAACCAAAGTAATGATCGATAACCTCGGGAGAGCACAGCGGTTTGAGATTGGTGGCGAGGCAGTAAACGTGGTCACCGATCACATCTACTTAGGCCAAGTAGTGACCCCGGATCCCAACCATGAGGCAGAGATAATTGGAAAGATAAGGGGGGGGGGTGCATTCGGAAGGCGTTCTCAAATAATGAATGGCAGCCTACCATTGTCAGTGAAGAGGAAAGTGTATGGCAGCTGCATCTTACCGGCACTCACCTACGGGGCAGAAACTTGGAGGCTCACTAAAGGGTTCAACTGAAATAGAGAATGACTCAGCCAGCAATGGAACGGGTGATGATAAGTGTAACATTAGGGGACAAGAATAGAGCGGAGTGGGTCAGGGAACAAACCTGTGTTAAAGATATATTAGTAGAAATTAAGAAGAAATGGGCGTGGGAAGGGAATGTATTGAAGGCAAGATAAGCGTTGGCCATTAAGGGTAACAAAGTGGATCCCTAGAGAAGGCAAGCGTGGCAGTGGGCGGCAGAAAGTTAGATGGGCGGATGCGATCAAGAAGTTTGCGTGGGTAAGTTGGTCGCATCTGTTAGCACAGGACCGGGATAACTGGAGATCTATGGGTGAGGCCTTTGCCCTACAGTGGGCGTATACAGGATGATGATGATGATGATGATGATGATGATGAACGGAGTGTTGAGTGGAAAGGGGTGGAGGGGTGCGTAGAGAGCAGTGGCGTGAACGCGCATTCGGAATAGACAAGATAAGATAATCTTTATTTGCTCCAGAAAACACTCGAAGGTCGTCCGGGCTAAAAGCTGCTAAAGACCGCTTGACAATAGCCCGGAAACCCTCATTTGGCAGGGATCAAGAAAAAAAATCACTCATAACGAATGCAAATGAAAGAGTACATCCTTGGTACGTAGCTATACAACACAACTAGCGGAATTCGAAAAGTTATACAAGAACTCATCATCATCAGCCTGCCCAGGTCCACTGCAGAACGAAGGCCTCTCCTATTGACCTCCAACCACTCCTGTTCTGTGATAATCGAGTCCACTGTTTACCCCCGAAATTCCGTATTTCATCCCTCCATCGTGTTCCCCGTCTTCAAGACCCATATGCCTCTTGGTGTCCACTCTGTTACCCTAATTGTCCACCGGTTGTCGGTTTCCAAAATTCACAGTTGGTACTAATGAACACAAAAAGACAGTTCTACACACTGGAAGACATGAAACAACAGCAATAGCGCATAAATACAAAACACCAACAATGATTGTAAAAGTGATGGAAACTACAAGTTTACGAAGTATTGCTGCAACTGTTTGGGGCAAAAGTAACGAGTGCCTGTGTAAATTTAGAATGGTGAGAATGTTGAAGTGTAGAGCGTGATATATATGATTACTGCGGAATCGCGGCACTACCCATTGTTCTGTGCTGCACGTGCGTCAATCAGCATCCCGTGCTGTTAAGGATGAGAGTGATACTAAAACACTTTTTAGTGCGTGGATGCAGAAAAAAAATGTACTTAAAATACGAAACCTGTACAAGCGGTTTACTTAAATAATGTTATATTTTGGAAAAACATTTTGTGTTGATGCCAAATACGGATTATTGGCTATGTTTCGGACCATTCTCTATCGCAAGCGCAGAATTTTTATTTCATTTTTCTTATTTGTCGTAGCCCACGGAAGGCTGCAATAGTTACCATGCGATGCAAATAACGCGTCGTAAATTTGAAGTTTGACCTTTGCAGGGAGGAAATCCCGGCGCCGAGATAATAGTCCGGTGACTGAGGACAGTTTGTTACAAGGGTTAACCATGTGTGTATCCCAACCTAGGTGTGCAGAAAATGTAACGCCAAGAATATTGTGTTCGTCTACTATGTCAATAACATTATCCTCATAAATTATGTTATTTTGCATGTTAAGCGTTTTATTTTTAGACCTGAAGATAACTACTTTATTCTTATATGAATTAATGCTAATTTGATTAGACTGCGACCAAAAGGATAGCTTCCGAAGCACGTCGTTACCAATTAAATCGTTGCCATCAGGACCGGAAGAAAGTATAGTGCTGTCGTCTGCGTACATAATAAATTTTACAGTTGTATATAATTTTGTGGAATCGTTGATATACACGTTAAAGAGAAATGGCCCCAAAATGCTTCCCTGCGGTACACCTTTTGCAATAGAAAGAAAATGTGACTTGTGGATATCTAGATCTTACCTTTAGACTTGTACAGTGTCATCAATTTCCTCACTACCTGTGCTGTTGTACCCCTTCTCTCTCTTCTACCTAATGCCTTATCTTTTCTTCATATGCCGCATGGCAAAAATGCGAAATAAAAAGAAGATACACGCATTGCTGACGGTTGTGCAAGTATGAGTTTAGCAAGTACGAAGCCTTACCCCAAATACCACATGTAGGTAATTTTTTTTATCAGGATATCATGGTTCAGACAATCGAAAGCTCGACTGAAGTCAATAAAGAGACCTACAGTGTATAGTTTTTTTCACAATGTTATCTATTATGTGTTCTTTAAGCGTGAGTACCGCGGTTTCCGTTGACCGATTACGAAAACCGAATTGTGTATTAGATAGAATATTTTTGCCAGAAAATATTTAGATAGAATATTTTTGCCAGAATATTTTTGCCAGGAAGAACAGATATTGGCCTGTAGTTAGTCACTGTTGATTTATCACCCCCTTTATGTATTACAGGTATACCCTTGCTTTTTTCATTTCAGTGGTAAATACACCATGACGTATTTAACTGGTTTGATCTGCATGTCACTGATGTCCAAAGCTTTGCTATTGTTCGGGTACTTAAATGTTCGATAAATTTCATTTATATCTGTCGGCTGAACAAAAAGGCTTCCAATAATATTGTTTTGAACACATTCGGATTCTTCGATAAATGTCCGAGCATGTGGCTAAATGGCGGTGTTGACAAAGTACGCGTTAAATTGATTAGCAATGTCACTACCGATTACATCGCGACCATTTACCAGGATTTTGTCGGGTGTGAAATGATTCCATCCTCACCCCAAAACGCGGTCTATAGCTTTCCACGCAGTATCCGGGTGCCTGTTATCAATATCTGCGAACAGAGAATGATAATAAGCAGCCTTTGCTCGCCTTAGTTCTTTGTTAAATAGATTACGCTGCGTCTTGAATTCCTGCAGCGTCGTCGGCAGTCCTGTTCGCAAGAATGCGTGATACAATTTGTTTTTTGCGTTTGATCATTTTCGTGTGAGCTCGCGTTGCCCTTATTTTCTTGGATTGCGTGAAGGTTGTGAACGGAAAGCGCCTATTGTAAATGACCAAGAAAGTTTTTCATAAACTCAGAATAGGTGTTATTTGCCGAATTTATATCATATACAAACGACCAGTCACAAGCGCTTATTTCGCATTTAAACGATTCTAAAGCTGCCGCAGATACAAACTGAGTCTTGAGAGTCTCAAAGTGATGCTTCTAAATTTTTGTTTTGTTGTCCTATATCATAAAAACTGGACAATGATCGCTTAGGCTTGATGCGGTAGTACCGACAGAAAAACCTACAGTTTCAACCTTTGTAATCAACAGGTCAAGGGCAGACGTACTGGTTGCTGTGACACGAGTGGTTGTTTTAATTAAGTTTATAAATCCAATTGAACTAAGTTTAGCGCAAAAGTCGGGGACTGTTGAACTATCTTCTAAGACATTTGTATTGAACTCACCGGCACAAACAAGGCGGAAACCATTGCCGGACACATGGTCTTAAGATATTTTCGAAGAAATGCAGAAATTGTGAGATATTGCCTTGTGGTGGCCGGTATTCAGCTACTATGAAGTCCTTGTCGTATTTTAGTGCCAATATCTCGTAGTCACTTGTGACTACTGAAAATTTTGAAACTTTTTCACAGTGTATGTTTTTTTTCTACGTAAGGCGAGAGGTTTTTCGTCGTGAGGATAATGTTTTAAGGTTGGCGTGGCGTTTGAGGGCAGATACGCTAGTATAATGTGAATAGTCTAAATAAATAAATCTCATCGCACGGTTTTTAACGGCTTCAAGTGTGCATGTGTGATTAGATTGAAATGCGTCCCAAATTTTACATGTGTACTCCGGCTTGGGCCGGACTAGTGTTAAATCTTTAGTGAAGGGGGAGCAAGTTTTAAATTTCGTCGAATATGGCCGAGTGCGCGGATATCATTAATGCATCTTAATCCACCTTAATTCATGATAGTCTCAACGTTATCCACGTTACTAATTATTACCATCAATCCCCAACCAATCATTAACTTTGATAATCATTCATCATTTCTTATTCACGGCTGGCATTCTTTGGTTTGCTTGTGGCCTTCCTTACATCACGTGATATTTTTTGTACCAGATTTCGTGCCGTTGGTGTTGTTAAGGTCACTGATGGTCGCCCTCCAATGAGACGTGCGTCGTGCTACGAGGATGCATGAGCGCCTTTATAAAATTATTTCTTGAGCAAACCGCTGCTCCGCTCGCACTCAAACTGTACGCGAAGGTCGCATTTTGTGATTTATTTTGTTTTACACCAAGAGCGGCGATGATGGCACTTGCCTGCTTATTTAGAAAACAAAGCGATTTTCCCTTTCGGCCATTTTGGGCACCCGTGACCAACTTGAGGTATACATTATGCAGAGCGGTATACGGTATGCTTGAGGTATACGGTATGTATACGGTATGCAAAAGGAAATGCGCGATGCCGGTTCTCAGTGCGGACGAGACTAATGTGGTGGAAAATCAACCACTTTCGTAGACGCCGTACGGCGCCGTCACTGGTTACGTCAGGCTCCGCGAGATGGCGATACATGTCCGTGATAAGCACACGACGTGTGCTTGTTGCTCCAAGCTGACCCCAACCGATCGCAAAGTAATGGCTCGACTCCAATGTGAGTGCGATTAATAACATATCTGCTGACACCGCCGTTGAGAATAAGGTTGAAACGGAGCAAACGACGCACGGCGGTGTTTTTTTTTTTTTCTTTTTTTTTTCTTCGGCGTGCGGGTGCGGGGGCACAAGCTGAGCTATGTCCGTGGCCGTTTCCAGTTTTGCCGAGCGAAGAAATTGGCAGCTTAACTTTTCAATGAATACCACCTATGCGGTGCACTGCGTGCGCTCGCATCGAGGCTCCTAACCCTTCAAAGCGCGTTGCACCGCCAACGCATTGCTTTTTTGCGCGTTTCTCTTGTTCTTTGCTTGTTCTTGTTGTATGAAGGGGTGAAGGCAGTACAGACGCCTGTTGGGACAAAATATTACGGAAAGCTGGGCAAGCTGGTACCGGGATAACTCGGACATGTTTTCTAGTGCAAGAAAGACGGGAACTTAAATAAGAATACGGACGCGGGACACTAGCGTTTGTCCCGTTCGTATTCTTTTTCCCATATTTCTTGCGCTAAAAAAAAGAATGTCCCTGGGATATAGCTTTCTCGCTTCGCACAAGACTGAAAGAAAACTCGTCAAGTCGTTTATTAACGTAGCCTGTTTCCCATTCACCGCACTTGGATCGCAGTTAATACCTCGATGCATTTTTTTTTCCTGTGCCTGCCGACCTTTCCGAAGTGACTGCGTGTGTGAGCTTTGTGCTTCTGGTGCAGAGTTTGTACAGCGCGCACATGTGCACTGTTGTGTGCCGTTTTGCAAGCAGCGGTTTGGGAAGACTACTGCCGTGTCGCTTCGCCAGCTTCCTACCGATGAGGAGCTATGCGCCAAGTTGGAGGTAAACGTTTCCCGGTAGAACCTTGTATTTAATGACAAGTCTTTTTCAACCGTCGTTTACAAGCGTGTTGTTATTTTGAGAGACTATGTCAGTGGATGCAAAAGTAAAAAGCTTGTTCCCGGCACGGCGCTGACCGTGTACTTGAGGGTTACCTATCTATAACCATGCGCTCCCTGCAAAGAAACTCCGATCAAGCCAGCGAAACGCACGGCAGCGCCAGAACATCACAAGTATGTTTTCTTTAACTCGTTGGAAGGAGACGCCGAGCAGAAATTCATTAAATGCGCACATACAACTAACGCACAGCACAGCGCGCCTGTCGACACATTTCAGTGATTGCGAGGCTTCGAAGCTTCGGTTCCTGCTTGCCCAAAAGCCAAGCAGGAACAGAAGCCACGAGAAAGGGGATTCTGGTACCGCAGTTACAAGTACCATTCATGACTGAAAAGTCTTTCGCGTATACCGGGAAAAAGCTTCCTTTCTGATTCATCAAATATAAAACTATCAATCTTACATCGAGGAAATCATCAGAGGGTGTCTCATCTTTCACCCAAAGGCTATGATCATGCACGAGCTGAGCTTCTTACACTACAACATAAGTGCATGCACAGTGCAGCAAAGAATAGAGATGATGAATTACAAGCCGCGCAGCACGGACAGCACCGGCAGCATGATAGTCGCTCCGAAAGTCCCCGATCCTTTAAAAAATTCACGCACTCCACGAAGTGAATCATGACGAGTGGGCGAAGCACAGGGGAGCGTTCTTACCGTAAATCCCCCATGAGAGTGCTTACTGCTGCTAAAACGATTTCCAATCCAATCCAATCCAATTCAATTTAATCCAATCCAATCAAATTCATTTCAATCCAATCCTAATCCCATTCAATCCAATCCAATGCTCCTCGCGCATGCGCAGCACGTCTCTCCAGGAATTAACTCTATGCTCCAGGAGCACACTCTCTCTCTCTCTCTCTCTCTCTCTCTCTCTCTCTCTCTCTCTCTCTCTCTCTCTGTATCTTTAACCCTTTGTGAACCTTTTATTGCGTTCTCGTTAACCTTTTGTGAACCTTTTGTTCACAGATGTTTCGATTTACACGGCGCAGTGCCGTGAGCACGGACGCCGGACGGACAGGCCTCGACCTTAAGGTGCTTCGCCCCTAAAAGTTCAGCAGTGCACGGAATGCATTTTCGCGATTACAGGGGTAACAGTGCAGAAAGAACAGCTTCTAAGGGGTGCCCGAATGCAGTCTGAGTTTCCCGTACGACGCTGTAAGCGGGGCTAGAGCCTCCGAAGGTTGCAGACATTCTGGAAGTAGTGCTCGCTTCGTGCGAGGGCCACGGCAACGGCCGGGGAAGCCGCCAGTGCAGGGTTGGATCGTAGCACCCCCAGAAACTTGTTGCGATGATTGGCAGAAACTGCCCCCTTGTGCATGGCCTCCGCGATCGGCTGCCGGCGCACCGTCGGCCACGGCCGGACTGAAGGAGCGGCGAGCGCGCACTTCGCGCCCGCCGCTCCTCCAGCCCGGCCGTGCGTCGGCATCACTGATCTCCACTAGAGTTGCTGGATGGCGCTTCGAGCACTGAAACTAAGTGGAGGTCAGTGGTCGGCATCCAACCAGGGAGACCATGCCTTGCGCATGCGCCGTAAAGCCGGTGAGCGAGGAGCGCGGAGCGAACGAGTGCGTCCATACCGGCTGTGGCTTAGCTTGACAAACGGGTGCTCGAGGTACGCGTGCACGAGCGCTGGGAATTTTCTTGCATGCGGACCCCATAGACAAACGATTTGCTGAACAGCTTCGCCGTTAAGAAAACCCGTTCACCATAATGTGAACGGCGACAAAAAAAAAAAAATCGTGCGCTGCTAGTGCGAGCGCTCGTGCACGCGCAGGGAAAAAAAAATATAATGTAGCCGCGTCCAGGCATTCCAACTGATCACACGGGTTTCGGTTGCCCTCAACGCAGACGCATGGCACCAGCTGATTGGGTGAAGACCACGTGCTTGGAACTCGCAGACTTCCAATGAGAGGTCTTCCTGCTCTTCCCAGCGTCCCCACACACTCGGTCGTCAGCGTGGCTGGCAAGAAGAAGGACGGCGTCGCGCAGAGCCTTCCGAAACAAAGAAGCAGGAAGATGCGGTGCAGAAGGATGCCTATGAAAGGGACCTGGATGCAGCAGGCCAGTACCGGAACCCGCGGCAGATTACCGCAGCGACCCCGTTCCAGACACGGGTTTCAACGGCGACGGGAGATACGTGGCAGCCTCGCCTTACGCCTGCCCTCCGCACCATGGCGCCGCTGTCCTCGATCATCATAGCCAGAAGCCCTCGCCGCCCATCTCCCGCTCGGCCCCGGCGCGGGGTGCGCTCCCGCTAGAAGACGCCTACCGCCTTTTGTTCTGTGCCGTCGCCCTCTACCAATAGCTTCTGAGCTGCGGGCCTACCCCGCACGAAATGCACCCCCGCGGCTTCCGGTGTCCCATCGTTGAAGGTCCCGGCCACGCCATCCGGCTGCAGGACGACGCGGGTTCCTCGAGCCTCAAGAAGAGCTGCCGCTGCCGCTCTTCCTGCATCACGCCCAGGGGCCAGTGCTATGCCTCCGATGCCCGCCTCTTCCACACGGGACGGCGATACGGCATCGAGGTAAACCACCGCGGGACCTCGACCAACCAGTCCGGCTGCCAGCTGCCGAGGTGCCACGTGTGTCCAGGGCGGGCACGGGGAAGCGCCGCACGCACACGGCCACTGCTGCCTGGCGTCGCCAGTGGCGTGTTCGCTTTGGACTGCGAGATGAGCTTCACCATCCGCGGCTTCGAGGTCACCGAGGTGAGCTATACGGCCGGGAACGCCACCACCGCCTACTGCGCGTGCCTGAGGCCCCAACGGCCTCGACTGGAACACGACCTACGGTGGCGTGACGGCCGAGCACCTCGGTAACGTGCGCACCACGCTGCAAGACGTGCAGACCGTGGTGCTGGGGTGTCCGGGGTGGGAGATCGACTGGCGACGCTTCGAAAGGAGCCAGTGCACGGTGGAGGTAGCGGGCCGTTGTCTTCAACCCTGGCGCTCCTTGGTTTCCCTGGACCGCGTGGATACGGCGGCATGGAAGACGCCAAAAACTGCATGGATCTCGTGCTGCCGAAAGTGTTCTGCGACGTGAAGCTGAGTGACGCTGCAACCAGCGGTCAAGGGAATTCCCCTCGTGGCCGCCATTGAGTTTACGACGTGACGAAGATGCGCGGAAGGAGGATTGTTGTTCTGGGGCCCTACGGATCCTCGTGCGCGCCTGAAAAGGGGGAAAATGCCTGCACCTTTAATAGTACCGTGTGAACAACGCGTTCTTTTTTTTGCCCCTGCGTTTCGCGTTTTTTACATTTGTTGCATTTTGTACTTCACGTTTCATTAAATTTCGAAGACGTTTCACGAAATGTCTCCGTCCTCATCGTTTTTAGCCGTTTCTTGTATGTACTGATAACTGAGTGCGGTGAAAGGGAGGGAAGGCGGGAGGCGTGAGCGCACATTTGGAACAGATGTCATCACTAGCTAATAGCGTGGCCGAAATTAGTCCCCACGGCAACCGAACCCAGACCACCCAGCCCATGCTCTGTGGATCACTTCAATCGAACAGCGTCGGGTTTTCGTTGAGGTGGAAAAACAACTGCGACAGAAATTCGGGTGCCTACCTCCTCAGAACACTTCCTTTTTTTAAGTGCGAATCGACCCCAAACCATCCACCGGCGGCGGCGGCGGCGGCGGCGTCCGCAGTGCTCCTCTATATTTAAAAAAGAAACAGCATCCGGCGCCAGGTTTCGATCCAAAGACTTTGCGGCCGCAGCGCGACGCTCTACCGACCAAGCCACGGACGCGACACTGATATCAGTGTTAGTGACGCGCCTTATATCTTTAACGCATTCAAACTACGTCGTCAGCGGCGTGCGTTGGCGACTCAGCGGCGTTATAGCGGCTTGATAACTGCGTGGTGTACACGTGATACTACAAACCCGATGGAAGAGATGGAAGAGAAGGCGGCGAGGCGGTGGGCTGCGGGGGCCGAGCGCAAGCGCCGCAAGCGGGCCGACAACCGTGCATTCGCACTTTCACATTCTCCCCCTCGGGGAAATGCGGGGGAATTTTTAAAGGGACACTGAAGTGATTTGTAAACATTGCGGGATTACTAGCGCAAATTGTAGTTCGGAGTCCGTAGGCATTGTTTCGACCACTCTGGCCGCGTTTACGTGAATTTATTTAGTAGAAAAATCAATTCGAAAATGCTGTCCTCCTTTTTTACGCTCGCCCATTTTCTGTGGCGTTTTCGTGTGACGTCAGCAGGAGATGAGCTGGAAAATGGCTGCGCTACTGCACGGTTCGCCGACCAGCCGACGTACCGATCGAGTCAGTCGGCCCAGCGTTCCGTGCGCCGGCCGCCGACGGGTCGTCGCTATTCGCTCGCTCAATTTAAACTAAGCCACAACACCTTTGTGAATGAAAGAATGTGCCTTTCCTTACTTTGTTAGTTTGTACACTGTGTCAAACTCAGAGTCCGGGTCGCTCCACACAAGCGCTGCACAAGTGCACATGCGACGCTTCGCTGACTTTACGCTAGTAGGAAAATCTAAGGCCAATTGAAGGCGGGAGAAGAGTCAGCGAAGTCAATATAGGTACTAAGAAAATAAAATCAACTGAAATTTTTACCGTACAGCGCAAAACTAGGGAGCAGGAAGCACTTTTTGCGCTGGGTAAACGAGCACAGCGGTCAGCAGCACGACCGCACATCTGCGAACGCTTTTCCGTCAAAGAAATGCAATTGCTAGACGTGAGATATTGTGGAAGTTTGGGGGACACATACTGGAGGAGTGATATACAACAAATAGTCACATAAAGTACTTAAAATGCTTAAAATAAATAAAAGTGTAAACTGGTCATACGTTATAAACCTTATATATCCCATCCCGCCGGCGCCGGCTCGTGGCCTAGTGGTCTGAGGCGCTGCAATTCTGCTTTGAAAGTCGCAAGTTCGAATCCCCGAGGGTATATGTATTTTTTTTTTTTTGTAAGTTGATTTTTCCGTATGCGGCCGATGTTTTCTGAACTGAGTTCACCATTTTTGGGCCGTAACGTTCACTGCTCCACGAGCGAGATCGCAGAACGCGCGCATACTGACAATGACGCGCTAGCGAGTTCTCGTTGGCGTGCTGTTGCCACAAGCACCGACTGCTTGCGGGCAGTGGGCCCAGGCCTGAATCAGCACACCCTTGGCCTGGTGCGAACTAGCTTTTTACGAACAGTCATGAGTGAGGCAAGCTCCGAATATGCGGGAAAAGCGCATGGCATTTGAGAGTTTGCGGTGACGCGGAGGGCATTCATCCACTGCGTAGGCCTCGTCTAGTGATTTCTACGATTCCAAGCCGCCCTGGGAGGTTTATCTTAGACATTTGACAGCCGACGACATGGCAGAAGCGCGGTACGGCGATAACTGAGATGTCGAGAATGCCCATCCAACAACGCCATCAGATGTCAAGCATGTTGTTTTACAGAACCGAAACCGAAACCGAAACTTGTTTGATTGCTAACCTTGGGCGTCGTCCAATCACGGTGCCCCCCCCCCCCTCCTGACGTCACAGCCTTTAGTTGGTGCGGCCGCCGCAAACCGCGCATAGTAGTTTTTCTTCTTTCGCGCTTTGTAAAATAATTACCGATTTGTCAACCGGATAAACGATGAATAGTGTGTTAATTTGAGCCAGTCTACACAGTGCAAGCAAAAACGGGAGCTTGACAAATTCACTTCAGTGTCACTTTAAGTGCAATGCACTTTATAAGCGACCCCAAACCATCCACCGCCGGCGGCGGCGGCGTCCGCAGTGCTCCTCTATATTTAAAAACGAAACAGCATCCGGCGCCAGGTTTCGATCCGAGGACTTTGCGGCCGCAGCGCGACGCTCTACCGACCAAGCCACGGACGCGGCACTGATATCAGTGTTAGTGACGCGCCTTATATCTTTAACGCATTCAAACTACGTCGTCAGCGGCGTGCGTTGGCGACTCAGCGGCGTTATAGCGGCTTGATAACTGCGTGGTGTACACGTGATACTACAAACCCGATGGAAGAGATGGAAGAGAAGGCGGCGAGGCGGTGGGCTGCGGGGGCCGAGCGCAAGCGCCGCAAGCGGGCCGACAACCGTGCATTCGCACTTTCACATTCTCCCCCTCGGGGAAATGCGGGGGAATTTTTTTAAAAATAAATTACGCCTAATTCACGTTAATTCAGCTCAATCGACCTTAATTCCACCTCAATTCACTGTAATGCCCACCTTCATCTACCTTAATCCTTCTTAATCCATCTTAACCATATTCACCTTGCCATCGTCTACACTACTAACTATTAACATCAATCTCTAATCAATTCATTTACTTTGGTAATCAGGCTCTTATACATGGCGGGAACGCTCTAATTCGCTTCTGGGCGTCCTTACGTCACGTGATATGTTTTGTAGCAGATTTTGTGCCGTTCGTGTTGATGCTAAGGTCGTCGTAAGACACCTTCCTTTGATATGCATGAGGGGTGTTACGATCGGATAAATGACCGTCTTTAAAAAAAAAAAAAATCCAAGCATACCGCTTCTCCGTTCGGGCTCGAACTTTACACGAAGGTCGCATTTTGTGGTCCATTTTGTTTAACACGAAGATCGGCGATGCCGGCGGCCATTTTGGGAGGCCAGTGTGTACGAAATTTCGGCGCACGTTAAAGATCCCCAGGTGGTCCAAAATAATCCGGTGCCTTCCACTGCGGCGCGCCTCATCGCCTGCGTTGCGTTGGCGCGGTAAACCCTAGAATCAATCAGTTTCGGGAGGCCATGACCAACTTGGAACGGCGGCGCCAGCTGCGGTATGCAGAAGGAAACGGCGATGCCGGTTCTCGATACGAAGTGGCCAAAGGCTTCAGTATAACCCGGGCATAACGGTAAATAAGGAGCCTGCCCGGCAGCCCATTCGCTTCTCGTTCGGCGCTGGACGGAGACGCACACGCGGGCACCAAATTATTTGGCGTATAGACCATGAAGATTCCCGCGCATGTGTGCGAACCCAGGTTGTGTAGTTTGCGCGCACACACACGCGCACGCACACACACACACACACACACACACACACACACACACACACACACACACACACACACACACACACACACACACACACACACACACACACACACACACACACACACGCACGCACGCACACACACACACACACACACACACACGCACGCACGCACACGCACGCACACGCACACGCACACACACACGCACGCGCGGACGCACACACGCACGCACACACACATGCACGCACACACACAAAAACACGCGCACACGTGCGCAACGTGGACGAGTGCATGTGGGTGTTCAGCGCAAAATTTATCGCGACGGAGAGGCACACGGATTATGCTTGAAAGGGCTTGCGAGGTACGTCGGACGCAGTGGAAGCCGGTTTTCCCCAAAGGGGTGCGGCGATGGGTGCGATTTTCAGCGCGCAGCAACTAGTCAGCCACGGAGCCACCTGCTGGGGTGACGCACCAGCATGGCGACCGTGCACTGCCTTCGCTCGTGCAGCCCACGCAGTCGTCGGTCAAGTTGTGCGCAAGGCTCGAGTGTGGGCGCTCATTGATAGGCACTCTGGGGCAGGCTCCCTCGTACGTCCACTGTTTCTCGCTATCGAGAACGCGCCGGATTCGCATGGCCATGCGTCAAATACGAAGTGCAGCTAAACAACTGTGGAAAATGACGGGAAGGCTGACCCACGTGGAGCTCTGCCGCCGACCAAGCGCAACGCAACCAGAGGGTTTGCATCCATGGTACGTGCTAAAGCGTCACGACGCTGCTGTGTTCGAGCTGTCGTGTTTGCCGATGCCGTCAACGGTACCTTCATAGCGGAAACTTTTTGAGAAGAAAACGGAATTTTTTTGTGAAAGCATAATTACTGAGAATTCCTTCTTTCCTTATGGATTTCGGGAGTAGCGGCTATGTATAAATGTAATAGATGCGGTACGTCCGGAACTATAGAGTAGACATTCATAAATTCATTATCTGGAGCACTGGGTGGTGTTCCTTGGCAAGCAGGATATAAAGACCTAATTGTGCTGCTGTCGGCACAAATAGATAAATATTGAAACAGAGAGAGAGAGAGAGAGAGAGAGAGAGAGAGAGAGAGAGAGAGAGAGAGAGAGAGAGAGAGAGAGAGAGAGAGAGAGAGAGAGAGAGAGAGCAGACTTTATTGTCATCCCTTTTAAGACGACTGCACCAAGTGGAAATGTCCGCTATCTTCGTCAGTTTCTGTTTCAGTTTCAGTTTCGCTATCTGTTTCAGTTTCGGCGCCTTCTCAACTGCACGCATCCCGGATGCAAATTCATAATTTCCCCGCTTTATTTAATTTGGGAGCCGAGTTTTACGTGCAGCTCCAGTCGTAAAAATGACCCCCGTTCCTCCCCTCCTTTTCCGGGACACCGCTGCGGACTCAGTTGTAGAAAACGCAACTAGCGTTTTTTTTTTGTTCTGCCCGCGCAACGTTCTGCCCGCGCAACGGACGGGGACTGCACCCGGGGCCAGACTATGCATTTGCTCCAGCGTTGCTGAACTGGCAAGTGACGTGAATTTGGTGAAGGTAGATTCAGTAAGGTGAATACTTGAGGGATGTGACGAATGTTTTTATTACGCGAAACAGCGTAATATTGCGACAGATGAAGGGAAGTGGACAGCGCACATAACTGCAGCAGACGACACTATCCCGGGCGTATCGAGGCGGCCGATACAGGCATGTGGAGTGGTGTATATATATAACATTTAATATGTGCGATGCCAAAAAATAAACAAAACTTTTATATCTTGAAGCATATTTTGATTAGTCGTAAATATGTTTAATTTACGACGGCAGGAGACTTGAACGGCGGATGTGACGCAACCGGAAGAGCAACTGTAGCAACGTTGTGGAAGACAACATGGCGACGTGATGAGTGAAAGTTCCGATGAACAATCTTGTACAAATGCTAGATCTCGCCTCTTTTATTACTTAAAATCATGGAGATCCATGACATTCTCCTGAAATCATGATGCAAGGATTCACGGAAAAAAATGCCGGCGACAGGACCGCATTTTGGAGGAAGAATGCGCGATCCGTTCCAGGAAGGTAAAAACATATTCTCGTGTTTTCCCCTTGAATGTTCCCAGTGCAGTTTCAATTTTCCACTGTGTGTTCACATTAATGCAGCAAGCCACGCGTCGAACAGTTGAGCATGCACCCAAAGCGTTTGCAACTTGCGTGGGCCCCGAGATTGCGACATGCCGGTGAACATCTTGCCAGACGTCGCGGTGACCTCGCCTGTTTACGATTTCAAGGCTTCCGTAAACATACGCAGCGATGCAATTATTTAACTTTCAGCAGAGCTGTCAAAGGCCTCAGGCAAATTACTTCATGCATCAGTACGTCAATTCATCGTGCCTACGCGCTATTGTATTGCCTGCAAACGCGCCCATATCGCCGTTTTTGGTCATGGTTGTTGCCGGGGTGAGCGGTCGAGCTAAAGTGTTTGCGCTGCTAAGCATCGTTGTTTTATGAGCCGCTCTGCTATGTATGCCCCTGCTGTCGTCGTGTTTGTGAGGCTGTCGATTTCGGAGTAATAGCGCTCCTTCGCGGCCCGCACCCGGCCGGCCTCCGTGCTTGAAGGGCAAGAGCGGCGCTGCTTTCTCCGAGGCGTCGCATAAGAAAGCTGACGCCGCGTCACCCAAAGCCCGTTGCAGTGCTCTTATTGTGTGACATCTGCCGGCCTATCGCTTGCTTGCCGTAGGCACTGGAGTAAGGCAAATTTCAACAGCTGGCCTGCTCGGTTTGTTCATGCGGGAGCGCTACGCAGGCGCGAATGTGCCGTCCAAGCCGTTCCTTGACTCTCGCTCGCGTTGTTTCATTGTCCTCTGCTGCGTGTTCCTGCCTGAATTCCACCGCATGTTTTGATGTACAATGCATCTGGCGAAATGTGTGGCTGCAAAGTTTTGCCCTTCGTGTAACGCTGGTGGTCGTGGGAGACCTGTGAATATCTCCCGTGTAAGCTCATCGTTGTGCTTCTTCACCAGTTTTGTTTAATCAGAGTAAAGGTTTGAGTAAATCGCCGAGCAGTTCCTCAATTCTGGGAAAAAAATGTGGCAAGAAAAAAAAAAAAACTTGACAGCTACACGAGTAGTGAGAGCAGTTTGTCATTTACCAGCCCCGTAGTGCCCTTTCAACAAATTCGTTATAGTTGCATTTAAAAAACGAAGTCAGCGCGTAAATATTTTATTGGCATGTGTGTGTTCGCAGAAAAAGGACTAAATCCTATCGCATACATACTTTCTACTTGTGTGAGCTGTTTGGCTTTACGGTTCATTGATTGATTAATTGATTTGATTGATTGTATGGTTTAACGCGCCGACGCAGCGCAGGCGATGAGGCGCGCCGTAGTGGAGGGCTCCGGGTTAATTTTGACCACCTGGGGATCTTTAACGTACGCCGAAATCTCGTACACACGGGCGTTTTTGCTTTTCGCCTCCATCAGAAAAGCGGCCGCCGCGGCCGGGAGGCTTTACGGTTCAGCTTTCCTCCCTCAAGTGCATGTGGTTTGCATTTAATGTAGATTCGAGGAGCATTCATGCATGCAATTTTCCATACCTTGTTTATGGAGGACTTCCCTGAAGGCATCGTATCACATCTGTAAGGTATAACCAAATGTTATCGTACTGCGCCATATGTTTGCCATTCTTACATCTGCCACACTGTTTCAAGCAATTTGCTGCAGTGCTTAACACAGGGGTGATTTCCTGTATTTCGTTGTGTCCTAAATAGTAAATAGTATTTTAGAGTCATTTGTTGGGACATGCCTCATATCGTGGCTGCATTGTTTTTATTCTTCAGCATCAAGCCTGTTTATGGAGCATCCCATCCACCTAAAAAAGAAACCATGTGAGTTCAGTGTTTTCGTTTTTTCGGTTCATGACTACACAAGTCTAGGGTGGACGATAGATAGTACAAAAAAGAGCCTTGTTTCTCATTTTCTGTGGAGCTTAGGAAGGTCTTACCTCACATTTGTTAAATTTATTGTGTATTTTAAATATTATGGCATGATTAATTGATTGTTGCTTCCAGTGATTGTTTTGTAATACCCCAGGGAAATACCATCAGTCTTGTCATGAGTTGTAAAAATTTAGGAATGAAGAAATTTTTTGGGAATCAACAAAACAGGAGTGGTTGGAAATCTACGAGGAGAGGCCCTCATCCTGTAGTGGACATAACATAAATAAGCTGATAACGATTATGGTGTTCATGGAAATGCCATTGATAACTTGTTTCTGTTCTTAAGACATGTAGAGCAAAGTTACTTCATATCCTGTAATTAATGTTGCACAACTTAAATGTATGCACTGCCATTCTTGCCTCGCATTTTCACTTCCTCTACATGTGCAGTGTATAGTTGGTGTAAAGCATTTCACAGACCGTTTTAATTCGGGAATTTGTCTAATGGTACGCAAGCTGTCCTGTTTCATAAACTTTCCACAGCACTGAGAAAGCTACGGCGAGAATCAGCCAATGGGGGTTGAGGTACATAGACAACATGGTCTCTCCACAGAAAACTCTTCCCACAGCTCTTGCCAAAAAAAAAAAAAAAAGGACAACACCTCGAGATTCCCTTTTTTTCTGCACATTTTGGGCTGTGTATTGGCCTGTATGCCTTGCAGTTTCTACAGCACTGCATAAAGGCAGTGAAACAGAGCGTAGGCCCACACCCACCCAATCCGCTTGAAATACCTGTAAAGCAAAAGTGTCAGTGCGGTGGGATCGGAAGTGCGCCAGTGAGTCAAGGTTAAATGCAGAGCAGGTGTTGATGTCTGTGTGGTTGTGTGCTGCTGCTCTTCCTCACATCAGGCCATCCACCCCAAAGAAAGATGGTCACAGCAGCAGACATCGAAGAAACACATCATCTAGCTCATTCAAGGACTTTCAGGAGAGCACGGACGACGCCTGGGATATCGGCGACGACGAGTTCTGCGTTGTGTCAGGTGGGATCCCCTTGCAACCTGCCCTTCGTTAAACTGCTTGACCCTGGGAGGTCTGGCAGCAGGGCGCCATGTGCACAACCTCCTGTTTGATAAGACCAAGGCAAATGCAAACTGACCATAGCTTGTTTCGTTTTAGTGCGTGAGCACTTTGGCGGCCGCTACTGAGGATTGGCAGCGATGATGGCGTTGGCCTCAGCGACGGTGTGGAACCGAGCAAGCGAAGGCCGGAATAAAGCAGCAGAGGAGAATGTGGCAAAAGTGTGCGGGGGAGGGCAGTATGTTGAGCCCGCACGAGATGCTCATCGGAGCGTCTGGCAAAAGTGTGAGGTGGAGGGCTGCAAACGCTGCTGTGCCGCCATCTGTCTCACTGCCTGCTCCTCACACATTCAGCAGATGCTACTACTTTGTGCGTAGCCCATCCAAACCGCGTGATATTTGTTTGGGAGGTTCAAACACGATTTGCAACAACATGGTCGCCAACGATGCGCTGCAAGATAGCAGCACAGTAGCGCGGGCTGCTGTGCATTAGCTGATCCCGTGATCACTTCCTGAGACACAGCAGCTATGTGCCATGATCGAAAAGACTGCAGTTTTCGCAATGCACAAATTTCGCATTAGCGAGTATAGTAATCATCAGTGCATTTTTTTTTTCATCCATAGATAGCATTTTTTGTTTCTTATCTTTATTTCAGTTTTGTGACTGTTGTTAGTAAGGCTACTTGTCGAAGCGGAAAGTCCTGTGCATTTGTGGACTCCCCTTTAAAAAGGACAGTCTTTGTGGAGTGTCAGTATTTAGCCAGTGCTGAAAGTTATGGCTCCTTGCACTTGTATGCCTTTGTACACCTGAAGCCTTGCTCTTGTGACATGCTGTGCTGTAGTCATGGTAAGGTCGCTGTCCTTTGAAAAGATAAACAAACTGGTTTATTTAAAATCTCTGTCATCGATCCTGCAATGGTATAGATCGAATGAACTCTGCAGATGGTTTTGTTCACCTCCTTCACTGGTGTATGCTGCCTGCCTCTAGCCGTGTTGTGCTTGCCATTGTGAGTGGTTATAAATGGGCCTCTTGGAGTTCAAATTGGTGATATATAAATACCGCTGTGTGTCATTCACGGGGCACGGGTTAAAGACACACCAAGTGTCTTTATGCGTATGTTTAAAGCAGCCAGGAGCAGTCATGCAAGGCGGACGTTTGGGTCTTTATTTTTGTGCTTGCAGCCGCACGTTCTTTCCCAGACTTGCATGTTTCAATTAATGGGCTCATAATAGGTCCGTTTGAGCAATGCTGGTTTTACCGATTCATGTACAGTAAAAGCTCATGAATTCGATCTCGAAGGGGACCATAAAATTGTTTGAATTAAGCAGAGTTCGAATTAGCGGGCGGGCGCTAGAATGAATGGACACAGTGCCACACTGCACGGGCAGAACACAAACGAGCCACCTCGGGACTTGTTATCGTGACTTAGGCGCTAATACACGTCTGTGGCAGGTGATTTTGTAAGTAATGGTCATGGAGCTCGAACAGTGAACAAAATTAATTTATCAGTCAGTTAGACGCCAGCAATACGCACCGACATGCATTCATGTGAGCAGCGAGACGTAATGTCGAAATAATGGCGCTGTTTACACTCAAAAACACGTTTGTTTCTTGTTATTTCTGATGAAATACCTGGTTTCCATTCCGAGGAGCGATGGGAACCAGGGGACCCCAGTTCAAAATTAACCGTTCTGGATACCGACGCGTTCAAATTATCTGGAGTTTCCCCCCCATTGAAATATCCAGGGCTGTGCCGAGACCAGGGCATCAGTTCAAGTTAACCAAGTTTGAATTAACAAGCTTTCACTGTACAAACGTCCAAGCTTAGCACAAGAAGGAAGAGTGGTAATGGTGGCCTCCTTCCCCCTCCCCGTGGCCTGCAGACGTGAAGATAGTGTCCAAGGTGGTGCAGTCCACGGCCGAGTCTGTCATCACCAACCACAGCAAGGGCCGGAACATGGTCGACTTCTCGGACGACTCGCTGGGGGACGAGGTTTCCGACAGCTGCTCGGCCAGTGCACGGGCGGCTGCCCTGCAGCGGCTGGCCATCCAGAAAGGTGGGCCCTTTGCATTCGCTTATCCATTCGCTTATTGTGGGGGAACTGTTAGGGCTGCGTTTGGCAGGATGCTTCGTGTCTGTCATTGGCGTGGCCATCATCCATGGGAGCAAATCAGAGTGCACTCTGCCTCAATCTGTCACCTCTTGCATGAGGTAGGAGCTGGGTGTCATGCCACTGTTGTGGTTCCTTGAGATTTCAAGAGTGAGGAAAGAATGACCTGTGAAGAACGGAATGACCGTCACCATGATTGGCTGATTGAACTGTTGTGATTGTGAAATTGAGTGAGGGTCACTTTTGCTGGATCGTTGTTTGTTCGTAGGTCTGTCTGCAGGACAATGTTTTCATTTATTGAAATGCGCGTAGTGCAGTAGGGGGTGGGGGGAATGCCAGATATTAAAAAAGGCAGGCAAACGCCCTGAAACACTTTGGTAGCAGCTTTGGTGGGCTAATATTACACCGAGTCGGCCACCTTTACAAGCACCACCACCATCATGTATCACCACAGCAAGGGGACCCCTCTAAAAGACTGCTGTTATGTGGCAGATTGGTGTATGTTCTCTCATTTTATTACCCTCGTTATTGGGCGAGCCAGAGCACTTTAGGGGCCCAGCATGTCGTAGCTTGTTCGTTGTCACCCTACCTAGCCACCGCATTCACGGGGTGTTGCGGACCTTAACAGACTCCCATGGCATCACGCACTGAAACAGGGGATTCGAAAAGATACCCGCTTGTACCCGCTTGTCCCACGCGTCAGCCTTCTGGCCTAAAGTTACGAGCACACTTGAACAGGTGGTTTATATAGTCATAACTGTTCGAAACACCTGAACCACTGGCACTTGTCATACATTTCCCCATTATTTAGTGCACAAAAAACTGCAAGTACATTTCAGGCAAAATTTATGTAATGAATTGGCAGTCCCCGCATCCAGTTAGTAAGGAACACTCATTGGGTTGGTTTTACAATAATAAGCGAAAAAATGCGGCCGTGGAAGAAAAAAAAGTCGATGCATTCGAAATGGCGCACAAAGGCTCCAGCACATGTGAGATGAAAGTAAGTGCAAAAAGAACAGAACTCCCGCTTGTGCTGTTCAAGGCAGAACAAGAAACAAAAGATAAAAAAAAGGATGCGAGCTGTCCCAGGAGAAGACTCACAGGCACTGCGAAGGCGGGAAAATTGAATTGCATTGAACAGACTTTTTTTCAATTCAGCAGGAGAGGAGCGAAACAGATAGGGGAAGACAGTGAGGGGTGGTAGCAAATAGCGAAGAATGGCACCTCAGCTCCTCTGGCAAACCACTGCTCTGCACTTCTGAAAGCTTTCATGTTGAACAGCTTCAATTTTTTTAACAAAGTAACAGAGCCATGAACTCGACTAATGATCAACAGGGTGAACAAGAGCGGCAAGAAATGACTTAGTGGCAGCAACAATTCACTTTTTGCTTGTATTTCGATATTGCAATGTCTTGGCTAAGACAATATGAAGTAGCGGGTAGGTCTTTTTTGTCTCTGGAGGACACATTTCAGATTTCAAACTAAACGTAACCATCTTTATGATAAGTAGATGTTAGGTACTATTTGCCTCATGTCTATAGGTGCTGAGGCTCTGTATGTGGGGCGTTGAGGCACAAAAAATCTTTCAGGAATTGATAGAAACAGTAGCTTTGTATTTTATTTTGGCTGCTACATGCTTGATAAAGTCAAAACACAAGAACATCAGCGAATATACATTAAAAAATCAAGCGCCAGAATATTCTAAATAAATGTAAACCTTTTCACTATAGCACCACATCAGTATCAAACATGAGGCTGATATTTTATTTTCCCCAATGTTATGTCTGCATTAAGTAATCTGATGTTTAACCCCTTCACCACTTTATTATTTTGCCAATTTTTATGCCCAAACTGCTTATTTTCTTGAAGTTTAATATTGAATGTTTTCCTTCTAAAAACCAAGTTTTCGGTGTTGAAAAAAAAAAAAAAATTCGAGCACATACTAAATCAAATTAGCATAATAGCTCATGATGAAGGCCAGCTACATGCTGGTAACGAACAATAAGAAACAGAGCAAGAATGCAGTTGAAAATGTTTTGTCATTCAGTTTGGTGCAAAACGGCGGGAAATTTCACCGCGGAAGCTTCAGCAGTGTGTTATACACCTCAAAACACAGAATCACACGGGCGGGCGTGTTACACTCCTTGCACCAAAGCGTGTTTCCTTGTGTATCTTCTGTCCGTTTCTCCGAGCAGCTCGCAGCAAATGAAGCATTTCCGGGTTGGGGCTGCTTTGTTTTTTTGGTTGGGGGGATGTAAGCCGGAAAGTGCTGCTCCAGCAGTCGTCAGGGTCAAGCACATCAGATGGCCAGCTGCGCCTCGCCCTTTGCGAGGGATCGAGGTACCTATTGACGAGTGCTTCACTAAGAGCAACGCGCTATTCAAGGTGACTTATCTTCCCTCCATCTTTTTTAATTCAACACAAATGAAGTGAATGTTTCTTGACCAACCAAGTGGCGAAAAATCTTCTTGTAATGGACCTTCTGCCGTTCTTGGTGAAAAGATACTTGGCCAGCATCTGATCTGACTGGTCAACACCACCCATTGTAAGATTGTAGTCCCTCACAGCGTTCAGCTTTGTGACTTCTCGTCCTTTCGAGTCTTTGAACTTCTGCATGCTTGCACTATGCACTGTGCTCATGAGAGTTGCAATCTTTTTTATCACGCCATTGCAGGGCAACATATTTACCGGGCTGGTAAGCCTGCACCTCTCCTTTCTTCAACTTCTGCGTTTTAAATGCGGGCGGCATGTCTTTTCTATTTTATTTCACAGTGCTGTAGACATCTCTGCGGTTGTGAAGAAGGATATCAACAAGCTCTGAAAAAGTGTACAAGTTATCAATAGTCAGGCAGTAACCCTTGCCCAGCAGGGGGGCACGGGGAGCTTCATGACAGCTTTTGTTCCCATCGGCGATGCGGGATCATGATTTGCTGGTGTGCCGAGATTGGTGCTTTTTTTCGTGTAAATCAGAACGCTCCACGTGTATTCCTACGCTGCCTTGCAAAGCGTAAAAAATTTTAGGCCGAACCTTGCTCTTTTCAGTGGAATGTATTGGACCCATCCCAAAAATGGCCATATTTTGTACAGCTTCGGCTGCGAGTGAACGCTAAGGTCAATGACACTGTCGTTATTCACAAAGTGCAGCATCTTCATTTGAAGCTGGAAGCGGCTGCCAGTCACCTCCTTTCCAAAAACAGGGGTGTGCAGGAGTTTGTTCTTCGACCAGTACCAGTCCTGTTGTGGTTTCCGAACAATTCCTTGTAGCAGCAGGAGTGAATGGAACACCCCCATTTCCTGTGTTGTCACTGGCACCCATTTTTTGAGGCGAGTGTGCTGACTGGGACAACCACTTCTCAGCTTCTCAGCGGCATTCTGATTGCAGTCTAGTCCACTTATAATAATATCCAAGTGCCAAGGAAATCCCATCGTTATATTTGATCGTTGTTATAAGCGGATTGCAAAAAAAAAAAAACAAGGCGAAACAGCACTCAAGACATTTTATTTGCATGCAAGCAAGGTCGTACTTCTACTTATTTGCGGAAATGAAGCCATACTCGGTCAGCTTTGTTTGCTGCACGCGAAGCTAGCGCGCATCTTTTTCAAGAGCATCTATAGGTGCTTCACCTAGCTGAACGAAAGGTCCTTGGCGGAAAGGTCCTTGGCGGGACACAGTCCGCCGCATGACACAGTCACGCATGACACAGTCCGCCGAGGGACTGTGTCATGCGTTGGGCCTTCTGCGAAGGCACTACCTGAGTGGGCTGCACAGCCGCATCGTCAGAGTTCGTCACTGTCACTGCTGTACGCAGCACATATCAGTGCAATGGTGGCCTTTGAGTGAGGCACTCCGAAGTTTCTAAAACATCGGCCCTGTCGTTTGTGGAAACATGGAGGCAATTGAAGCGGCACCCAGTCAATTTCAAAAAGCAGTGCCCAAGTGACACAACAAGAAAACGCCTGACTCGTGAGCGAGCGGCGGTGCCAGGAGGGGGGTTCAGCAGGAAAACTGCTCTCCTCCTCTTTGCTTCCTCGTAAGCGGCAGTCGCCTCGTTTTCTGAGGGGTGGAAGGGATACGAGGTGCATCGCGGCTCACGCAGCATGCCGTTGCCATGTTGAGCCGACAGGAGCTCGCATTTTCACCACACGCTGGAACCGGATTCGTTATATCTGATATCGCGGCACTGGAGCATTGTAATAAGCGGTTTATTTTCCATAGAAAGCATACAAAAGTGAATGGGGCCATAGTTGTTCATCGTTATATCAGATATATTGTCATAAATGGTATAGTTATTAGTGGACTCGACTGTAGTTTCTTTGATGATTAGTGAAATAATGTCATCGTTGACGAACGTACTGGCGAACGTACTCAGTCAAGTCATGAGGCGATCTAATGTTGAACGCCTTACTGGGGACGCCCAAAAACGGAAACCGAAGAGGCTTCGTTGGGGTCCAATTCACGTCGATGTGCGACAATGACGTGCACTCACAATAGTGTCTGCTGAGTTGTCTTCTCTGTCTGATGAACTGCTAATTTCGAAGTCATCACTATTGCTTTCAAAGTAAAGCTGCTGTGCTACATTTGATCACAATTGCTTTCACTTCCAGAGAAAAGTAAACTTCGGTGTCTGAGTCATTATCGCCCAAATAGCTGGACAACGGCGAAAGGCTTCTTCTCCGCAACAATGGACCAGCAGCCCATGCGTTGCCTTCACCAGATGCATGTTTTGAAACACGACTTGTCCCCCAAAGAAATGTGAAACAGCAGTTAAAAAAAGGGAAACCTGCCCAGTGTTGCCATCTGCAAACGTTGCGTATTCAATCATGGCTCGGAGACGTACAAGCTACTGTTGACCGCGCCGGTGCTGCCGGTGCTGCCGGTGCTTTGGTCCTATTTTGTGACGCAATGGCTACGTCACGAAAAAATGAAAGGGGAGTGGGAGAGGGCAATGCCAGCTTTGTCTGCTTATTTCTCAGCAAATAACGCATTGTTGCTCGTTGAACAGAAGCTGAGAGGCCTGCGAGACGTAGATTCTTTCAGCCTTATGCGTCCCATTAAGTAAGTTCAGAGACCTCCACTATGGTGCAGCTTAAACGTCCACTAAACAAGAGGTTGACCGTTTTGTTTGTATTTAACCACATGTCTTTCCAGTTGGCAACCTTTAACATGATGTCAGTAGCATGTACAGTTGACTTGTTAAATGTAATTAAGTTTTTAAACAACATCGCTCAGTGAAATCTTAAGAGGTGTTTGCGTTAGGGCAGTTTGCAGTGCATCAGCTGCAGCGGGTATGGCCTGGGTAATTAGGGTCCCGTGCGATTCACTCAGAAGCACTTGTGCTGCGCCGTTAGATGCAGCGTGTTGCTGTTTCTGGTACGTCGCAGCGTGTGCGGGCTCGACACTGGAGCCGTGCGTGGTGCCTCCGTCACGGACGGGCTTTGGGCCTGGCATGGCGGTCCGCCACCCGTGCTACCCGGGGGCGGCGGCCAACACGTCCCCCCACCACTCGGCATCCCACAATGCCCTCAACACCCAGGCGACCCTGGAGAAGTTCCAGAGCGTGCTCCAGAGCCCCAAGACAGACCTCGGTGGGCAAAGCTTCCCGCCTTATTGCCTCCTTGTTTGTTTACCGTGCTGCCATTGGTGGGACCACCGTCCGTAGCTGTGCTATTTTACGGAAACATAATTGCACCCTTTGTTATATCTATATCAATTTGCACCTGTAAAATAATGTCAGTTCACAAGAGGGTTAATATGTTAGCCTTTTAAAACCCCACCTATTTTAATCGCTTTTATTGTTGTTTTTCCTAGTCTTCATCAATGCCGGCTTCAGAAATGTATTTAGAACCATTCCCTGAAGCAAAGTTTTGTTGATACACTGTTAGCTCAGCACAGCTGCTAGAACTGCAGCATTTTAAGCTGAGAAGCTTTGTTCTGCCATGGTTAAAATGGTACTAGGGGGACTTTCAAGGTCTCAACTAAGATTGAACTATTAATGTTATTGGGGCATGTAGGCAAGGTTCAAAATGCCTCATGTATTGACTCTTTTATTAATTGACTTTATTTCATAGAAACAATGTAAATTAAAGAGACTCTGCAACAACTCTTTGAGCAGTGCAAGTAAACCCGCGCGACGTTTAGATTACACTGCCAGGAATACCTGAGCCAAATATTACACGTGCACGTGAAGCGGTGAGCCCGCAAGTTGCTGTGAAAGACGCAGAAAAACCAACCGCGCTTTCTTCAATTTTCCTCATTATGCACCCCTGGCATGGCCTGAACGACGTCATTGCGGCCATGGCTGTCCTATTGGCTGTCGCTGGCAAACGTCGCCGCTTATTTCCGCATTTCCTGTGATGATCCGCCGTGGGCGGCGCTGTGTACCATCATCTTTTATGCCTGAGCCTGTGCGCACAGTTTTGGCATTTCTTTTGTATTTTGAGTGCGCGAGGAGTTTCAATAATGAAATCAATGCTCCCCTTCCAACGAGACCACTCGACAACAAACGTTTATTGCTTCAAAAATGCCCTACCAGCCTGAGGGCACGCTTGCGAGCAGGCAGCTATGCCTGATTTTTTTGTGGCACCAGACTGGAAATAGACTTCTCCACGTTGCGGAGAAAAGGAGAAAACTTCCTGGCCTGTGATATATCGAAGGCCGCCAGAGAGAACGCTGTGAGCCACCCCCCTCTCCAGGAGAGAGCGCGCAGCTTACCTCGCCTGTCCGTGGTCGAGTTGAGGGGGAGCAATTATGCACGATTTCTCATTGCGTGTAGTTTCGGTGATAGTGAACGGATTTTCATAATTCTTGTGGGAGGCGATTGCTGGGACAATAGACTTTACCTCAAAATACATTCCGAGTAGTCAGTGGGAAGTGCTGCAGGGTCCCTTTAAGAACAAAGAGTACAGGTTGATGGGTGCTTAGCACTTGGGCTGAGAGAAGCGCTATTTCTTTTGCATTACAGTATAATTCAACTCTCAAACCCATTGACATTGATTGACATTAACATTGACATTGACATTGACATTGACATCCTTTATGTCAAACTATTTCTGGACATTACATTTAAAATGAGAATATATAGCAAAAATTATGCTTATATCAAACGAAAGTACCAGTGACTCCTGATATATCGAACAACAAACACTGCAGACATGCCCCTGGGGTGAGCTTTCCCTCGCCGTAGAGGAGAAATTCTGCCGGCACGCCCTAAAAGCGGTTTAGCCCGACCGCTCTTGGGCAGTAGGCGGCTCTTTCCCCTCCTTCCCCTTGATATCCCCATCGTAATCGCACAACCGCACTGTGTAGGGCGAGCTATTGACAACCCCCATGTGAAAAATGATCCTGGCCTACCTGCCACGCTTGCATGGGCCATTTACACGCGAGTTGTCTCCACGCTTTTTTTTTTTTTTTTTTCATTGTGTCTGCGTCATTCACACTTTGTGGGCTTTCTTGCGAAGTGTAGCTGTGGTGGCTACCACTATTGTCACTAAACAAAGGCTTATTTAGTGGCTCTAGCTAGCGCGAGAATTTTCCTGCAATGAGGTTGCGAATTGGGCAAGTTGGAGTGCGTTCATTAATGGTCAGTGCAGACGAAAACAAGACAAGAAGAGTAAGCGACACACAAGCGCTTGTGTCATCCTTACTCTTTTTGTCCGGTTTTCATCTGCGCTGACCATTATGAGCAGAATTTTCCTTTCGCCGTGAAACTGGCGATCATAAATTTAGCCGAACACAGTAGAAGTCAGACGTCCCTGCGGCACCCGGGATCCCCAAGATCACCCTTAGCACGATCTTGAAGAATAAAACGGAGACTGTTTATGCCGGCAGGGGGCTTAAGATTGACCTGCTCAAGGTATGCTTGGGCAGGCATTACGGGAGAAACTATCCAAAACTGCGTCAGACACGCCTGCTTGTGTGTGCCAGGGGTAACTTTGAAAATCCTGAGGAGTGCAACTAAGATATTGCCGGCAGTGTTTCCGAAGTTTGGAGTGAGCTTTTTAGAGTTTATGGACGCCATTGGCAGATCAACGGTTGACAAATTTGTGAGTGCGGATGATGGTGTCGCGACCACGGGAGAGTTTGGAAGGCTACATTGCTGGAATTATACTGAGCGCAAGTGAAAGCGGGCGCAACGAGGATAGCAGTGACGGTTCTTTGCCCACATCCTCTTAGGTTATTGAACCCACACCAGTTTGGCGCTTCTTTGCGAATGGGAAAGGTTGCGGTCTCAGCTGCTCCAACTGTTTAGACAATGTGCAGAAGTGCGCGCTGCTGCAGGCAGCGAGTTGCGCTAGCAGAAAAAGATACAGGACTATTTTGTGTGAAAGTAAGGCACTTTCATCAATAAATTGTTTTTATAATGGTATGTGCGTTTATGACATCGAATTCCTTAGCTTGGTTACGTCAAATTACCCCCCTATATTGAACTGATTGGCGTTATTTATTTGCAAGTTACATAACCAGGTTTGTCTGTAGTATTGCACAATAAACATATTGTAAGGCCAAATGGATTGTTGTGTGCTGCACACGCTTGTGGTTCACAACTTTAGGCAGGAATTTTTAACCGGGCAAGATTGTTATGTGGCATAAAATCTGGGAGGCAGGAAATTACTGCTGGCTACTGCAAAGCCGCACTAGACATTGATTGCAGAAAATTAAGAACTTATGAGAATGACCAAGAAATAAGAACAAGTGGGATAGGTAGGTGTATGTGATGTCATCGATGCAAGACCTGGTATCATTACGGTATACTTGGTTTCTTTTTTATGCCTGTGAAAAGTGTTCGCAGCCACTGCAACTATGTTTCGGGGTGCGTACTGCTGATTAAATTGGCCAGCTTCTCTAGAAATTCCTAAGGTGCTAAATGGGGAATGCTGTGTCGCTGTTGTTCGCTAATCACTGACCTTTCCTTTCTGCAGACGCGCTGCGCTCTCTAAGTTGGAAGGGTATCCCTGCCGAAGTGCGCCCCATCACGTGGAGGCTGTTGGCGGTGGGTGGACTACCTTTCCTGTCCTCCTCTTGCGTTGTCTCTGGACTTCCCGTGACCGAGCGCCTCCTCCCCCGTGCAGGGCTACTTGCCGGCCAACTCAGAGAGGCGGGCGGCCGTCCTGGAGCGGAAGCGCGAAGAGTACTTCAATTTTGTGAAGCAGTATTACGACACGCGCAATGAGGACATCCACCAGGAGACCTACAGGCAGGTGCGTGCGCTGGGCCGAGGCTGCCGCTTTGTTCTTGCCTGTTGAGCTGCTCGAGTCTCAGGTTTCGGCTCCTTTTTTAAGTGCAGAGCACTTTAGGGGCTTGCTTTGTCGTCGTAGCTTGCTCACTGAACCCAAGTAGAGCCACACGGCGTTCTGTTGTCGTGGTGTCCCACAGAGGCTTCGAAAGCCAAGCGGTTTATATAGTCATAAGCGTTCAAAACACGTGAACTGCTGGCGCTTGTCATACATCTTCCCGTTATTTAGCGCAAAGAAAACTGCAGGTACATTGGAGGCAAAATATATGTAATTAACCGGCAGCGCCCGTGTTCATTTAGGAATGCTTGGTGGATTGATTTTTTAAGCGAAAAAAAAGTGGCAGTGCAACGCCGGCACGTGTGGTTGGAAAAGCAAGCACAAAAAGAACAACTCCCACTGGCGCAGTTTTAGGCAGGGGGCCAGTGAGCACTGCGAAGGCGGGAAATTTGAAAGCCATTGGGTGGTAGCAGTGAGCGGATAAGGCGCTATAGCCCATTATGGCGAATCACTGCTCTGCACTTCCGACAGCTTTCACATTGAGTGGAACGGCTTTAATTTTTTATGTATGCAGTTTTGAGTGACTGGAAACAAGTTCGATGAGGCCTTGAAATTGAAGGGACAGTGAAGAAGCACTCTTGCAGAAGTCCCTGGGCCACCTTTGGTAGTTTTGTGCTGTTGCTTCATCTCCTTTCCAACCAACCTTGGACCGGCACATGTGCAGCAACAGAGCAAGTGTCTAGTGGGGTGAAAACAAAACTGTCAGAATGTCAAAACAAACTGCAGCAGAGCAAATGTCTAACGCGGACACAAACAGGTGCCTCATTGGAGTTGCTCTGTCCTGTCGACCAAACACAGCTGAATGAACAGGGACTCCACGACAACAGGTGCTATGGCGAAGTAATGAATGAATTAGCCAAACGTTATTACTCTTGCAATAACTAGGAGGCCTTTAATAATAAGCTGGGAATGTGAATGAAGGTTTGGCTTGGTCCCAGTGAAGTTGTTTTACATGTCTACGGCGAACGTCATGCGGCTTCATAACGATTGTTTTTTTCTATAACAATTGCTAAAACAGAATAGGTAACCGTTCTCGTGCAAAGAGTATAAATGTTGACCCTTTCAGACGCTTGTACACAACTGTGTACAATTCAACCCTGCATTTTTTTTGCAAAAAGAAATACCAAACTGAACGTTTTTGCTAGTTTAGCATAATTTTGCATCCTTCATCTAACAATGAAGATTTTAGGGCCATCTGGCGGCTAGTAACATTACTTTGACCATAGACAAACAAAATGGCGACGGACGCAACGGCTTCAGCGGCTCTTTCTCAACTCTTTCTTCTCGTTTTCTCAAGACTTGCGGCCCTAAAAAACAATACAAACAATGCATATCACACAAGTGTATATGTATGTGGAAATATTCAGCGCTAATTGACGCTCCTGACCTCTGTGATGCTATGTACACAATTCTGTACATGACTGTATAAAAAAAACTAAGATTGTGTAGGGGTCAGTAACCAGCCAAGTCATCTTGTTTATTGAGATACACAGCATAGAAACAACAAAAAGAAATTTGTAGGGGGAAATAGCGAGCGGCGTCTGAAAGGGTTAAAGCAGCTAAAGGTGAAGTGTGAGCATTAGCTGAGTCAAGAAGTGGGAGAAGACACGTTCAGTGCTTTTTTTTTTTCTCTTTGTGCTCATCTAATGTTACTGCTTCACCTTTGGCTTTTTGAAAATTGTGCACCACGATCTTGTTTGGAAACGCGTTCTTCTAAAGCAAAATAAATGTTTATAAACAATTTCTTCCCCTCTGGCTGTCCTTTTCAGATCCACATCGACATACCACGAATGAGCCCACTGGTGCCATTGTTTCAGCAGGAGGCAGTTCAACAGGTGGGTTAAATTCTGCGTTTATGCAGCCCACGGGAACGGCCAAATATTTAATAAATTTGGCAATACAGTTAAACCTCGATGTAACGAAGTCGGTAAAATTCGTAATTTACTTCGTTACATTGAAATTTCGCTACATTGAAATTCGCGGTTATAATGAAGTGTTCATCCCGTGAAGCGTTTCCTGAAAAAGAAAACGTGGCATACGGCCGGCGCACTGTTTCTGTTTCTATCGGTGCTTAATCGTCTATGCGGGCATCAGCGTGATCCGCATGGAGCGTTCTCTTCCCGCAAAAACGCGCCCCGCAAGCCACAGGCGCGCTGACGCAGCCGCGGAGACCACCCGCGCGATGCGGGTAGCTCCAGCGACCGATTCTAACCGCTCGCGGAAACGCAACTCGAGGGGCAAACGAGAGGGGTATGCGAGAAAAACAGCGGATAACGTGAGCGAAATTTTCACTGTAAAACGTCACACGCGCCGCTTACGAGAGCGCCCATCAAATATCCTTCGCGGCGGCCTTATCGTCTAGCCAGCCGGCATCCCCGAGCGCTTCGAAGCTCCCGCCATAGGGTGCGCGCCTCCCCATTGGCGAAACCATGGCGAAACTGGTCAGGCTCCTCCCACTGCCGCGCGCAGCGCGAGTCACTTCCCGCCGCCGGCACGCAATCGCGGACGCCAGTGTGGAAAAAAAAAAAAAAAAACGCGCGTGCAAGGTAAAGATTCACAAATGCTTGCTGGGACGACGAAACCCAACAAGCATGAGCGAACTCGAAGTGCAAAGCGGCGGCTTGCGACGGCGGCAACGCCAGAGGCGATTAGGCTTACCACCGCGGAGGAAATTTGATGGGCGCTTTCGTAAGCGGCGCGTGTCACGTTTTACAATGAAAATTTCGCCCACGTTATCCGCTTTTTTTCTCGCATGCCCCTCTCATATGCCCCTCGAGTTGCGTTTCAGCGAGAGGTTAGAAGCGGTCGCTGGAGCTACCCGCATCGCGCGGGTGGTCTCCGCGGCCGCGTCAGCGCGCCTGTGGCTTGCGGGGCGCGTTTTGCGTTTTTGCAGGGAGAAAACGCAGAGTGCGGTTCACGCGGATGCCGATTAAGCCGTAGACGATTAAGCTCCGACAGAAACAGTGCGCCAGCCGTGTATGCACGCCACGCAGTTTGTAGGCAAGGGACTTAATCAAAGACTCCGTGGCTGGCTGCATCTGCGGCATTTGGCGACCCGTGTCGCCGTTCGCGTTTTATTGGGACCCCATTTCGGCGCTTGCGTCTCCCAAAATCTACTTCTACAACTTAAATATCGTGCCTCGTTCTCCATGAAACTTCGTTACATTGAAATTCCGGCAAACGGGACTTCGTTACACAGAGGGTGAAAATACATGGTGTGCATACACTTGAAGTTACAAATAATTCCGTGGTTCGTTACATCGAGGGTTTCGTTACATTGAAGTTCGTTACATCGAGGTTTAACTGTATCTCCAAATCTGGGAATGTTAGACCTGATGGCTTTCTGTTGAGGGTATCAGAACTTGCTTGTTAAGGAAAATACCAATTGCTCTAGATCGACAGATTAGCTCACCGAGAACACGAAACTACCACTTTTATTCATAGCTTTTTGTAAAGTGAGGTAGAAAATAGTGAAAACGTAAAAACAGGTGCCGCCGCCATTGGCTGTGCCATGCAACTTTCACTGGAAGTGCTTAAAAATCGTCTGGTGTGTGCAACGTCTTTCCTGGCTGCTGCTGGATGGTGCTACTTGTTCATACTTGTGGCAGCAGTACCGCTTTTTGAAGAAACGGGCGAGCTACGCACAAGGGGTTGGGATGGACGGCAACATTCGCGGGGCCTCAAAAAACAATACGGTGTACGCGCGTTACAGCGGATCCGGCAACAACGTACGTTCAGTTACAACAGGCCGTTTCTGCTGGTTTGGAGTCCACTCCGCTCGGACGCGGTTATAGCAGACTACAACGGACACAAATTTTTGGCGAAAATTGTTTTGAATGAATGTAAATAGCAGACTTACGTGGTGCCGGCACCCTATATGCTTTTTTGTTTGTTTGTTTATTTTGGCAAAGAAACTACTATGTCTGGCAACATTGCCGGCTCAGATTGGGCCATTGGGGCAGCTAAGCCAAGCCAATGCCAGTGGCCATTGTTTTTGCTTTATTTTTTTTTTTTTGTACGACCAGCAGCATGAGCAGCAAGGTAGCTGATTTCACTGTAAGATAAACTCAGAATGATGTCGATGTCGAACATGGCGAAAAAAAGGCTGACATCGCGAGGAGTACGGTCCTGTCTAAGCAGACAGTCTGCTCAAGTGTCAAGAACAAGGACGGTGCTGAAAAATGCTACTCCGGTGGAATTGAAGAACAGCGCTTTCGAACACGGTCGAGTCTGCCCTCATTACAATTTTTTCTGTATCAAAGAACTCAGGTTTAGTGAAGTTTGGCATTTATTACTCCAACACATGCATTGTTCCCGTATGTTCAATGAAAATAAAGACATTAAGAAATGCCTCAAGTGGGGAGGGGGGGAGGGGGGGGGGGTTCCAATCCATTGTGTGCAGTTTGCTGCTGGCCGTGCAGAGTCCAACTGGTCTAACTTTCCATTCCACTTATTTCATACCGGCTGCTTTACTGACAACACTAAGATCATTAAAAATGCAGAAGCTGCTTTGGGGAAACGTCAGGCAGCAATTTGAATTGTTTGACGAACGGTTTCGGGTAAACCTACCTTATGGAGAAGGGTTTTAAAAGCGCCTGGCTACTTCTGCTGGCCTTGACTGATTTTTATAGCTGGTTAGTAATTGCTCCTAGTCACATTGTTGCTTTATTTGCTCATCTTAGCATGCCTCTCTACGCACTCGACTGCATGTGCCAGGCCTTTTCCGAGTGCCGGTGCTAAGCTTTGAAAAGGGTGTCAGGCACAGATTGTACCTAGATTGTACCTTTTATATGCAATACCAGTCAAAGTTCCCACTTTATGCTCATGTTTGGATACTTCGCACACAGCAGACATCTTTTTTCCAGATTAAGAGGGTCCGCTGTAATGGGCGTAGACTGTTTTTCTTCAACAAAGCGTCAATACTGATCATGGGTCCCATGAAGGAACATTTTGCGTAGTGGTCCAGAGCTGCAACGAATGTGGGAGTTCAAGAAAGCACGCCTGATTTTGTCAAAACTGACCAAACCGCTCTGTATGTGGTAGCATTGTATTCGGTTGCTTCTATACCACTGTACATCACCGCTGCATCACTTGCTTCCAGCTTGTCGTGACGCAAATAGCGACTGCAGTCGCTGTTTGCGTCATGTTTGGTCAGCATTTGGTTAGCAATTTCTCGGCAGTTAAGCCATTTTTTGGTACCGAATCGACGCTGAAATGGCTATGGGAAGGTCAGACTTTTGTCTGAATCCAACTAGCTGGTTGCCTTTAGTGTCCCCTTAAATCTACAAAATCAAGTTTAAAATGATGTTTTTTTACTGCAGGGACTTTAGTTTGCTGTTCTACAAGGTTTTTTTTCCATTGTTTGAAGTGAAATGCCATCCATCTTAATTGATGGATGCAAAATATGATGGCACCATGAGGAATCCGAAGCTCACCACTACGGCTCGCTTCATCGCCTGTGTAGTGTCGGCGCATTAAACTTCATAGTCAATCAATCAATCAATCAGTCAAGAGGACTTTGTAACATGAATTAAGTTATAGGCGTAGAGCACCAGGAATTTTCCTTTACAGGGGCCATGCAGACAAATCACAAGTTTGGTTTATTCGAAAGATTGCCTCATTAGAATCATACTGACACCACTTGTAACTTAAACTTCACTCAAATAAGCTACATAATTAGGAAAAAATGGAATGGCAATGCAACTCACTAGCTCATTTCCCTCACTAGAACAAATGGCATCGTATATGCACAGCCATGTGATTGGCTGAGGCTGGCAAAACCAAATGCAAGTTAGGCAGGGCTTATAAGCTTGCAGAACAAGCTGTTTTTGCATAAATGTAATGCATATTCATTTTATAGCAGTAAGAATGGTGGGGTGAAACAATGGAAGTGATGGAATGTACCAGTGAATACTGCTGTTGGTACTGTGCGCACTATGCTTGTTATAGCTGTACAGCAGTGTGACGCTTTGGGGTTGTCTCAGATGACACTGGCCGATTAGCGTGAGCGGCATTGTCTTTTGTGACCCTATTTGTCGAACATACCCAGTGTTTCACGAAATGATTACACTCGAACCTCGTTATAACGAAGTTGAAGGGTGAGTCATAATTACTTCATTATATCCGTTACTTTGTTATATCAATTATCGCCGTTTAGCGCCGCGTATGCCCATTGGGGTGCTTAACCTTTAAGCATGCGGAGAAAAGATGGCCGTGCGGCTCGCCCCATCGCTACGTGACCTCAAATGCAAAGAAATTTGATTACAAGACAAATATTTGGCTTATTCGGTACTGACGCTATTTTATTGTCCGCTAGCGCTTCAGGAAAAAAAGTCTGCAATGGTCTTCTGGTTCGGACGACGCAAGCAAAACACCTCTTTTTCAGCTATGGCCACCGCCGTCATGCCGTTTTCACCGTCATCCTTAGCACTGAAAAAAAAAAAACGACGCAGCACGTCAACAGCGTCGAGCGCCTGTGACGACGTAGTACAGTGCACTTGTTTCCGTTGAACGGCCGTGTACAGTGGTTCCGCTGTAGACGTAGGCACAGTGAACGCACGGGAATCGGCGCCCATGGTGTCTTCGTCATCGCTTGTGTCTGCTGTCCGGCGACATCTGCCACGATGCTGTCATCGGTCAGTTCTTCAATAGTCACCGCATGATGCATTGGCATTCACGTTATCGAAGAACAACTCATTGCCCGCAACGACAAGACGGGCAACAAGACCCGACCGCAAATACGGGCAACGAGCCGCACCGCCGCCTTGTGTCTCCTCCCACCACTGTCACGTGGCTCCCCTCTCCCCACTCCACCAAGCTGAGCATGGCTGAGCCACGGCCGTGCTAGCCGCCGCTCTAGCCCGGCCATGGCTCAGCCATCGCTGGGCATGCAGCTGGGAGAACGAGGAGGTTGGCACGGCAGCTCGTCGGCGACTCCACGGAAAGCATTGCCTCCGAGATAGCCGTAACGCAGCGCGGCTGCTGTTGGGAGGTGGGAGCTTTGAATTGCCACGCTGTGTGGCTGCCAATGCGGCGAAAACTGATATTGTCGACGTAAAATATGCATTTTTTTCCTGCGGATACCAATCCGGTTCGTTATATCCATTGAGAGGTCCATTTTTCTTCGTTAAAACGAGGTTTAAATTACATGTTTGTCTATGGGGATTTCAAGGGGAATCTCATTTACTTCGTTATACTATCCATTATTTCGTTATATCCCGTTAAGTTATAACGAGGTTCGAGTGTACTACCTACTGTAACAAAAACAAGCCAGGTGCAAATACAGTCAGAAACAAAGCAAAGGCGAACAGCTGTGCGGAGCAGTACGGTGGCGCCATCCAAAAAGACTGACGGTAAATAAGGCTCCACTGCAGACTGAAATGTGCACCTGAAGTAAACTTGAAGACCCGTACATATGACGTCATGGCAGATGTCACGAAACACAATTTAGCAGGATAATTGAAATTTTAACCTAAATTGAGTTATTTCGCAGCGAATAAAGCATCACTTGCTGCCGGAAAAGCACTGGGGGCCCTATAAAACACCAAATTTTTTGAATAAAACAAACTTGAATTTTTTGTGCATGGCCCATCCCTTTAGAAAAGCAGTATCGCATAAACGTTTCCCCACCATGCCTCCAAGCATTCTTTTTATGACCTCTGGTATTGCTTGTGTTGTTTCTGTTGTGGCTGCACATAGACGTAGCTTTGTATATTTAACTCTTTCGCTACCGCGCCTATCAAAATCGATCAATTTGATCGATACTTTTGGGAGCGCCTTTTCATAGCGTTCCAGGCGTTTCTCGAACAAGTAAAGCTGTTCGGAGTTAGATCAGAAAATGGTCTTTCAAAATCAGTTTTGTTTTCATTTTTGCAACGGAAACGTGATTTTTGACACGCTTTTGAATCACCTGGTTGTGGAAAAGGGGCGTGGTCATCGCGCCTCAAGGCTACCAACGAACAATGCGTGCAACTCGTAATTACTCTGCACCAGCGCTTGTTTTTTGCTATCAGGGCGTGAATGGGGAACTAGCAAACGATTTTCAATCGTCAGGTTCACGCTCTGACAGTAATAATCCCAGAAATCGGCTGAAAATGTCAAGCAGTGCCTGGTTGCAAAGCTACTTTATGATTTTAGGCAGTTTTATTGCCTTTGCGCAAGTTGTCCTATGTACTCTGGTAGTTCTACTTACCCCAGGACCATTCCCAAACAGTTTACAACAGTTTCGGTTTCGTTTCTGCATCGCGAAATTCATATTTAGCGCAACTACGCAGTTACCCAACTTCAAGGCTAACTGCCATGGCGCCTGAAGTGTCCGCGACTGATCCTCGAACAAAGCACGCCGCTCCTCATTTCCCCCCACCCTAACCCGATTTCTGCGATAAGAACTTCAGATGCAAGTCGAAAGGTCACACCCAGTCGCCAGATATCTGTTCCGCCGAGGACAGCGCTTCAAACCGGCCTTACACTGCCAGCTGTTCGCCTTCAAGTTTCGTTTTCATGCGAGGGTATATCCGGGTGTCTAATGTTGCTGCTTAGTTGAACTGTCTATTCGGACGGAGTCTCTGATAAGTTTTTGTACTGTTTCATTTGAAAAATGTTAGGTGGCGCTGCAATAGAGGAGGCTCGTTGTGCTGATCTTTTTTAGCGCGCGACTGCTACTCGGCCAAAGATCGCAGGGGACGATTCTAGCTCATCGTACCTCATTTTTGCGAGCAAGGCTACAATTGCGAGTAAGAAGATGATAATAAAGCTCAGCTTTATGTTTTGAGAGATAACTGACCGTGAACGACAACAAACATCAGCCACGGCGTTCCGTTTTCAACTTCATGCATGTTTTTTTCTGCATCGCGTGCTTGTCCCAAATATTGTGCTCGCTGTAAATGCAAAGTCAGCCATTGACAAGATGTTTTTACGTTATGTGGGGGCAAATTGGTGCCTCTGATAACGTCAAACCGCCAGATTTATTCCAAGGAACCACCCAAAATTGCACAGTTTGAATTAGAGGTTGGGCTTCACCGCATGACACGAGCACCGTGCGTGCTAACATTTTTTTTTATATCTGAAAAACTGTTCCGCGCAAGTCGAAATTTTTTTTAGGGTGTGTTTTTGAAATGTTTCCCTGCAAAATGTATATTCTAATTTTTTTCTACTACCGGTGGTTTGATATACACAACTCCTTTTTTATCATTTTTTTCGACAACTTGACAAAACTTTTGATTTTGATATTTTTTTCACAACTATGATATATGAAAACCTTTAAAAAACTGGTGTTATTGGAAAGGCCGTTAAATAATCTGCATTTTGTGCTCCTGCAATTAGTGCCTAAATAATTTTTTAGAAGAAAAAAAATGTTTTCTTGGACCCCCCAAAATTGGTCAATTTTCTGCGGTAGCGAAAGAGTTAAGCAGACATTTGCCTGGCCGAGTCATCCCTACGTGAAACTTTGAGTGCCTTTATTAGCAGGAAAGGAGTACACTGGACCATCATTTTGTAGTGGTAGTGTGTGAGCATTTTTGCTATTGCTAGAGAGTAAAAGAAAGACAGTGCACAACCTCACTTTATACGAGACATTGCCTCTTTGAAAAAATGCCTATTCCAGTATAAATGCAAACTTCAGCGAAGTAAAAAGGCGACCAGGAAAGTACTCGCCAGCAATTCCTTGCACTTGACTTGTATTGCCTTAACACTAACTTATAAGAAAACATTTGTGATGACGCTGAGCAGCTGTCGGGGAAGAAGAGATTGACAGGGACTGCAGCCACGATTCAACGGTTCTACAATCAGAGAAGAACTGTTTATTCCTCGTTCCAAAGAGCATATGGGGGTGAGCGCCTTGAGCGGCAGCAGACCTGGCATCGGGTGTTAAGCGCCGGCGTGAGCATGTAAATCTCACCATGGAGCGCTGAATGGCACGTACACTACGTAAACATGGTGCACCATGCCACAACATTTATTCATTGAATAAGAGGTGCTTGGTTTCAAGCATCAAGGGGTGTCCTATTCTAAGATGCCTCGAGCATGGACAGCATCAACAGCCCTTCGGGCCAGCCAACTTACTCAATTGGATGGTGCTGGCAAAAGCAATTCAGATTGAAGTAGTTTTGTGGGCTTGCAGTTCACACTCGTCGTGCTTAAAATTTGAAATTGTTGTGTTGTAAGTAAATAAAGGTATGCATGGGATGTGGGATGTAGGGCGTAGTGTTTTATGGCTGCCAAGATCCTGCATTCTTCCTGGATCCTGCCTCAACACGAACAGAAGTTAAGAAAATTTTGAAAGATGTGATGATCTTAGCAGCGCAACACCTTAGCTACTGAGCCACTGCAGAAAGTTGAAACAAAACATCACCCACCAGTGGCTTAGTGGCTAATGCACTGTGCTGCTAAGCCCAAGAATGTCGGTTTGATTCCTGGCCCCGAGGACATTGGGTTGATTCCTGACCGCAATGGCCGGTTTTCAGATTGAGTTGAAAAGCGAAAACACCTGTGTGTTGAGATTTTGACACAAGTGGTCAAAATTAATCCCGAGTCATCCACTATGGTGTGCCTTAAAGCCCACGTGTAACTTCGGTGTGTTGAACCCATCGTTTAAAACGTAACATAATTCATCTCTTAAAGTTCCATTTAAGTGGTGTTTTCATGAGAGTGCACACTGAGAAGGGCTTCTCGCACCGGGTGGTCTGATCGTCTGCTACCAGGTGGCAAGTGCAGGGGATGTGTGATTCCTTTGTCCTGTGCACACCGCCTTGATTGTCTCGGTATTTACAGACGGGCTGATGTTGTCTCCCTCTGTGCCCCTCAGATATTTGAGAGGATCTTGTACATATGGGCCATCCGACACCCTGCGAGCGGCTACGTCCAGGGCATGAACGACCTCGTCACTCCTTTCTTCGTGGTGTTCCTGCAAGAGCACGTGCCTAAAGGTGAGTGGGGCGCCCCCTCTGCACTTGTGCTATTGTGTCTCCTTATCGTTGGGGCAAGTCAACTGTGTTACCCTCAAAGTAAAGGCACACTGTTCTTTCTTTTTACACAAGGAAAAAGTAGCTAGTATAAGTGCCGTATTCATTCGAATATGAGGAGAGGTTTTTTTCCAGAATCTGTGGTCTCAAAGTCATACCCACCTTAGATTCGAAGCTTAGTATATATATTGACACTACCATCATCACTACCATCGTCATACTATCATCCCCAGCTACGTAACAATGTATGGTGAATATTTTTACTCTCCAAACTGCACCCTCACCTTGTAATCGTGTCCGCCTTGTTATCGAATAAATACAGTGGTTTCCGGTCTACATGAATGCAAGTTCATGTTCATTACGCAGGGGGCGTTGCTGCAGCATTCCAATAATTGGTATCTGTGCTTGAAAAGGGAATGGTTGAGGCCATTTACAACTGCTTGTGTGCTGCATACGGAAGTTGTGCAGTCAACAGTAGTACCACTCAACATTCCTACCAAACCCACAGAGTGTCGTTATTAGGCAGCTAACAGTAGACTTAAAAACCTTTCATTGTGCTTTCAGGCTTGTTCTGTCATGTGGTTTGTTATTTTAAGACTGCAGTTTTGTTTTCTGCGCAGTGCGTTTCTCTTCAGTGCTGTGGTGATTTTTAAACACCCAGTGAGGAGAGGAAAGGTGTCATAGTTTCAGTGAAAGGTGGCTGCCCTCCACCCACTCCTAAGAACGCCACAATCGTCGCGATTCAGCTGCATCCATGGTTGATTTCTGTGACCCAATTGGCCCCTGTTGCTGCAGAGGAAGGGGCGGCGGTGGAGACGTTTGCGGTGGACCGGCTGGAGGCGGCGGTGCTGGCGGACATTGAGGCGGACAGCTTCTGGTGCATGAGCAAGCTGCTGGACGGCATCCAGGACAACTACACGTTTGCGCAGCCGGGCATCCAGAGCAAGGTGAACACGCTGAAGGAGCTGATGCAGCGCATCGACGCGCCCCTGCACGACCACCTGTCGCGGCACTGCGTCGAGTTCCTGCAGTTCACCTTCCGCTGGATGAACAACCTGCTGATGCGCGAGCTGCCCCTGCACTGCACCATCCGCCTGTGGGACACGTACCTGGCCGAGACCGAGGGCTTCTCTGTCTTCCACCTCTACGTGTGTGCTGCCTTCCTGCGCTTCTGGTCCCCGGCCCTGCTGCGCGAGAGGGACTTCCAGGTGGGCGTGCTCTGATGAACCCTGTCTCATCCATTACAGTTATTACAGCATGATATCTCTTATCTGATGGGTTTGCTTAACGTCTTCATCAGTGTCGCTGTTGGGGCTACTCAGTCTTGGGCAGGGAGCGGAAACATTTCGACACTTCCTTGGGCAGCCAGATAGCGTCAGAAGTGCTTGGCCAAAGTTAAGATAGTGGCATCTGTGTGGACCGGCCGTGCTCGGCATTTCACTGCACAGTCCCGGAATGAATTGTGGCCGCTATCATTTCATCCATCAGATGTCGCTACCCTCTCCTTCGCCGTCACAGCTATGAAGCTTCGTAGGCTGCGTTGATTTTCATTGTGATATCTGGTCGCTCGCCCGCCCCTGCGGCAATGGGCCGTTTCCCCAGCTATTTATTCTTGCTCTGTGGTCTCGGGTGTCGTCACCTGCCCTATTACTAAGCACCTACGCATGCATTCCTTTCATTGACACTGAAGTTGTGGTCTATGGTTCATGCTGTTCGATGTGCACAACAAATCAAAATTTTAATGCCCCACTGTACACAGTTTGGCTTCTTGTTTTGCCAGCACAGTTTTGGGCCTACCTGTATATTTCGGATTTGACATACCTGGGACACAGTGAACCTTTGTTTTTAACGGGCGGCTGCTGTAATAATGTGTGGCCACTGTCTTGTGCACCGATTTCGCAGGGGTTGATGCTGCTCCTTCAGAACCTGCCGACGTACGACTGGGGCGACGCAGAGATCACCCTGTTGGTGGCAGAGGCGTACCGGCTTAAGTACACCTTTGCCGACGCTCCGAACCACCTGCAAGCGCGAAAGTGATGCCAACGGACGATGAACATTGCGCGCGTGTGTCGTGTGCATCTCGTGTTCCATCACCGCAGGGCGGATGCAAAGACCAAACACAAGACGGCTGCGCAAAAGGACGACAACATCAGCAACTACACGTAACTGCAGCGTGGGCACGAAAGAAAAAACGACCAGGTGGAATGTGTTGGGCTCCATAATGGGTCAACAAAAAGGTGGCTGAAAACAAGAAGGTAACAGGTCTCTGAGTAATGTTGCTTCACACCGCGACCAGTGTTTTGTGTGTGTGTGTGTGATTTCGTCAGACGGAATGAACCGATCTGCAGCACGCTTTTTTCTTGCGTGTGTGTGCAGGCACAGTGGCAGTGTGAGCGCACAGGTTAAGAATAGTTTGCGTCTAGTGTGGGGAGTTGTGGGCTAACAGAGCCTGAGGTGAGGTAGCATTGCTGGCAGAGCTGTTAGCATTCTCGTTTTTGTACCACTTTTTCCGGGTGCCCCTTCGTGTTCACGAAGGAGGGTGCCACAGCCCCTGTCACCCGCCTGCCTGCAAATTTTCTAACTGTATATTTTTGTACATTAAAGAGAGGTTGCCTCTTCTATGAGATTCCCGTCAAAGCACAGTGGAGTGGATGCTGCTCAAAGGGATGCGAAGTGCCTCCTGCCGGGTGTGACTGGTACCGGCATCAGCACGTGGAGAGGCTTGCTTGGTGGCAGCCCCCCTTGGGTTCTAATCTCTGGACGAGTGGTGAAGTGTGGGTTGTCCCTGTGCAGTGTGACCCCCAGTGTGTGTGACGCACTGGAACATTTCTGACTGGGAAGAGTGTGAGATTAAAAAATGTGTTCCAAAGCTGATTTCTTGTTTCTCACCTGCCTTAGTATTTTGTGTGTAGGTGTGGTAGCGTTTCTTGAGTTCTGCTTTTGCGTGGACCCTGCTTTGGTCCTCGCACAGATGCCTTCGAAAGTGGCGTGCATTTGTGTATGGGTCCTGCATGAGCCCTTTGGCTGGCGGGCAACCCAAACTACCTTGTGGAATCCTAGTTTCGTCCCAGTACAACAGCTACCATTCATTTATGAGTGAGAATGGGAAAGCATAGGTGTGCTGTCGTAAATGTGGAACCATTCGATGTTGAGGCAGAGAATAGCAGAAGCTGCTGAGTGACGCATCTGTGCATAACGTCGGGCAGGCGAATAGCTGCATTTGCAGCCAGTTGAGACGCCTGGCTGATGCATACCTGCATTCGCAGTTAATCGGGATTTTTCCTGATGCATTCACAGAATTGTGCCATATTTCTGGGACGGCGGATTTTCCGCTAAATGAGCCACTTGCTTTTGCATCAATACTACCCCAGCAGTGTAAAATTGGCAGAGTTGTTTAGCGGTAAAAAAATTGTGTGCACCTTGCTTCTGTTGGAGCGTTCCTGGGCAGGCGTCTCACTGCCAAGGCTGATTGATTACCCCGCAGCAATACAAAGTCTGAATGACGCCTGTCAGTAGGTGCTGTCATTAGCGCCGGTGATGTCCATCTGTTGAGCCATTTGGCGGTGCACAACTGCTCCAGTTGTATTGCGTCACACAGGTGGTGTGTCAAATCCATGAGATTGAAGTGTTGGGCCAGTGCTACAACACCTTGTCTAGTCATAACAAAAAAACTGCAGTTGAGATGCAGACAGGAGTGGAATTGGCGCACACGAGCGCTTGTGTCCACATCTCGACTGAATTGTTTCTTCTGCTATGTCTGCCAACACATTCAGATAGCCTTTCTGGTCTAGGCATTAAATTGTGGCACCGACCAGTAGGCTAACGGTAGTAAACGCCAAGCTAATCAACCTTGTGGAAATGGTCAACTTGGGGAGAGAGTTCATGCAGCTGATTGGTCGAGTGGTAGATCCAGAGGGCGCGGCAGTAGAGTTTTTCATGCATTTAGTAATAATACTAATCTTTGTGCAAACATGGTACTCTATATGGCTGGCGGGGAGTGCTATGACTGGCTTGTATGGTGGAGTCTCTGCATTCAGAACTCTTTTTAGGCAAGCCCTAATCTACAATGCGCGTTGCTTCAATGCTGCACCTTTAAAGGGTCATGCAGACAAAACACTAGTTTGGTTCATTCAAAAGATTGCCTCGTTAGGATCGTGCTTACACCACTTTTAACGTAAACTTAACTCAAATAAGAAGCTACATAGTTGGGGAAAAAAGGGAATGGCCATGTGACCCACTAGCTCATTTCCTGCAACAAATGTCATGCCCAGCTGTGCAATTGGCTGAGGCCAGCAAAAGCAAATGCTAATTAGGCAGGGCTTATAAGCTTGCAAACGAACTGTTTGTGCACATATTTAGGGCACATTCTTTTTATGGCAGTAAGAATTGTGGGGTGAACAATTAAAGTGGTGAATGAACACGTAACCACAGGTAGTTAGTGTGGCACTTTGCTGGCTGACACTGCCTAACACAGCCGTCTGACTTGTCTGACACAACACTGGCCAACTGGCGTAAGTGGCACAGTCACTTGCATGACCTTGTTTGTCGAGTCATAGTTTACATTTTAGGAAATGATTAGTATGAGCCCTTTATTAATAATTAAAAATAGAGCAGGTATAGAAGTCCGGCCCTAAGAAAACTGCGAACACTGGCACTTCAGCGGTATTGTCGCACCATCTATGAAATTGGGCGAGAAACAAGATAACCAAATGATCGTCTGTGAGATACTAGCAGCTCTGCAGCAGGCTATCTTTAGCTTTAAAGGGACCCTGCAACACTCTCTGAGCAGTGCAAGTAAACCTGCGCGACGTTTAGATTACACTGCCAAGAATACCTGAGCCAAACATTACGTCCACGTGAAGCGGTGAGCGCGCAAATCGCTGTGAAAAATGCGGAAAAACCAACCGCGCTCCCTTCAATTTTCCTCATTATGCACTCCCTGGCATGGCCTAAACGTCGTCATTGAGGCTATGGCTGCCTATTGGCTGTCGCTGGTGAGCTTCGCGGCTTATTTCTCGCATTTCCTGTGACGATCCGCCGTTGTCGGCGCTGTGTACCAACCTCTTCTATGCCTGAGCCTGTACACACAGTTTTGACGTTTCTTTTGTGTTTTGAGTGCGCGTGGACTTTGAGTGACGAACTTAATACTCCCCTTTCAGCCAGATCACATGACAACAAACGTTTATTGCTTCAAAAACGCCCTACCAGCCTGAGCGCCGCTTGCGAGCAGGCAGCCGTGCCTGCTTTTTTGTGGCACCAAACCGGAAATGGAGCCCTCTACGTTTCGGAGAAAAGGGGAAAACTCCCTGGCCTGTCATATATCGAAGGTCGCCGGAGAAGACTCCGCGAGCCGCCCCCCTCTCCGGGAATGAGCGCGCAGCTTTCGTCGCGTTGTCTGCGGTCGAGTTGAGAGGGAACAATTATGCGCGATTTCTCATCACGCGTAGTTTCGGTGATAGTAAACGGATTTTCATAATTCTTGCGGGAGGAGATTGCTGGGACAATAGACTTTACCTTAAAATACATTCCGAGTAATTGATGGTAAGTGTTGCAGGGTCCCTTTAAGGTCCTGCTCTGGATACGTCATTGTTGACATCACGAACACGCGAATTAAAGGAGAATGGATATTTTGGCTTAAAATGTTTAATTTCTCAGTGAATAAATCATCGTTTGCTGCCGGGCAAGGGCTGCGGGCGCTAGAAAACACTAAATCTTTCAAATAAAACAAACATATATTTTGTCTGCGTGGCCCCTTTAGTGCGAGTCGTGTTGAAAAGAATTATTGCTAGACAAATTTGAGCCAATTTGAGATTTCCGTGAGAATGTGGTGCCGCCCTTCAGTGATTCTTGTTTTGGTAAGGTTAAAATTGTGTTACCATGAATTTGCAAAGATGATCGTGTAACGCACACTTTGTGAGCCATTCCTCTGGTGAATGCAGTTGTAGTGCGAGAGTTTAAGATGGGTTCGTGGTTTCTCCTGGTGACAAAGCTTGAGGTTTGGCAAGGCTAAGCAAGGCATTGGTGCACTTATCCATTTCCCTCTTTTCTACACCGTTGGAATCGGCTGAATCGCATTGCATTGCAAGGCATTTCCAGTGCTGCTCCGCTCTTTTTGTAGGGCGTGCAGGATGTGGGTCTGTCCATAGTTGTAACTGAGGTTGTGGGCTCTGCAAAAATTTAAATTTGTAATGCAGGCTTGAGCACCGACATTGGAGCACTGGCAGACAGGCTCGGCTTACACTCATGGCACTTTCTCAAGGCTAGGCATGCACCCCACAGGAGTGATCGGAGAGAGCCAAACGAGGCGTTCACATGGGCGTTGCTTAACAACAGGAGCGATGCTTCCTCGTTCCAGCTGGTTTTGTATTCTTTTGTTCAGCATCAACTAGCAAAAACACTGCATTATTTCCTCGTGATTTTGTTTTGCAGAGGTTGAATTCGTATGCAGGACTGGTTTGTGGCAAGTGGTACATCTAGCGCTCTTGCATTGAAAGTATTGCACCACCTATCGCACCTTAACGTTTTTACAGCGGCGCTTTCGTTCTTTTTTTTTTTTTGACCCGTAGGGTGAACCCACTCCCTCCTCTCTTTGGCCACCTGTTCGCATCCGGCTCTTCATATTTTGGTATGAACAACGTAAATTGTTCACGAAGAAATGTCTTTCCAATACTTCATTTGTGTTAAGAAGTAAAGCCGACCTAAGGAGTTCGGCGCAAGCTTGATATTTGTAAGCTGGCTTTCCCGCATTGTGTGCTGCACAGTGCAGCTTACTCAGAAAAAAAAATAGAGGTAATGGGCGCAAACGCGGCGGAAGGAGACCACCGACGACGATCGGGCCGCGGTCGCCAAGTGTAAGCGCGATGCACGTGTCGGGGTCCTGAATACCACGAGGCGGAAAAAACGAAGAAAACAGCGTGGCTACAATCCCGCTGAACGTTTCCCCGTTGCGACGGCGCGGTTTGAGGTGGTGGTGGTAGGGTGTTTGGGGGAGGGGTCACAGCTAACAGAGTAGAGTGACATTGAATTGTTTAGAACTAAAACGTTGCTCTCCAGACATCAATTGCAGGAGAAAAAAAAGAGTGCAGAAAACGTGAAGCGTGCTAAAACCAAGGACTCTTGGCTAAAACCCTAAAACAGTGCCACTGGGAACCGCCGAGCCGTGGCGCTAGATGCAGTTATGCTTCAAGGAGGCACTAGTAGTCAGCTCTCTAGTTTAAGGGAGGCGTTTCCATTGTTTTCTTTTTGTGCATGCTTGTTGTTTTGTTGAGGCGGTGCTGGCTTCCGCGGTAACCGCGTGTCAGCTGTTTTTCGCTACCGCTAAATACTCACCAAATGGCAAGCCTGTGCGAGTGGGTGCCTTTAACCTCTTGTGACCCGCGTGCGCTTTGAAAGGAACGCATTCGTACGTGACAGCGGCTTGCAAAGCTGCGGAGAAGCCCGCAACGCGAGTCGGCGTGTCGCTCAGATTTCGCGGGGGCACGTCACAACGTAATCGAGCGTAGCGGTATACCTGCCCACGGATGGAGGACTTGGTTGGCCCACGAGATACTCGTCCTCGTGAGTGATGTGACGAGGCGGCGATGGACTTGAGGTCGAACGAGTACCGGCCACTGTTCGGTGGTCCCGTCGACAGGCCGCTGTTCGACGAAGGCAACACGCGGGTAAATGCTTTGATGGCGTTATTTCGCTCGTGGCCGTGAAAGGATTGTCGCAGGTGCGCTTTGCACTGCCCGTGCAAGTATTTCGCTGGAACGCTGCCTTGTGGGACTAATCGTTTTCCTCATTGGAGACGTCGTTACGCTTGTGCGCGTGTTGCATGCCGTACTGAATTCGCGAAAATATGTAATCGTGGCAATGCGCACGCCCAGAAAGTCGCGTTGAAAGCGGCTCATTGTAGCCTACAGCGGTTCGCCATATGTGTCACCTCTGCTGGTTTTCATGGCACTGCATTTTTGCTCAATTAGGCGAGGCGATGGGGAGAGACAAGTGTTTTGCCACGATGCATGCACACGTAACGGCTATCGCGGTGGCGTGTGTCCGCGGTTGCGGTGGTGTTTGATAGCGTTTCATATTCATTTACCGTTTCATATTCTTTGCAGGAACGCATCGTGCATCTGGTCGTAGGAGCTGTCACCGTCTGCTTTGTGCTGGTAAGAGGTCTTATGCTGATGAAATGTCTGTTTAATGCCACGGAGAAGTTTCACTTGGAAGCATATTCCTCGACATTCACTTAGCTTTGGGTAGCCTCACACGCGGTTCTTGCGTTTTCGTTGGTTAGACCTGCTACCCCGAAGTCAAGCGCAGTACAACTGCAAAAATTAGTGGCTATGATGCATGTGATCGGGCTGTGCCATCTCGGCTCAAATACTTAAAAACCTATTAAAAGTCTTAAAAAAAACGTACGTGGGGAGCGAATGGCTTCGAAGCTTGGTTCTGTGAACTTATTTTCATCCCAGCATTCGATCTTTTCTAAGAATTTACCCTGAGATGTAACTTGCTTTCGGTAGTTCATGGAGGCTTTCTGCGGCCCTTACTTCGTCGTTGGCTTAATTTAAGCCTCTCTGCAGTCGTCAATCTAGTGGAGCCCACTTCTCACGAAACAATACCATACTGTGCCATTTTCCCCGCAACTTGCCCCATAAACTCATTGTCAAGGCTTTATAACAGTGTCATTACATGGCTCTTTAAAGTCAAAAGCAGAAAAAATTTGACATGCTGTTATTGCATGCCACACAGGCTTCAAAACCAGAAGTTGGGGAAGTGAAGTGCACGAAAGGGATTGTGAAGACAACGTGCAACTTCGATACTAATGCTGTTCCAATTTTAATGCAAACTTTAATCAAGTGAGGGTGCCGGCTAGTTGGTAATCCATGAGCTTCACAGTGCAGAAACGGACCAGCGACAAATAAGAGGGACTACAAGCAAGCACTGTTTGTAGTCCCTCTTCTTATTTGTCCCTAATCCGTTTCTGCGCTGTGAAGCTCATGATTTAATCAAATGAGCCATGTAATGAGAAAAAAAATCTTCAGAACGTATAGCTATAAATCTCAGCTATCTTCCTGCCTTGAACTTATGATGCGGCAAGTAGGCTGATGTCGGCAAAAGCAGTGTCAAATTGGAATAATTCTCTGGGCTTGCAGATCGAAGTTGTGTTTTAAATTAAAAATAATGTTTTCCTCTGGCAGCAATTAACAAGTGAATACAGTGAAAGGGCATAAAGGAGATTAACATGTTTAATGGGAACTCTACCAGGAGCGAGGACTCTCACCATAGCGCGACAGCTTTAAAAATACAAATTTCAAACGGAAATGTGCCCCCCCCTCCCCCCACTTTCTCAAGGGTCATTGAATTTTCCGATGAGCTCATATATTCACATGTGGTCAGTTTCATCTCCAAATACAGGATTGAAGCCCGTGGCTGTGCCATTGCATGGATTAGGGTTATTACATGTTGAGACATCTGCTAGCATTCACTTTTGTACAGGAATGCCAAGCTTCCATTTTTATCACGATGACACAATTTACTGCTGACTGTTTATTTAATTTATAATCCACTCTTCTAAACACTGACTCTTTAGTGATGGCAGCAACAATTCCTGTTGAGCAAAATTGTAGGGAGGTATGAGCTGGCCAATTTTACGAATAAAGCATAGTTTGTTGGCTTTGTGATCTCTTTAAAGGGACACTGGAGTAGGCTTGCATTGGTAGCTCCACCTGTGCAATGGGCTCTCATTTGCATTTGAAACCCTTTCTGATGGAGGCGCAAAGCAAAAATGCCTGTGTGTACGAGATTTCGGTGCACGTTAAAAATCCCCAGGTGATCAAAATGAGTACTGAGCCCTCCACTACGGCGCGCCTCATCGCCTGTGTTGCGTCGGCGCATTAAACCGTACAATCAAATCAATTTAAAACCCGGAAGCGTCGGCAAAACACAAAGTGCCCTTAGCAGTTGCCTCATGAATTAACTCAAAGATGTTGCAATGTTCTGCATTATTGTGGGATGGTGCCTCCAGGGATTCAACTTGATTGTTTGTCTCTCGTACGGTTGAGTGACCTTATGTTCATTCAGGCGTAGTTTATTCGGTATGCACATGTCAGCAACTCAGTGAATTCCAGCATGCAAATTCGCAAGTGTTGCATTGCAACTGGTTTTGGCAACCAAGTGAGCAGGACGATTAAGGGGAAACCATGAGCAAATTGGCTCCAGTCTGCGCTGTGAAGGTGGTTGGACAGCCAAGCTGTAGTGTCCTTGTTCTCCTCTTCTTTCACCAGCACTGTGTCGGATTGTCTTTGTCTCCATGATTTAACAGGGAGCGCCCCGTCGTGATCTAAAAAAGGATCCGCTCCTAGCAACAGACCCCATTGTTGCAATACTATATTTAATAGGCCATACATAGTTAGGGTTCCTGGGGACCGCTGCGAATATGGAGAGCTGCAAAGGGAACAAAGACAGCAGTATGATTAGCGATGACACCCGCCGCGGTGGCTAAGGCGTTGCACTGCTGAGCACGAGGTCGCGGGTTCGATTCCCGGCCGCGGCGGCCGCTTTTCTGATGGAGGCAAAAAGCAAAAACGTCCGTGTGTGCGCGAGATTTCGGCGCACGTTAAAGATCCCCAGGTGGTCAAAATTAATTCGGAGCCCTCCACTACGCGCGCCTCATCACCTGCATTGCGTTGGGGCATTAAACCCTAGAAGCAACCAATCAATCAAATCATGATTAGCGATGACAAGGTGCCAAAACAGACTAAGGGGATACTTGAGAAGCAGGTGAGCTCAGAGGAAGAGCAACATCTCCTAACACACATCCCATGGATCATCATTCGTGAGACTAATTCAGAATGGCTTACACCGCCATGGTGAACAAATATACAACCAGTAAATAAAACTTGGAATATTGAAAGTCGTCTTAGCGGCCAATTGAACTTTTGATTGCAACAGCAGAGCTGTTTCAGCTGTTATTTCTGCCATATAAGAAAAAAGACCGAGCGCACGTGAGCATGCACCTCGTGAGGTGCGCCTGGCGTTGGCTAGGTTTGTGCCTCGTGAGGAGCGCCCGATGTCGGCCAGCTCGACCTTCGAGAACACTCTGCCTAGTGTTCGTGGCATGATCTCTCACGTTCTCTTCTACTCGGCAGTTCACATACATACGTTTGCACCTGATGTAGGAAGCACAAATTCCGAGTTCGCAAAGCTGCTTGCCGCAGGTTCCAGCACGTGCTAACACGGTCCTCTTTGGGAGAGATGCGAAAACCTGCAGAGAAAACAATCTGGGCCTGCCAGTCATGGAGAACTTTCAGCGGCAAGCTCGTAAATTCATGCAAGGTGCTAGAGCCAGGTCTCCGACGAAGAGAAACTTTGCGAACAGTTCAAGAATTGCTCTTTCTGCAATGGAATCACTCCCCTCCTTTTTTTGTTGCTGCTAGAGCCCGCGCCATCAGGTCTGCACGACATCACATTTGCCTGTTTTTCGATGCATAGGATTGTCTGCTCCTGAAATTATCGTGTCTGTAGGAATGTGGCCGTTGTGCCTTTTTTGAATAGTCTTTGCGATCAGGGTATTTTCGTATGTCGTCTCGCTTGAAGTGGGTGTTTTGTTTTGAACTTTGGTATGTGGTTGCTGAGCGCTTGTAGTTTGCGGACCACCGCAGTGTGGTAGTTGAACCGCCTGGGCATACTTTCCCCTGAAAGTCTGCCGTGCATAGTCACGTTCTTGATGTCCCTAGTGCTTAAGGTTGCTCATTGTGTTGAACAGGTAGCCATTCCCCAGACATCAGCGTGAAGTGGCCGCACAAGTGGCCGCGTGATGGAAAAAAATCCCATACACGATTTGACTTGCACTAAATGTTGTGCGTATTTAGTCGCAAAAGGGAACACGGAAGTTGTGGCTGTACTATGGCAGTGTATAAGCCTTAGTTCAAAGTACGTAACTTTCTTCAAATTGTGAAAAATGGCTGTTGCCATGCCGGCATTTTAACAGAGATCCTTAGGTGAAGCATGGTTGCATTGCAGCTGTTAGACGTTATTGTGTGCCTTAAAAATGTACCTTTGTGACGTTGTGTGCCTGAAACCCACCGCATTGTTTTCTTGCCTTGTTTTTTGCAGACCACCTTCATTCTTGCATTCTTTTACTCTGTCCGGCCACCATGTGGAAGGCACATCTATTATGCGCTTTGTATCCTCTGCTTATGCTTCTCCCATGCCATGCTGGTGAGTGCATCTTGACACTTCTATGTGCATCTCCTATCCATAAATGGGCAGCAACATATGGATAGAGGCAGCAACATGCTACACCTCTTCAATGGTGCCTGGCCCAGCCCTGCCTGTTTTCTAGGAGTAAATAATATTTATCAGGTGTGTTCATTCTAGGCTGTCAGGGACTGGTGTAATACCGACCAAACCCCGTGTTACACCCCTGCTACACTGGTTTCCAACTCATTGCAGCCGAATGTCATTCAACTCAAACACAAAGTTTTGCTGCTCCACTTTGTTTTGGAGTCAGCGTTAACAAGTAGATTACTGGCGTACTTAGAACAAACAAAATATTTTTATTTGCGGATCTTTGTTTACTTTGTATTCACTTAAATCGTAATATCAAGATTTAATGATTCCATACTCTCAGCACCAGTGTGAGCAAGCGACAAGCCAGTGTGGCTAGCCGGCGCAAAACATACACCCAAAAGTATTAAAAAAAACCTTGATCGCAATTCAGAACTAAGCAAAAACCATGTCAAAGCTTGCATTATTTGTAATTTGATATCATTTTGCTGCCACTGATTGCTGCTAAATTTGATTGTTGCATATTTGTGTAAAAACAGAACTCGATGGCAGCAGCGCCACGCTGCACGGTGAGCGATTGTAAAGCTTTCAAGTTCCATCGAAATTGTATGGCATTTGAATGACATTCGACAAATGACATTCGATTTGAAGACGTTTGAGACACCAGTGTAGCAGGGGTATTACGTTCAGCCGCCAAAACTGAGACTGCCATTGAAGCTCAATAGCTTGATGTTTTCAGCCCTGTTTCAGCACCTATATTTTATGGTTTGAACACAGTTCCTAACGCTAGAGGAACATGCTTTAGAAGAAATTTTGACGGGATAATGAGTTGTTAGAGGCTGATAATTTACGGAAGCTGGCCAACAGTCCTTTTTCCAGGAAGCGTTCGAAATATTATTGCAAGTGCACTTGACTTGAGGGGGTGCAGGAGTTCCTGTGGTAATGTAGCCTGCAATTACCTGCAGCAATGTTATTGAAGTCCAGTTAAAGCTGGCCCAGTGCATCAATGATTTGATGACTGAAGCTGCCTGGCCAGCTGGTTAGAAAGGTTGCCCATGGCAGACAGGGAAAGCAGTCAAGGATGCAGATGCCACCTTGCTTCCTGGTTGGGAGCTGGTATCTGGGAGAGCCAGCCTCTCCTGTCTGGGCGGATGTCTGCTGAGCCATTCCTGTCAGTCGTGTGGTGGGGCAGGGGCAGTGCTTCTAAACCATCCCCTCCTGTATTTTTACAATGCCAAACGCATCAGCCCGTACCGGCCAACCAAGCCCTCTCCTTCTACTCCGGCCACTCTCCCCCAATCGGTAGCCTTTCCAGCGCTTCAGTCATGTGACCAGTTCAGCTTGGGGCGACGCGTGGTGGAGAGCGGCAACGTTGGCAAAACATGCTCCGCCGCGGCTCTGAGCTTTTCTAGCGCTGGCGCGAACGCCATTACTTCGACAATCTCAAACATCGGTTGCCTTGGCAACCAGGCACATGCCACTCTCTTTGCGAAATGTGGGCACTGCAGGCGTACCAATCACTCCCATTGGGAAGTGTGCGATGCGTTTGGCATTGTAAAAATACAGGAGGCGATGTCTGAAAGCAGTGCGATGTTTGGGTTGCGGTGCAGTGTGCAGCTGCTGGAGATGAGGGAGAGGTCTTGCCCCCAAGCAGTGTCCTGGTAAATGGGGAACGTTGCAGGCCTTTGCTGGCACAGATGTTGCAGGGCTGCTAGGGTGGAGATCAACACCTGTACGACAAATGGGTGCCATCATTCAGCCTCGCATAAGCTTCAAAACGCTGGCGTTGTCTGGAAAAGGATGATGAAATGCGTTTCTTAGTGTTGACTGCTTGGTTTGGTCCTTAGTGTCACATTTCCATTCGTTATTTTCCAATACCACCTGCCGCGCTGGCTCAGTGGCTAAGGCGATGTGCTGCTGAGCCCAAGGACGCGGGTTCGATTCCCGGATGTGGCGGCCACTTTTCTGATAGAGGCGAAAAGCAAAAACGCCCGTGTGTTTGAGATTTCGGCGCTTGTTAAAGATACCCAGGTGGTAAAAATTAATCCGGAGCCCCCCACTATGGTGTGCCTCATCGCCTGTGTAGCATCGCCGCGTTAAGCCTCATAATCAATCAATCAATTAATCAATATATTCCAATATCAGCTCGGACATCTCACAAGACAAATGCTGGCGCGTGTTTGATAGTGACAGGATGCATAGTGGAGCTGAGTGTTTATGATGTTTTCTTTTTCTCTCTTTTTCCAGATCCACTGGTACAGAGAAGGAGGAGTTGATCCCAAGTTTCGGAACCTCATTTATGCAAACACTGTGATCATACATTTGTTTTGCATATCGGCCATTGTCTATTTTGTTCATGGCTGTTAGCAGTTGTTTTTTAGAATGCAATGGGTCGGGGTTTGCTGCACTTTTCGTTTCGGAAGCTCGTGGAAGTCTGCGTTGCTTCCCGTCGCATCTGTGGGGACAGTTTGCACGTTATTTGATAATGTAAAAGTACATTTCCTTAACGTGCTGTTAGCTGCTGGGAGGGGGTGGGGGATAGTATTTTTTTGGACTGCCACTTGCCATAGCTGCTTCTTTCCCGTAAGTGAAAGTACTGCCATTGAAACGAAACGGTTGTCAACGCACCTTGGAGCCCCATGTGTGAAAGTGCACCCTAGTTAGTTTAGAGTGAGGAGCAACGTGTTATTTCTAGCTTCAGGGACTTTAAGGTTTTTATGACGGAACAGTGTTTATTTTCACTCAATAACCTATTCATAAGTGCATTGCAGTATGGCAGTGTGCATCTTGCGGTACATGGCATTGGTACGAGGCCAGCTTTGTGCTGTATTATTTTGAAAACAGTGTTGTGGGTACATTGAGATTACTTTTTAGCAACTTCGTTATTTCAGAATTAGGCGGTATTGCATGCATTCGGTGCACATCAATGGTTCAGTCATTACTTGCACATTATTTTCTCTTCTTTGAAGCTCCACATTCCACGCACCTTATTCGATTTTTTTTGTTTTGGTTTGGTTGCAGTGTGTTTGCGTTAGTTTGGTACAAGTGTCCATTCAATTTGTGCAAGAAGCGAGTCCTGAAATGTGTTTTTTGTTTGCTGATACTCCGGCCATTTGAGGACCACCCCGATGTAGGCTGTTTAGATAAGGGGAAGGAACTTTCTGAGTCCATTATGTCATAACTTTCACCATTTAGGGGTGCCTGGGTGTTACCCGTCGTGTGTGTAAGGGCCATTTGAGGACCACCCCGATGTAGGCTGTTTAGATAAGGGGAAGGAACTTTCTGAGTCCATTATGTCATAACTTTCACCATTTAGGGGTGCCTGGGTGTTACCCGTCGTGTGTGTAAGGGGGCTTGTGGTGGCGTCCGGTCACAGTAGGGTACCGCGTCGTCTTCGCTGCATCTGCATCAGTGAGCTTCGTCATAAAACGTTTTCTTGCTAGGGCTTTTAATGTAATTCTACAGGATGGGTGTTCTTTGTAAAGAAAATGGTGTATTGGTTTTTGTGCATGAGCTGCAGAAATCGCTTTTATTTGAGATGGCTATAAAAATTGGCCCTCTCTATGGAAGTGGTGTTGACAGTTAATATGTGAATAAAGTGTGTTTACTGTGGTGTACTTAAACAATCTGGTTAAACAGTGTGCTTGACGTGACATCTTTACCTTTGCCATCAGAGAGAACTGCATTGTGCTGTTCAGTTTACATTGTGGAGCAAAAGAGCAGCTTGAGCCTTGCTGTGATCTCATTGAGGCCCGGCCAAGCTGTCAAGCTTGCACTTACCTGGAGGGACACTTGAAGGAGAGATCTTGAATGTGATTCATGTTCACTAAGGGTAGAAATTAAATTTTTGGTGTCAGTATTCTTGTCACACAGGTCCACAAGCTGTTTGCAAAATGTGCCGTACGGGCTTGAGTTTGATGCAGGAGGTCAAGAGACAAGTGATGTCATTACTGCAACGGGAGTGTTGCAGAAAGTTTTTTTTGGAAGGGGATTTCATTCCAGGCAGACCATTTTAACTGTTGGGAATGGTCAGACGTGCAAGGTGCTATCAATTGACAGCATGAAACATTGCTTAAAATAAAACTTGCAATTATGATTCTCTCTCACAGGCCGTGTCAGAGCACACTGTAAAAGCTTTTATTATTGAAGTGCATGTTTTAATAAAGAGTGCTTAGCAGCAACTTGCCAGTAATACTGTGCTTACAGTTCCGGTTAAACTATGCAGCTTTTCATACCTCGCAAACACGCGACTGCAAAGCAAGCACAAAAAATGTCTGGACAGGGTGATTAGCTAGCTTTTTATTTGGGGTCAAGATGCAGGCGAGAAATCGTTAGTAGTGCCTGCATTCATCGCGACAAGGTTGCATCACTTCTCTAACTAAAGCTGTGACATTGCAGTCGCTTGGCTTCCTTTAGGTGCTGAGAACTATTTGCAGTTCTTTCAGTATAGTTCTTTTCCTTTTTTTCTCTGTCTCAGCCTTGCACAGTGCCTTACAGAAAACAAGCCTAGAATGCCTTTTCAATTCATGTTTACAAACTTCATTTCTATAAGGGCAAAGAGAAGGAAAACATTGTCGTAGTTGCTGCTAGTCGCGCACACTTGCTGCCTATGCTGTCTGCGTATGAACATGCTTTGGGGATCCACTCCATGCTCATGTGCATCAGCCTTCACTTTAGAGGTCGTGCAGTAGTGCACTGTTTGGTAACCCTGGACGTATCTGTTTATGCTTCCAACGTGGTGACATGCGGACTTGGAACATGGCCCCTCTGAGCCTTGAGGATAACCGGGCTTGCAATAAAATGTGCACCACCCTTTCGCTTCTGTGTAACTCTGCATGAAAGTCGAACCCTCAGAAAAGCCACTTTTTCTAGCTGCAGAGAATGTGAATGGCGATTGAAAATTTCAGCCTCGGGTTCCGTGGTTTTTTTGTTATGCGAGTCTAGTCTCGACGGCACCGCTGCTTAAAAATGTGCATGTTAAGCCATGCCTTACGTGGCTGTAATCAGCGGGGCTATTTGGATTCAAAATTATTTTCTATGTGATATTCTAGAGTTTTGGAGCAAGGAATGCAAGACTGGATGCTCTGTCTGCAAACTACAGAGTGCTCTTAGCTGCTGAGCATAACTCCCTCTTCATAACGCTGGTCTGAAACCATCAATTGGAATGACGGCTCAAGTTTGTGTATCCCTGTTTTTGTTACTTGATTTGGCAGTACCCTTGAACAGTTCGACCTCGAGGTTGCTTTCGGTTACCGAGTTTGTGTACACAATGTAACGATAACTCAGCTTATCGTCTTTGTGGCACACTTTATCGATCCCTCAGTTTGGCACGTGCTTATCTGATAGTGAATGCCTTTTATCTAGCGTGATGGCCGTAGTCATTGGCCACGGTCGTTTGGAACAGCAGCAAGGTTTGATGCTTTTTTCATTGCCTCATTCAATGCGTCCCGGGTCATTAGTTTGTCAAAGTGGGCATGCCAGCTATGCTGCCACAAATATGTGGTCCTGTTGCGTAGTGTAGGTGGGGTACCTTTGGCAAACAACCTGAGAAGTGAGGCTTGAAGGAAGTGAACACCAAACCCAGCATACCTGTCGTGTGAGTGGGGCCAATGCTTTAAAAGGTATTGGTGATGCAACTATTTTCTGCAGTGCACCTTGATGATGAAGGCTTTGGGACTCTCAGAAACAAAAAAAATCCAGGGGTGTGGGAGAGGTGACTTTATTTTGCAATCCACGTCTAAATCGTGCAAATGTAGTTCATTAGCCATGGGAGTTTGGGCTAGAGCTGGAAGGTGTGGCGGTGTAGGCAAACCTGTCTGCGCGGCACTATAATTGTGTGCTCCACGAGTTCAGGCCATAGAGTCGCACGGAGATGACCAGGGGGAGTGACCCAGCTTTACCAAGAGCATAGGCGTGCGCAGAGTTCTCAATTTGGGGGGGCAAAGTCTTACCGCTGCCCCCCCCCCCAGAGCAACTCCCGACCTCTTCTCACTGAAGGCCTTGCGGTGCGAACGCAGTGCAAAGAGGGATGGTTATAAAATTTTTATTTCAATGTGATGGAATTGCAACACACAAAATATTTCTGAGCAGAAATTTTACTTTCATGTGTTACATCGGCAAGGCATGGGGCAAATTTGGCGCCCCCTTCAGATGATTAGGGGGGGCGGCCGCCCCCCCTGCCCCCCCTGTGCGCACGCCTATGACCAAGAGTACGGGGTGTTGAAAGGGAGTGTGGCAGATGAGTGGCACGAGAACAGGAACGATATGAGTTATACCGCTCGCGCCAGTTTCCACTTCACAGTTTTTCCATGCCGCGTTGGGCTTTAGGCTGATGCAAATCTAATGGCAGACATAGACACATGACTGGAAGAGATGTCGCTTCCAGGATTGTTAAGCCAGCAGTGACTGCGGAACTAATGAATCTTGTTGCTTGAAAGAGGTGGAAGTGAAAAGAGGAAGTGTCAAGAGAAACATAATAAGAAAAGGGAAAGAGGCATAGAAATGTGGTCGTGTATGACCGGTGGTTGGCACATGCTAAGGGTGATGAAGTTATTTCAAAATAGTGCTATCACAGCGTAAGTAGCAACTGAACATTGTGACTGCATGCGTAAACACTGAATAAAGGTGTGGCAGTCAACAGCTTCAGGAGAACTTTTGAAGCACTTTCAAACGTGTCGGTCACTTTTACTTATGCTCCCCGTACTTTATTAGTGCAGGTATGTCTTTCTGCCACATGGGCATAGGTTGGGGCACTCGTCAATCCTTATACTGGATTCACAATCACAATTCCCATTAACACCTAAGCATGTTTGCACAATGCCACTTGACAGGATTGCTACTGCAATCAAATGCCTTTGGCAGCCAGTACGTATAACGTATACCCACCGGACCTTCAAATTTTTCTTTGTGTGTGTGTGAACGCTTTCTAAACGTTGTAAACATATAATGCTCTGCACAATTATAGAACCCACTTAGGGCTAAGAGCGAGCTGTTGCAAACTCTAAGGGGGAAAAATTGGCCTTAAGCATAATAAACCACAGTAAATGTACAGGCCATACATTTACTTGTAAAAAAAATTCCCCTAAACACCACCACCCTAGCGATTGGCCAAGGGGGCCAGTTGCTCTTAAAAAGTGAAAAAAAGAAAGTGTTTCCCAACAATTAAGTTCCTTGGTATCGGCCAAGAATCGATGATAACAAAATTAGGTGGTTTGGCCACCTGTTGAAAGGAAGCTTGTTAATTTCATCGTCTTCGACTTTGCTCGATTACTGAAGCTCAATTTTGAATAGGTTGTCACTGCGCCGCAATTTCATACGTTTCATACAACCGATGCGAATGGGTCTCCCTCCCCGCGCTGCGCGCATTGGTTTCTTAGTAATTCTTGATTAACCTAGCTAGCGAGCTCAAGCTAATCAAAAAACGTCGGCTTGCACCATCTGCATGGTGGTGGCAGTAGTGGCGCTTTTGCGAATGCTTTTTAAATGTTGTGGTGGTTGCCGGCTCTGCGAAACATAAAAGCGTAAATAACTGGTTTGACATATCTCTAAAGGAAATGTATATGTAACGCATCCGGCAATTGATATATGTACGCGACCAAATTTCCAAGTCGACCTCGCCTGCTATTTCCGTAGAAATGAGCGCGCCGGTGCTCCTAACAGCTTTAGATAACAAACTACTTTTATGGCCTGCGCATGCATGCATGGGTGGCTGGCTTGCAAACGCACGCGTTATAAAGGAGGCTATGCCTGTACCTGCGCGCGCTCAACTTTCGCGGAGTTGTCTGTTTTCCTATCCCCTTTCAGTACAATGCCGAGTACTGCTGCCTCATGATTGATGTTGAGAACGATCCGTGACACGGTAACAGCTATGTACGACTCTACCACAGCAACAGTCTCGTTGGCACAAATGAAATAATCGTAACTAAATTAAATGGGCGTGGAAAAAAAAAAAAAAGATACGTCCGCGACAGGACTCGAACCTGCAATCTTCTGATCCGAAGTCAGACGCCTTATCCATTAGGCCACGCGGACGGGTCGGGAACGACTGCAGAAGGCTGAGGGCCAAGCCAGTATAGTCAGCAAACGTTTTCCCCTTGTTAAAGAGGCAGTGAAGGCCCAGCGCCTCCTTGCGAAGGCCGTGTTTATGCCAGGATAATTTGGGCCAGTTTTTGTTGGTTTGTCGCCACTAGGCACACATACGTGGTTCGACTGATATGGTTCGCTTCATAAAGCTGCCAAGTTGCCTTCCTACGATTATGGGCGTCAAACGTCGCTTGAAAGCAAATTTAAATGGTAATTATTGCCCCAGTTTTCAGAGAGCCAGAAACGCCCGGCTCAGCCGCTAGATCTCCACTGGAGGCTCTAGTGGAGGAAGGATTCAGAACACCAGTTAGAAGCGTCCTGCCGGTCTAACTCGGAGAGGCCTGTCCCTTCCCTCTCAGCGAGCGACACGCATGCTTATTATTCGGAGCGGAACCGACAACACAAAGTAAATGTCGCGGTCCAAGAATGGCAGCAGCCAAATATGATGGAAAAGGCAGAGGAAGATTTATTGGGGCGACCTTGCGCCAGAAAAGGGAGCACTAAAAAGCGTGGTCGAACCCCAGGCGCTGCCCTTACGAATTGATTGAATAACATTTATTAAGATGGGGGAGGCCACGTGGCCGTAATTGGGGAAAGGGACAAAAGGGAAGGAGAGTAGTAGTAGTAGTAGTAACCTTATTTTGCCCAAAAGCTGTGGTGATTGCACCACTGAACTGTTCACTCAGTCACCTAGACAGCGGGGCTCCCGGTGTTTTGGGAGTCGGTGTCTTCAGCCAACTGGGCGAGGGCTTCTTGCACGTGGGGAGCCGTGCTAGAGATGGCAGCCTCCCACTCTGGTAAGGATGATATGTTATGAACGATGGGGTGATTTCTTCTACGTGATGTGGGTATTAATGGACATGACCAAATGATGTGGTGAAGTGATGCTCGTTCCACGGAACAGAAGGGGCAAGCGTCCTTATATTCCCCAGGATATATGATGGACATGAGATGTGGAGTGGAGACTGATAATGTTTGAAGCTGCCTGAGAAGGACTGCATGCCTTCGACTGAGCGATGGATGCGGTGATGGAAACACTGCCCGATCCTGGCGGAAATGGTCACGAATATCGCCGAAAGTATGGAGGCGGTCCTTATAACCGAAAGGTTGCGGGATATCTTCAGAGGTCCTATGAGGCTCTCGGCGAACCATATCTTGAGCAGTCTCATTGGCTCTCTCATTTCCCATCAGGCCAGAATGTGCCGGTGACCAGATGATGCGTAAGGTCCGGTTATGAGGTGTGGGCCCTTGAGACAGGGTTGCCAAGGTTTTAGATGATACCCTGCCATTTAAAAAATGTAGTACGGCCGATTTAGAACCGGTTATGATGTTAAGATGCGGAGACCGGCTGTGGGCTATGGCTAGACCGATTGCCATTTCCTCTGCCTCTGTGCAGGAAGTGTAGCGTACAGATGCTGTAGCGATGGGGCTCCCCTTGGAGTGGACCACCGCTAGTACCGATGCGTTCCTGTCTTGATATGGGGCGGCATCGGTGTCTACCACAGGAAACGCCGGTGGGTGTTATTTGGCAAGGACCTTTGCTCTTGCCGCACGGCGTTCCTTATTGTGGATGGGGTGCATTAGCCTAGGCGTTGGGGACACTCTGATGACATTCCTCAGAGGAGACGGAATGGCAACAAGTCGTGTGTAGTGTGGTGTTTGTGGTATAAGGCCCAAAGACCTCAGGATGCCCCGACCGGCAGAGCTGCGAGAGAGCCTCTATAGCTGTGCGGTTCGCTGTGCCTCTATAAGTTCGGAGAGGGTATTGTGTATCCCGAGGTGCAGTAGGTTTGCAGTTGATGTGTGTTGAGGAAGGCCGAGAGGCTGGAGAGGCCGAGCGCTCGCTTTTGTGCCGTACGGATGAGGCTATCAACTGTCTCCTGCTCCGTCTTCCGCAGGGTGAGAAAAGGCAATGCGTTTGTAACGCGCGAGATGACGAAGGCCTGCACCAGCTTAATGAGGTTGGACTCCTTGATGCCCTCGTGCCTTGTCGCAACCCGGGAGATGAGTCGGGTGGTTTGATATACAGTCTAGTCCACTTGTAGCAATATCCAATTGCCAAGGAAATCACATCGCTATAACCGATAATTGTTATAAGCGGGTTGCGAAATAAAAAGACGGAACAGAGCTCAGAACATTTTATTCCCATGCCAGCAAGGTCGTACTACTACTAATTTGCGGAAAAGAAGCCACAGTCGGTCACCTTTGTTTGCCGCGTGTGAAGGTAGCGCAAATCTTTTTCCAACAGCATCTAGTATATGAATTCGTGTGACGATTGCTCGCAGCGTTCAGTGGCGGCAGGCGGCAAACCGAAGGAACCAATCTACGGGCCGCTGCAGACGGCCGCTTTGGAAGGGTTTGATAGACGTACGCTTGTCCCGCGCCTAGTCGAGCTAAAAAAAGACGGATTGTAAATCTGAGATCGACTGAGAAAAATGGTGTTGCAAGAAGTGAAGTCCGCGCTGTTCTGATAGCTCAAGCCGCAAGCGCAACACGGACCCGACCCAACTACCGTGGCTTATGTCGCCGTGATAGGCATGTACATACGATAGCTTTTATTAGGTTAAATAAAGGAAATCCGGCTACATAACTGGTATTAACAGCAATATGAGGCCCGTCTGCAAGATCGGCGTGTGAGGTACAGGCGATATCACTGCGAGGGCATCTCAAACACACCGTCTACGGTGAAAACAGTTTTCACTACGGTGAAAACTGTCTCGTCGGCTGACGAGAGACGACAAAAGCGTACACACCGATCAGTTGCTGGAACTCAAGTGCCTTTATTAAGCGAAGAGAAATGGTAAAAAAAGGGTTTCCGCAATAAATGCGGAAACCCTTCTAGCTTATTTCATGCAACATGGGCCTGCCCTATCACTTGGCCTTCAGGAAACAACACCACAGACACGGTCGCGCTAGGGAGGCAGCTCTGGCCAGCTCCGACTTTGGGATTCAGAAGGACTTAATTCTTCGAGCCCGGAGAGGAGCAGAACAGTCTGGGGCCCTGGAAGGAGGGCACCACCCCTAAGACAATCGCTACACCTTCTTTTTTTCCCCTAATAAACGTTTCTCTCTTTCCCTCTCTCTCTCGCGCGTTTTCTTGGCTGTGTCGCTAGCTGCGGTTATCATTGGATCTCGCACAAAATTCGCAGTGTTACGAATGAGCCCACCGCGGTGCTTTTTGCAATACTCCTCGGCTGTGAGGCGAAGCCTCCACTACGTGTGGCTTTCGAGCAGGCCTCCCTGTCGGTGACCCACACTTGCAACCAACGATTCAAACAAGCTGCGACATGTCTGGATCTCTGGCGCCTCGCTATCGGCGTGATTCAAACCGGCGTTGGCAGACGAGGCAGTCTTCAACTTGCACGAAGGACACGGAAGCCGCTGCGGAGATCTCCTCTCTCCCCTCTCTCGGACTCAGCGTGCGCCGCTACTACCGACCGATCACGAACTCTGGAAAGAGCGTTGTGTGTGTCTGTGCCGTTCGTGTCGTGTGCACAATCTAGAGGGAACGCTTGTTGTGACCGTTGGCGCCTTAGGTATAAATAAGACCCCCAAGCGCTGTAGTTCATTCCTGTTTGAGCAGTGAATCCATGCTGTCAGTCTGCTCGAGTCCTGTACTGCAACCTCGCCCGTCGGGGCATCTCTCGCCATGAAGTAAACAAGTGAAGTTTGCCTTCGGCTTCTGGTCTTCTTCGAGGCAGCAACATTGACTGGCCGCTCGCTTCACCACGCTACCACACGCATGTCGGAGGCGACGGAGCTCGGCTTGGGTACGCCTTCCCGGATGCAGCAACGGGTTGTCAGCGGTGGGATGACAGAGTCGCAACAGCAGCAAGATCACCCGCAACAAAGAAATACCTGCCCGCACACGTGAATAGCGTGAGAAACAACTGAAACACCGACCAGCCACTGACTGACACCCACAGCAACGAGAGAGAAAAGGGGCAAAGGCGGCTAGGCTAGCTAGGCTACTTCACATTAAACTACAGCTTTGTGGTGGAACTAGCAATTGGCACTCAAAATGGTAACAAGGACAGCTACTGTACTTGGGGGAACACAGAGAAACGGCGGTTTCTGTTTCACGCGAGAGTTGCGGCGCTATTGTTTTACCAGAATTCGTTATACTGATGTCCCTCTTCTATAAAGGAGATAATAAATTACGTGCATTATTCTGAAATATGCGCTGTGCGGAGATTCGTAGTTCCGAAATATTTTTACATTGAAAATATAGACAATCTGGCAGGGATTTTGGAAATGTTCTTAAATTTGAGAAATTCGGTAATTTGGGCGTTCGCAGTAACGAGATTTGACTGTTTATTCTCCTATGAACCTCGTTGTCTGCGTGCCATTTTGGACCGTGGTAATCAATTGTTACTTTTTACTTTTTAATTCGGATGTTCCCTTCTTAAGAATGAATGTCATTTCAATTTTTTGTCTTATAACCACGCCTGGGTTTAGTTTTAGCCTGTGGTTATGTTGTCAAGAATATTGATAGGTTCTTCATTCCAAATGTGTGTGTCGATAGTCATCTATTTATTTATGCTCAGAATTACCTCCGTCCATTATAATTATCCCCGTCCGTCGGCGTGCACGTGTAAGCCACTCTGTAAGCCACTCTTCAAGCAAGTTAGCATACTACGTAGGTGCAAGAATAGCCGAGCAAGAGAGATTCGCGAGCATTACCATATCAGAAAAAAGGGAGAATGACTGTGTCAGCGATACGTCGATTGTTCTGCACAACTGGGAGATGATGTTTATCGATGAGCGTTTGTGAAAATGCTCACCACATGTTCTTGATGTGTTATGTTTTGCGCTTTGTTTTGTTTTTCGCGCGCGCGCAGTGATAGGCCCGTCTGTGTTTAGGTGCGATTCTGCGTGGAATAAACTTTAGTTGCAAGTCTGCGCCTGTCTTTGTGTACCTCTCTCTGTGTGGCGTCTTCCTTGGCGCAGTTTACCCCTTTTGAGAAAATGCACGAACTCGCCCAACAACAAGTCCTTCTAAACTACATTTTTTGTCCTATGCAACGTCATGTTCATTTTGTGTTGCTTGTTCAATTTTTTTCTGACTTTACCCTCGTTTCAGAGGGCAATCTCATAGCTAGAGCTCTTTACGGGGCACTGAGTTGGCCCATTTTTTACAATAAATCACCCAATAGGCTGACGGCTAAAGAAGCTTTTGGTCTCTCCCTCCCCCCTACCTCTGGCCCCCCTCCACTTCCGCAGGATGATCGCGGGCTGAATACCCCCTGCAATTCCTGTTATTGTTGAGTAGGCTCTCTCTTCTGCCTCCAGGTCTCGCGTGCTTTTAATAATTATTTTATCCGCTTATTTTACAGTTTTGCAGGCTTTTCAAAGGCGGTACTGGCAGATGGTGTTTTACCTCAGGTGTTCTGTTTCCTACCGAAGCGACTTGGAATGGAAACCTTCCATGCCATTTAACCTCTCCAGCGGAAGCCGCACCTAAACCAGAAAATCGTTGCGGTACCGAGACTTACAGATCTTGGAAATAAATGAAATTAAATCTGTAATAACTTAAAACGACTAAACTAAGTGGGCATAGTACCCACGACACAATTCAGCGGGTTGATTGCAGTAAAGGGACTGCTGGAGTGGAGACAGATTGGAGCGATTATAATTGAATTAGATTCCTCTCCTCGAGTGAAAGAAAATATTTCAGTTTGCGCAGAGTATCTAGCTGTACATTAAGTTTTACAGCTTTATGTATTGTTACAACAGTGGTAACCACTCTAAGAAAACGAATGAAGCAACCAATAATTGACATTTGTTTAAAACTGCTTACCCCTGACGCGTTACCATTCGCCAGGCTTTTGAAATTTCTCGGAAACATACGCTAGGCTTCGCGGATAACGACCGAAACAATTGCAGTACATGTCCCACGACAATCCAAACCCTGCTGTTCTTTTTTTTCACACGTGTAGCGTTAATTTGTGGGGACAAGAATTAAAGCCCGTCTGGTATAGTCTACACTGGAGGTGAAACATCCCGCGTATAATGAGGCTGGTGCACTTCAGTACAGCTAAGAGATATGGTATTTCCGCCGGGTTGGTGTACGCCGAACGGATGTGGTGTTCATCAGTACAAATAACTGTGGCGCACTCCTCTTTTTCACCCTCTCTACATCCTTCCTGAAAGGTAGAGCAGAAACGGGAGGCGGGCTGCAGAGTAAGCAGCTGTCCCATGCAGGGTTCTATAAAAATAACTACATTTAACTACAGAAAAAAAAAGAAAAGAAAACAAAGCCAAGTGGTCGCAGGTGCATCGATCACACGCCGCGGCCCTATATGCCTGCAGCACGCGTGGCAGGATGCACGCTGTGCACTGGAAGCTGGTTCTGAGGAAAAAGGGCCTAAAAAATGCGTAAATAAAACGAGCGCCATGACCTGGCAGCACGCAAGGTCATTTTCGGCTGAAACCGCACGCGGGTGACAGTCTACGTGCAGGTCTGTGCGCACTGCATCCTCTCGGCATCCTCATTCACAGGACTCTAAGTTCGACTCCGACTGCCTTCGAACAATGGTAAGACCGCTTCGCAGCTTCGTTATTATTTTAAACAAAGGAAAAAGAAAAGAGGGATGCTTACGCAATGGTTTTGCCCCTTTACTGTTTAAAATCCGTGGTTGATTGAACCTGATTAGAAATATTGATTGGAATTAGTTGAATTCAACTACTGCTTTTCCAAGACGTTTCTGTAGCAGGCCTTGGACCACCCCTCCCAGTAAACCGTCTCAACGGCCGCCGCTGCCTTTATAAACGCGCTAGGGCAGCCGACAGCATTGCAAAGCCTTAGCTGCACTTCCATTATTAGCTGCACTTCCATTACAAGGACCACGTAAATTTTTTGTATATGACCCTCCTGCCCGCACTCATGAAGCCTTTCTGGTGTATTTTGGCGCCTGGAAAGCGTGATGCTGTCTACTAATTTAATAAATGAACCAAAGGTTCGAAACGCAACTTTCTGACTAAGGAGCACCTGTTTACCTAACACCTGCACTGAAATGAATGAATGAATGAATGAATGAATGAATGAATGAATGAATGAATGAATGAATGAATGAATGAATCTGCGTAGAAATGCAAGTTACTGGCCAGATGATTGGGAACAGAGCTTCGGAATATTGAGTGAAGGTCATATAGCAAACGAGACAAGAAAAAAACATGGCGCAGCTTGCAGTAGCGCTGCAAGGCTGAAGAAAAAGCAGAGCTGGCGGCTCCTCTCCCTTCGCCGGAGGCCCGGCTATTGCACCTCACATGGGTTTCCGAACTTGCCCCTTAAAGTTATCCATGACTTGCAGGCCAGGATAGTTTCGTACGCAAGCGGTCAACACACTCCCAAAGTGGACCGTGTTAGCACGCGCTCGAACCCTCGGCCGCCGGCTTCGCGAACTCGGCGTCTGTAGCGCAAACTCGGCGTCTGTAGCGCAAACTCGGCGTCTGTGCTCCCCACTTCAGGCACGAAAGCATGGGAACTGGCGAGGAGAAGAGCTAGCGAAAGATCACGCCACGAACACTGGGTAGAGTTTTCTCAAAGGTCGAGCTGGCCGATGTTGGGCGCTCCACACGAGACGCACGCTCACGTGCGCTCGGCATTTTCTCTTGGTATTTTTTCTGGTGGCGCTATATCGCGGAGCCAAAAGCTTAAACAGACATATGGTTCGCTTCAAAAAGCTGCCAAGTTGCTTTCCTACGGTTATGGGCGCCAAACGCCGCTTGGAAGCAATTTTAAATGAATATTATTGCCGCAGTTTTGAGATACCCCAAAACGCCCGGCTCAGCCGCTCTGTGGCGTAAGGCCGCCGGTGGAAGGGTGTAATGTAGAAGCGCCCTGCAGGTCTAATTCGGAGTGGCCTGTCCCTTCCCTCTCAGCGAGTGACACGTGTATTATTCGCAATGAAACCGACAACAACACAAAGTAAACATTTTGGTGGTGGTGTGGTGTCTTTTGTCCTGTTTCGCCCCGCCGGCAGCAACTCTGGGCAGTTTCAGACCGGCTAAATGCGGCGGAACTAATCTTTAATTGAGATAGGAGGGTAGCGGCGTCGTGAAAGGTTACCCTCTGATTGGAACAGAAAATGTGACGTCATGGCCGCCGCAGAGCCCCCCCGCGCTTGCTCCCGGGCTCTTAGCGGCCGAAACCAACACTGATGTTACGAATGGCGCTGTAATTCATAATCAGCAGCACTTTGGCCACTCTTAACTCGTGCGTTATGTTTTACGGGGTAGTACGGGCACATAGGACCCAAAAAAGAGCAATAAACAAATTTGGTGTCACTACTCCTTTAAAAAGAAGCGTATAGGATAAGCGCTGTTGTCCGGTTTTATTTGCGCTCGTCTTGAGCGCGTAGCCGCACCAACTCTCCCAAACCGTGTCCATAGAGCTGTCGAAGCTTCCGCTGACGGAAACTGTGTCATTTCAAGAAGGTGTGCGTTCGAAGCCGTGGCTCGCAAGCCCTGAGCTCCTGCCCGCATCGCTAACCTTTAAACTGACCGTGCACTTCCTTTCATGACTCGCAACTCCAGGAGGGACTCCGCACTCTGCCTAAGAGGGACATCGTCTGCCCGATGGCCGCAGCGTACGCCGAGGCTCACACGCTCAGACTCCATCCCACCCAGGAAAAATTGATGGAGGTGAAGAGACTGATGATAATAACGACCGTTTTTATTGCCAACAAATGAAATGTCTGTGATGTATCTTTGTGGCGATGCCGATATGACCCACATTTCCCCGCTACCAAATACGTATTCTATTTTCTTTGTGAGGGATAGTTTTAAAACACCAAATGCCTATGCATTACCTCTTCCTCCGGGATTTTGTTTTACGAGGTGAGAGAAAGAGATGAAACTTTATTCTGCAGCTAAAGTCCGAGCCGCGGAGTTATGAGTCCTGGCCGTATGTCTGTTGTTAACGGAATCAGCCATGCCGCCCGGGTGTTTGGTCGGCGTTCCTCCGAAATCGTTTGGAAGATTGTCTCGCGCTTTTCTCGTGCTTGGACAGTCCCACAGGATGTGGGTGATTTTTGGGATTGTTGATCTCACCTGTCAAAACGAATACTTGTGAGAACGACCAAACGTAACTTACATCGTTTGGAAAGTGAACGAAAAACCTACAAATCTAATATACGGTCAGAAAATCTGCAACGAATTAGGGTTTTCTTGCTAGGCTCCCGAGATGAGCTTTATACGGAGACATAAAACTGGCTGAATTACAAATGAGTCTCCGTTCCTAAACCTTACCACACAAGCAGATGAGATCTACGCTGCCCTAAGCTGTGAGCTGACGTCCAATTACAGATTCGATGATTATCAAATATAAACCGCTCGGTGATAGTATTTTTTTTGGCATCACAGGCTACTAGATGTAGGGCAATAAAATGCATCACAGCTTCGACTCTAATACAGCAAAACAGATCTACCTAACCGTGCTTATGGTTCTAACAGATTTCATTTCATTTCATTCATTTATTTACTCTCAGTGCCATTCAGGCGTTACAGAGAGGAGTGGGGTAATCAGGAGAAAAAAAAACACAGCAAAAACACACAGCGGGGCGGAAAGAGAACAAAAATTACAATGAATGAACAAAATCGCAAACTGCCGATTTGAAAGCGCCAGGTTCGGCGATGTAGACGATGAAAGCGGAAAGGCTGTTCCAGTGCACGATGGTTTTTGGAACAAAAGAGTCATGATAATGTTTAGTACTGCACAATGGTAAACCAACTTTGAAGTTGTGGTCATTGCGGGGAGATACATAAGTGGGGTCAGCAAAAAGCGACTGTTTAAGAATTTGATTTGTGCGATAAATTTTGTGACATGTACACAAGCTAGAAACGATGCGTCGTGTAGAGAGGTCATCAAGATTTAACTGTTTTTTTTTTCATTTTAGTTAGACTGGCCAGGCGCGCATACTAGTTTAGAGTATATAGTATACTGTAGTAATTATAGTATACTGTAAAATATTTTACACCCTCAGAGGTAACTTTCACTGTCTATAACTAACATCCTTACATCTTAGCCAAAACACAGGGAAACACCCTTTACACCCTTTTTTTTGTCTTGTCGTTTGTAATATTGTTTAAAAGGGTAAATATTCTTTCGTGTTTTTTGCCAGGGTGTGGAGGTGTTGGTTATAGGCAAAAAGTGTGTAAATCCCTTTACAGTGCATGCTTCTCGAGTGTGGTGCTCGTTTTGTCCCATAACTCAGCTCAGCCCCGAACGGCGCGACACATTTTACAGGTCACGAGGAAGCATTACTACGGCTCCATGCTGGGCGACAGCTGCCAGCTGCAGTTTTTCCAAATCCTGCTGAAAGCAATGTCGGCGAAGAGGTACCTGGAGATAGGTGAGCTCCGGGAAATATACGAGGCCAGGAACTTCCGCTAGCACGGGTTCGGGGAAGTGTGAACACGTGTGCTTCGCGTTCACTATGGAGGAAAGTGAGATATAAACATCCGGCCATCTCCACTAACGTGAAACCTGGGGAGGGGCGAAGCATGCAGTGTATAAGTGTATTCTTGGCGCCTTGGCATTTTTGCCAACGGACATGAAACCGCTAAGGCGTAGAGGTATACAGCTTTGCTGCAAAAGTCTCTTGTGTTTGAAGTACGATGCCCTCTAGCGCGAGGCGTAAACGAGTGTCCCGGTGTTTTTTAGTACGCATTATTTATTTATTTACAGATACCTCAAAGACCCCAATGGGTGGGGTTTTGCATGAGGGGTGGTGAAGCACGAAAATTACACAATAACCGAACAACAAACAAGAAAAAAACAACAACAACCGAACAAGCCTATCGCGAATACATAGGGTTTCAAGTGTTCATAAAATGCATACAATGCCAACCAACAAAGTTAACACCACTAAAGATAATCGCATACATGACAAAAAAATAATCAGTGCAAAAGTTTTTCTGCAGTAGCTTTGAACTGCGCCGGGTTTGTTTGAATGACGACACTTTCGGGAAGGCCGTTCCATTAGATGGCTGTCATAACGGGAAATGAATTTAGATATGCGGTCGTGCGTGCGTGAGGTGGGTATACTACTTTTGAGTGGTTGAGACGATTCGATGGGTGGTGAGCAGTTTTTATGCAGAGGCTTTCGCATGATAACGAGTTGTAGAATTTGTGGAAGAGGCAAAATCGCTCTTCTGTACGTCGTGTTTTGAGACTGGGCAATTTCGCTTTACGTTTAAAATGTGTTACTCTTGTGTGGTATGAATAATCGGAAAAGATGAATCTGGCCGCACCGTTCTGAACGGATTCAAGGATGATACATAAGTTAGCTTGCGGTAAGTCCCAGACTGCACACGCGAATTCCAGCTTAGGGCGAACAAGCGTTTCGTAGGTCAATGATTTCTAGCGCGAGACGTAGAAATCATTGGCCTGGTGTTTTAGTACCGTGACTACACGAGACGATGATTACGAAGACGATTACGATGACGACGACAGGAGATGCCAACAGCCCCAGCCCCTTAGGGGCTTCGCCACTTACAAATGAGGAACCCTTCCACACTGCGTCGCTGGCTGACTATTGATGCTGTAGCACATCACACAGTGTTAGCCAAGGGTACACGTATGGTTGTGAAACGGCCACACTGAAGTCTCTAACAATGACCCATTGAAAACCAATCTACGGAAGCAGGAAAGGGGAGAGAAAAGCCTTGGGTGATGCCCAACTCAAGCCCGTGCAAAAAAATGAAGGAAGCTTACACTATTGCCCGTAAGACTTGAAGGTAGCGAAGCTGTACGCAACCTTTACGACCATCACAACGATTTGAGTCCACGATTGCAACCGATTTGCTTGTTCTTCGCTGCCGCAACGACCTTTACTCCATCATTATTGCTATAAGTGTAAGCTCCCTTCATTGTTATGGAAGTGATAATCATTGAACATCACATTGGAGGGGCGTACATTATGACGTCTCTTTCTTGTTCCGTGCAAGTGCTTCCACAATTACGGCAAACGCTGGAGTATCTTTGGCGGGCATGCGCTGCCCGCTGGGTACGATGGGCGGTCGCCGCGAGGCACACGAACGCTCGGCATTTTTTTTAACTGCCGTGCGGCCGCCGTAATCTCGGCCAATCTCCCTAAGGGGGTATTCTCGGCTAGACAAACGTGCGCAGGGACGCTGGGCGGTCGACGCGAGGCACGCACACACGAGCGGTCGGCATTTTATTGGTTTTGTTAACTGCCCGGTGGTCGCCGCGAGTCCCGCACCCACGAGAGCGCGCTCGGCAATTTATTCGTATTTTAAATGCAGAGCATTTCTTTAACTCACATGTAGCGTCCGCCGTGCGTCCGCAACAGCTCAGCGCGCAGGTGCGCCCTCTCCCCCACTCCTCCTCTCCCGCCTCACGCTACCCTCCTCGCTCTCAACGACAGGTCAGCACCCCTCCCTCTACACTATAAAAAGAAATAACAGTTACCGGCGCCTGGTTTCGATCCCACGACCCTGCGGGCGGAACGCAAGGTACATGGTGCTCTACCCACTGCGCCACAACGCCGACACAGAATGAAAGGATACGAACGCGCCTTATATTCTTGACTTATTCAAACTACGTCAAGAAGCTGCTGATACAACGCATTCACTACCTGTGGGCGGAACGCGAGGTACATGGTGCTCTTCCCACTGCGCCACAAAACCGACACAGAATGAAAGGCTACGAACGCGCCTTATATCCTTGACTCATTCAAACTACGTCAAGAAGCTGCTGATACAACGCATTCACTACCACCAACTCCCCAAACACTAAACGTTAACGCAATACACCCACCCCCCTTGCGACGCATTTACTCGAGTCCCCGTCGCGGGGAGATGGGCCTTTTTAACTGCGGACACAAAAAATTACGATTTACTAAGCACCTTCGCTGTTAAAATACGTCCGAGTACACTATCTCAGTTTCTTTGTAATCATTACAGTCAAGTTGAAGGAAGTTGAAGTTGAGAAGATGAGTTTGAGGTATGACGGGATATTGACATATATCGCCCCACTTTGGTCAAAATAAGTGGGAGGTGCTGCGACGACTGAAAAGGACAAACGTCGTCGAACACTTGAAAATGAACATTTAACAGAATCTTGTCTGGTTGGAAAGGTACGACGAAAAAACAAATAAAGTAGCGAACTCCAACCGACACTACAAATGAAGGACCCGCTCAGTCCCGAAACGTCGGGATCTTTGTTCACCTTTTTGGTTGGAGTTTGTTATATTTTTTCACTGCGAACGCCGAGTTTACAACGGCTCACAATAAGTGACTGTTCTATTAAAAAACGTGATGTATTAGGATGTTTATGACGGGTAATACAAATATCCTAGGTAGAGCGCTCTTACCCGCCAGCATTGTGTAAAGTGTTGTTTGTGAAACTTTCAAAAGAAAAACTGTGTGTTGACCCTCAAAAGTTAATTGCAGCGAAAGCTGCCCTTTTTGGTTCCTCTGTTGGATATTATTTCATGCAAGATAGAAGCAATTATTGCTCACAAATTGAAGCGTTGAGAAGTAGCGATGCAAGTTCCTGACATCTTCCCACTTTCGACTGCCACGTAAAGGGAAATCGAGAACCAGTTTTCACGAGATTCGAACATTTGAACTTTTGCAATGTAATTTTTGCACTGCAATAAAATTCATGCAAAGCACCGTAGTCAAGGTCGAACGTAGGTTTTCCCGGACCTGCCTGCATAGCGGGCAAGTGGAATAACTTATGCAAATATGACACGAGAAGTGGGATTAGACGATGCGACATTTGCGAGTTTATGCGGCACAGTCGTCGCTGGAAAAATGGAACCGCATCCGGGAAATGTCATCGACGTTGGTTGAGCGTTTGCAGTGTATTTTTGCGCTGCAATAAAATTCATACAAAGCACCGTAGTCAAGGTTGAACGTAGGTTCTCCCGGACGTGCCTGCATAGCGGGCAGGTGGGGTAACTTCTGCAAATATGGCACGAGAAGTGGGATTCGACGATGCGACATTTGCGAGTTTATGCGGCACAGTCGTCGGTGGAAAAATGAAATCCCATCTAAAAAAAAATTCAAGGTTAACTTTAAGTCTGCTTACTTGCGTTGAATGATGATGATGGTGATGATTAGTGTCTCTTCTTTTGGTTTGGGACGTCGGTTGTCAGCGACCGACTTGCCTGTTTTATTCCGCTTACTTGCCGTACTCTTAGCTAACCTAATAGATTTGTCCCCACGCACACCTCCCCCAACCCCTGTTTTCAGCTCCCATAGCTCCCTCTCCCCCTTTTCTTTCCCTCCGCTGTTCTAAATTCTCATCCGTATGATTACTCTCCATGCGTACCCATCGCTTCCATACTTTTCCTCCACCACCGTTCCGGCCGCCTCTTCGTCACCCCTGTGGCCCTAAAGTTGAGGCTCCCCCTCACCCCAAATCCCAAAGCCTCCCCCAACGTCGTTTCCCCCTCGCTTCGCGGCCGTCGTATCTCTCTGCCACGGCCGCTCGATGGAACCTAGTTTCCATCGAGCGGCCGTGTCTGTGCAGTCGCCGACAATATGGTCTCTGGTTTCCCGATCTCTGCCGCAGCATACGCGTTTCATCCTGCTGCCTGTAGATACCCGTGTATGTACGGGTTCTCAGGCGCCCCGCCCGTGCTTCAAAGAGCAATGCCCTGCCACTCTTATATATGCCATAAAAACCTTTTTCCTGATTTCTAGTTTCTCTGTCCTATAAGTCTCCACGGCTTTTTTTTTTTTTTTTTGCTTCCATTCTCTGAGCCCAATTCGTCGTCTCTGCTGCCTTTACCCGCTTTTTAACTGGTGTTTACCGCACTTTCTCCTACCGACTTTCCGTACTGCCTGGTCAGCTGTATAGTCCTCCGTCTCCACCACGTGTGCATGCTCCTCATATACAGGTACTTAAAGGGGTCATGCAGACAAAATACAAGTTTCTTTATTCGAAATATTTCGTGTTTTATAATGCCCCCAGCGCTTTCCCGGAAGTTAAAGATGCTTTGTTCACTGAGAAATTAATCAATATAAGTTAAAATTTTGATTCTCCCGCCAAATCGTGTTTTCATGAAGCCTGCCAAGATCAGGCCTTCAAGCTGCTGCGGAGCCTTGTAACCTAAATGCCGGACCGTCTTTTGCCTTTACATTGTTTTTGACCGTATTTGTACGTGGCTTGTTTTGTTTAAGGTAGAAAATAATCATTTCGTGAAACATGGTGTTCGCTCGACAAATATTGTCACGTAAGACACCCTCGCTTACGGCAATCGGCCAGTGTCGTCTGACACAACCCCAACACTCTGCAGTGCTGTGCAGCTAAAACAAGCCTGGTGGGCGCAGTACCAACATCAGTACCTCTATGTTTACGTGTAATTTCGTAACTTCCACTGTTTACCCCACCATTCTTATTGCTTTAAAAATCACCACCACCATCACCACCACCACCACCACCACCATCATCATCATCATCACAATCATCACCAGCCTATGTACGCCCACTGGAGGGCAAATTCCTCTCCCATCAATCTCCAATTATCCCGGTCCTGTGCTACCTCTGACCAATTTATCCCCGCAAACTTCTTGATCTCATCTGCCCATCTAACGTTCTGCCGCTCCCTGCCACGCGTGACATCTCTAGGGATCTACTCTGTTACCCTTAATGACCAACGGTTATCTTGCATTCGCATTACATGCCCCGTCCACGTCAATTTCTTCTTAATTTCTACTAATATGTCCTTAACACGCGTTTGTTCCCTGACCCACTCCGCTCTCTTCTTGTCCCTTAATGTTACACCTATCATCTTCCGCTCCATTGCTCGCTGAGTCATCCTCAATTTAAGTTGAACCCTCTTAGTGAGCTTACAAGTTTCTTTTCCGCAGGTGAGTACCGGTAAGATGCAGCTGTCATACACTTTCTCCTTCAGGGGCAATGGTAGGCTGCCATTCATTATCTGAGAATGCCTACAGAATGCACTCCACCACATTCTTATCTTTCTAATTATCTCTGCCTCATGGTTGGGATCCGGGGTCACAACTTGGCCAAAGTAGATATATTCGGTTACCACTTCCACTGCCTCGCCACCTATCTCAAACCGCTGTGCTCTCCCGGCGTTATTGATCATTACTTTAGTTTTCATTATATTATTTTCAGGCCAACGGTTCTACTTTATTTGTCCAGTGCGGTAAGCATGCTTTGCAATTCGTCCGCCGAGTTACCTAGCAAGGCAACGTCATCAGCAAATCTGAGGTTACTGAGGTATTCTCCATTAACCCTAACTCCCACCTGTTCCCAATCCAACATTCTGGATACTTCTTGTAAACATGCTGTGAATAACATTGGAGAGATTGTGCCTCCTTGTCTGACGCCATTCCTTATAGGTATTTTACTGCTATCCTAATGGAGGATGATCGCAGCTGTGGGCCCATTGTAAATATCCTCTAGCGTTCTTACATAATGCTCGTCTAGCTACACCCTGGTTCCCTAATGCTTGAATGACTGCTGAGGTTCATTAAATCAAACAGTCATTCAAAGACAGTAATTTGAAAGCCTTTTAAAGTCATTGAGGCGTTAAAAATAATGTGCACTAAATTTAAGCGCAAATAGGTCGTTCGGCAAGCTTATAAGCCCTGCCTAATTTGCGTTTGCTTTGGCCGGCCTCAACCAATCGCAGAGCTGGCACATATGCAACCATAGGTTCTCTTGCGGGAAATGATCTAGTGGGTCGCATTGCCATTCCTCCTTTACCTAATTATATAGCTTATTTAAGTGAAGTTTACGTTCAAAATGGTACCAGTATGGTTCTAATGAGGCAATATTTCGAATGAACCAAACTCGTGTTTTGTCTGCAATGCCCCTTTAAGCACTCTCGCGGCCCATTTTTCATCATCCATGTCACAAAGTCGCTCCTCAAACTCTATCTTGCTTTGTGCTTCCATTGCCTCGAACAACGACCAGCCCATATTCCCCTGTACTGCCTCGTTCGTAGCTTTGCTCTGGGCCCCTAAGGCCAGTCGAGGGCATTACGGCTCCTTCTGGCGATACTTAACAAGGACGTCTTTGGGGCCACATGGCTTGGTGCCATGCCGGTTCTGTGAGCCAACAGACTCAGTTTTCAGTACAGGTATATTCTGTAGAGCCCAGGAACAAATTACATTTTTCATAAGCTCATTGTATCCTAATTCCACATAAGGCAGTTCGCCGCTGTAGTAGGAATAGAGCAGCGCATCGTTATCCTCAGACGCACACATTAAGTGTCCACGGCGAATGAAAAATTATACCATCACATTATATAGCTCCCGAAATATAGCTCTGCGTTGTTTTGACCGCAGCATATCCGTAGCGCACAGTCCGAAAGATGACTTTGACATGTAGCTGAGGTGCAATAGGGCTTTGTTAAGATGGCCGATTCATGGCATAAGTTCAAGCATGGTTGGAAGAAAATGAAATACTTGGGGAACTGCAGAATGCATTTAGACAAGACAGGCAATTGGACGACAATTTGTTCGTGATAACGCAAGGCAATGAAATTGCGAAAGCGCAGAATAGACCATTATGGGTTACGTTCTTGGACATTAAAGGGGCATATGACAACGTAAAGAGAGAACTGCTGTGGAGAATGCTGAAACTTCAGGGATTAGATGACGAGTTAATACAGTTCCTTATAGCGATCTATAAAGACAATAGAGTGCACCTTACATGAGAAGGACAGAAATGCTTCCAGAAGGTCAAGATTCATCGGGGACTGAAACAGGGATGCCCTTTGAGCCCGATACTGTTCATGCTTCACATGGCAGGGTTAGAAAAGAAACTGGAAGAAAGTCAAATAGGGTTTAGCCTATCTCATACCCTGCAAGGCGAAGTGGTACAACCGCGTATTCCGGAAATGTTATACGACATTGTTCTTTTAGCTGATAACCAGACCGATATGCAATGGCTAATAAATATTAGTGGCCAGGAAGCCACCGATCTAGGGTTAAAGTTTAGTGCAGAAAAATCAGGAATAATGGTTTTCAATGACGCTACCACTCACGCAGTGTCTATAAAGCAAGGCGAAGTACCTAGAGTGAAGGAATATAAATATTTGGGAGTGTGGAGAAAGAGAGAGAGAGAAACAACTTTTATTGAACCGAGCTACTACGACGTGACGCCGTCGGTGGAAGTGGTTCCCTCTTGAAGCTGAGTAGAGCACGTTGTTGGGCTAGTTGGTGTTCCATGATAACAATAAAACTGCGCAAAAGGACGGGACGGAAGAAGAGGACAACAAACCAGGCGCAGACTCACAACTAAATTTATTCAGAAACAGCCTACGCACCTATATACCCTTCCGTGCACATGCGCACAGTCGCATGCGTTTAATCACAAGGACGCGTTTAAAAATTCATACTCACTACAATACAAAGATAGTGACGCTTCGCTAACGCATTTATCATCATTTTTTCGTATATGAAAGGCCTCTATTAGTTCCCTTGCCACCTTTTCCTTGCTCCGGCCCAGCACTGTGGTTTTTTCCAGTTGCGGCTTGCAGGACTTGTTTTCACATTTCTTGCAGTGGTGCGGAAGGTGCGAGCCAGTTCCATTCTTTATTGACAACTGGTGCTCTCTTAGCCGGTCGTTCACACATCGGCCACATCGGCCAGATTCCGCTTGTATGCGGGAAGGTTTACATTGGCCAAACTGGCCGATGTGTGAACGACCGGCTAAGAGAGCACCAGTTGTCAATAAAGAATGGAACTGGCTCGCACCTTCCGCACCACTGCAAGAAATGTGAAAACAAGTCCTGCAAGCCGCAACTGGAAAAAACCACAGTGCTGGGCCGGAGCAAGGAAAAGGTGGCAAGGGAACTAATAGAGGCCTTTCATATACGAAAAAATGGTGATAAATGCGTTAGCGAAGCGTCACTATCTTTGTATTGTAGTGAGTATGAATTTTTAAACGCGTCCTTGTGATTAAACGCATGCGACTGTGCGCATGTGCACGGAAGGGTATATAGGTGCGTAGGCTGTTTCTGAATAAATTTAGTTGTGAGTCTGCGCCTGGTTTGTTGTCCTCTTCTTCCGTCCCGTCCTTTTGCGCAGTTTTATTGTTATCATGGTTCCCTCTTCACGGGACCCATATGCTTCTCTAGCCGCCTGGCCCCTGGAGATCAGGACGAGCTGGTCTTCCAGGGCGGGGCTGGTTAACAAGGTCTCCCATCGCTCGGTAAGGGTGGATGATGGATGGGGTGGGGTAGTGGGAAAGGTAAGAAGTGGGGGGATTGGCTTGTAGAAATCGCATACTCCAATGACGTGTTGGAGCGTGCATAACTGAATCTTGCAAAAATTGCATTCCTTGTCGTACCTTTCCGGGTACATCTTGTTTTGAAGGTAAGGGTGCGGGAAGGATCCTGCTTGCATCTGCCTGTAAAACGAAGCGGATAACTACTTAAGAACTCACGAGGAACAACTTAAGGTTAAGGGAAAGCGAAACGCAGCTATAATGAAGCATAGAGCTCTGTGGGGGTATAACAAATATGAAGTAGTCAGAGGAATGTGGAAAGGAGTAATGGTTCCGGGTCTCACATTTGCGAATGCTGTACTATGCTTAAAATCAGACGTTCTATCTGGCCTTGAAGTGAACCAGAGAACGGTAGGACGTTTGGCCTTAGGCGCGCATGGTAAAACAACTAACGAAGCAGTACAGGGAGATATGGGTTGGGCGTCGTTTGAAGTTCCAGAAGCACAGAGTAAAATAAGTTTTGAGATGAGGTTGAGAGCAATGGATCAATGAAGGTGAGCAGCTAAGGTTTTTAGGTACCTATACTTGAAAAGCGTGAACACGCAGTGGTTAAGGAAGACTAGAAGGCTAACGCTGAAATACGGAAAGAACAGTGGAGAATCCGAAACAGCCAAGGTAACCAAAAAAGAGGCAAGGCAGATTGAAACGGATGAATGGAGAGAAAAAATGGAAGCTAAAACGTCGTTAGAGATGTACAGGGCTGAGAAATTGAACACCAGTAAGGAAAATTTCTACGACAATTCCCAGGACAGGGCTTTGCTTTTTGAGGCTAGAGCAGGTTGCTTGCGAACTAAGAGCTTTGTGGGGAAGTAATCACAAAATGATGGGGTATGCGTGGTCTGCGGAAAAGAAACAGAAACTATGCGGCACATAGTGTTAGAATGCGAGGGTATCCATCCAAATCTACATGAGGGAACTATTCGGCTTCCAGAAGCCCTTGGATTTAAGGGTAGCACAGATGAAGCTAACTTCAAGGCTGTCGAGGGGTCGAAAAGAAGGTTAGAATGCTGGTGGACGAAACGCATAGAGGGGAATTTTTCCTAGGACAGTTACCACCTGTAACAGAAAAAAAAAGTATTTTGTACCTAATAAGCTTTTTGTGCCTGCCCTAAGCAGCGCTAGTATTAAACCAAGAGTATAAAACATAGGTATGTTAGTTCTTTTTGGTAAGATGACATGTCACCACTCCGCTACAAAGGGGAAACCAATACCAATAATAATAATAATAATAATAATAATAATAATAATAATAATAATAATAATAATAATAATAATCATCATCATCATCCTAATCATCAGGCATGTCGTCTAATATGTCGCAAGCATCAGTTTTTAACAGCGATGGTGTTATTGGTTGAGGCTTTCATGGGATGATTTGTGGTAAGGCAGGCGAAGCGATGTGGAGAGGGTATGGCCTGGCTAGGGGGAGAGCAAGCACCGAGCACACGTGCAGCAAGTTAAAAGAATACTTGAACGAGACCTTTATACTACATAGGCAAAGCATTTCTAAACTACTAAGTCTGGCAATGTTTGTATTTGGCACCATTGTTGAGCAAAACGAAAATATTAAGCATATTTGAGGCAAGATATCATTAGATCAGTGATATCTGCATTGTTTTTTAATGAAAAGTACATGGCTGCTTGATTTTTCCGATAGCGAATAAAAAAATACACCTTTAGATCTCAAAAACAAAAAAGCGCTCGTGGCGCCTCCTCGTGGCAGTGTTCGAAGCTCAAATTAACAAACGGTTCCAGAAGATGGCGCGAGGTGTGAAGCACGCAAACGTGAATTGGCTCGAAGGGGAATCGATCTGTTGTCTTTGGGAAGTTCCATGAAGCTCAGCCTTGCGATTAGCGAACGCCAGGCAGCTTTGCTGTTAACACCAGCGTTCGCGACGTTAAGTCAGTACTAATGGGTGAAGACGGGCCAGTTGGTTCACAATCATGGCGGAAAAACAGCGCACAAAACGGAACTGAGCACAGGAAAGGACAAAAATGTGCGCTAACAGCTGAGGAACTGAGTACAGGAAAGGGCAAAAATGTGCGCTAACAGCTGGATTAATTTATTGCGCGCAGGCAATATAAGAAAAGGCAGAAAGAACACAAAAAGAAGAAAAGTTACGAACGCAGATATACTATCTGTTTGGGAGAGAGAGAGAGAGAGAGAGAGAGAGAGAGAGAGAGAGAGAGAGAGAGAGAGAGAGAGAGAGAGAGAGAGAGAGAGAGAGAGAGAGAGAGAGAGAGAGAGAGAAACTCTTTATTAAAGAGGAAAATGCAGAGAGGTTTGCTGACATCAGTTCACCGGCATGATACTCTGCGGGGAAAGGAGGAGAAGGGAAAAGGTAGTAGGTGTAGTGAAGGAGAGGAGAGTACCGTAGTTACCCGATTCTAACGCGCACTTTTTTTCCGAAAAAAATAGGCCGAACTGCCGAAACAACGGAAACTTCGTCCCACCCATCGCCATCGCCATCTCAAGATGGCGCCAAAGCTTTTAGCAACGATTTTTCGGACGCAGCAAGCCTAGGCGCCTAGGCTTATTATCGGCGTTCACACAAATCGTCAAATCGTTTCACTTGCGCGCTTGATAACAACATTGGCAGCAGCGGCTCCCACGCGTTCAAAACGAGCGGTCGGCTGAAGCGTACACCTCTGGAGAAGCTCTCGGGATGGGCGTGCGAGGCGTGCGCCACGATCCGATAGACCATGGTTGAACGTTCGTTCAGAAGTGTGGCATCGCGAACGCGCTTGAAGGCACCGAGGCCGAGGCCGGTCAGCGGAGAGCAACGAGGAGTGAGATGAGTGAGATTACTTCGGGAAATAAATCGCCCGTTTCTCTCGCATTCGTTTGTCTGGGTCACAAAGTCCCGTGCGCGTTACAATCGTAGGTGCAAGTTTTTTCGGTTTTTTTGCCAGGAAAATCGGGTGCGCGTTACAATCGGGGGCGCGTTACAATCGGGTAAATACGGTAGTAGTAGAGAAAAAAAAAGATAATTCTTCAGGGTATTGAGTTCAAAGGTTCTTGAGGTAGAGGAACGACTACAATTTCGCGGACACACCAATGTCCTGGAGGAATTCGAATAGCGCGGACAAGATTTTGCGCTGAGCGGAGGGAGAGGGCTATGGTCCAAGTACCAATCTTAAAGTCAATGGTCTAGGGTGGAGGCAATCAATTTTATGTAGTAAACGGCACCTTGAGTCGGTATAGGCAGAGCATTCCAGTAATATGTGTTCAACAGTTTCAAGTGAACCACAATTATCGCAATATTGGCTTGATGTCTGGCCGATCCGATGTAGATAGGAATTTGTTAGTGCTGCATTAGGACGAAGCCTATGCAGCAACGTCTCCAAGTGGCGGGGTAGACGCTCTGGCAGCCGCATTCTGACATATGGGTCTATGGAATGTAAAAAAACCTTAATGATGCTGCTGCAAGGACCATAAACGGTTCCTTTCCGACATAGCTAGTGCCTTCGTCATTGCGGCGGCATCATGCTTCGTGAAGAGATTTTCTTTCTTTCTTCTCATTTGTAGCTCCCTGCGGGCAGCCTCGTCCGCTTTCTCGTTTCCCATGATGCCGCTGCGGCCTGGAAGCCTTTGGAAGGTAACGCGATGTCCAGCGACGTATGCGAGATGGTGCAAATACTTTACGTCGCGCTGGACATGTTCGTGAAAGCTGAAACAGCTAGCGCGTTGTAAACTTTGAAGTGCTGCCCTCGAATCAGAGAAAACGGCCCAACATGTCGGCGACTGGCGTAGAATATATCCTTGGGGAATCAGTCCATTGATGGCCTGCTGAAGCATGCGCCCGCTCGCTCGTGTATTGAAAATGCTTCACAAGTCTCACGTGTTCTGTGGTCAAACAAGGGTTCAAACAAGGGCTCGCACGAGGTCTTGTTCGCGCACAAAGCGACATGTTTGGCAAGGTTTCTGTCGGTAGAGCAGCAACTCTCTCATGGCACCGATTGCGGGAGTTCTCATGGCACCGATTGCGCAGGCACGTACACGGGATGCAGCGCTGTGGCAGCCGCCCTTGCCCTGCCACCAGACGGCCAGGTGGTTGCTCTCGACCTTCACGAGACGCTGGTCAACGTCGGCAGGCCGCTCTGGAAGGAGGTACGTGAATACTACATGGGGAACAGACAAGGGCGTCGTCTGTTGGGACCAGTGTTTTTATGACAATGATGGGGATGTGATAGCTAAGCGGCTTTCATCTTTACAACGAAGCTGCTTACGGCTAGGATCCAGCAAATCGTCTTTGGCGACAGACCGGGCGTAAACTTACAATGTTCAGCGTATGGAAAGAAAAACATAAAAATAAAGGTCCCAGGGCCTACATATTTTGATATACGACGGCTTATGTTGCTCCTAAACAAGGAGCTGGCGATTACGATACTCCCTAATGCGATACTTGGGCGCAGCAGCAGTGCGCCGAGGCAGCTCTCACTCGTGGGTGCTCTCGACGGCAGCTATGGTGAGCCTCTGCGGCGGCGGCGCGAAGTGTGTTTGAGGAAGGGACCGCGAACTGCGTCTTAAGTGAACGCACACCATAGTCCCGCGCACGCCCCCCTCACGTTTAACGAGCCTCGCGCCGTCGAGTGCCTTGTGCGGGCACTGCGGGCACAGCATACTGCACCCCCCCCCCCCCCCCCCCGGCATACTTTCGTAGAGTGTTGGCTCGCGCCGCCACGGCGAACCGCCCTCCCCTCCCAATTTCGAGACACTCTCCTCCTTTGCTTTCTTTCATCGTTCGCTTTTTCTTTCACTTGTCGGTCCAGGCCTTCGTTCCATCGGTTACGCCGACAACCGGCTCAGCCCAGAGACGGCCGCCAAAAGGCTGCGCCCTAAATAGTCTTCCCAGCAATGCGCTTGTGTTTAGAGGTTAGGCGAACTTTAAAAAGATCGTTCTAAGCTTGGCCTTTGTAAGCTGGCTTTCCTACATTGTGGGTTGCACGGTGAAGCACGGCCATATACGGAGGGAGTATGGGTGCAGCCCCGCTTTATACTACTCTCTCCATCCACCGCCACCTCTTTCCCCCATGACATTGCGCAACACCACGTGCTCTTCGGCGGCCACTATAGTGCGCCGCACTAGAGCCTGCGCCGTGATTGGAGTAGCCGCGCTGTAATAAAACGTAATTTTCTCTACCTACCAATCGCGTGTGTCCTTAGTCTTTGACGTAGATACTGCGCCACTGTCCTTGTGGTTCAACGTAGGAAACACAAATATAGCTAAACCCCAACATAGCAAATCCCACCAGAAACTTCGCTACACTTCCCCCTTTACAGGGTTGAGGTGCGGGGATTTTTGTGAGTTTTTACTGTGGATAATGATACCTCGCCTAACTAAACTAGTTAGCTGTCTGTATTTGCTTTTTCTTCTCGACATCTAACGATTTGAAAGAGAAAGAGGGCACCGACCAAGTAACGAAAAAGAAAAACTTAAAAGACGTTTCCGCTCCCCCACGGGAGTCTTGTTCACAATGAATTTTATTGCAGACAAAAACGGCCTTAACTAGGCTTTAAAACATGACGTAGGCAGTGTGTTAGGCGTTAGGCGTTGTCTGTATTATTAGCGATTCTAAATTTAATCTTGCGGCCAAATTCCTCTCCGTAGTGATGATGCGTGCATTTTCCCAGTCTATCTCGTGGCCCGACAGCTCTGCATGTTAGCGAGGGCATTCGACGCCACTTCTTTCGTCTTCACATAATAGCAGTGCTGTTTCAGGCACTTTTGAAAGCAGCCTGTCTCGCCTGCGTACACAGAGTTGCAGTTTGCACAACGGACCCTGTATATCACTCCGGGATATCTTTCTTTAGGAAGCTTATCCTTTACGTGGGTCAGTGTGTGTCGCAGCCTCTTCGATGGCACGTGTGCCACGTGCACATCATAGCTGCGAAGAACACGAGCCAGTGCTTCGCTTGTGCCAGGGACATAAGGAATGGCAGCCCACTTCTTTTTACCGGCACTGGGCGTAGTCTGCAGAGCCATCCTTCTTTCCACGGAGGAAACAAAGGCGTCAGGGTAGCCGCAGCCCGACAGGTCCTGACGAACTCTCTTAATGTCGTTCGCCACGTCTTCTGGCTTTGTGCAAACAGTATGGCTGCGTCGGATCAGGGAAGACACCACAGAGCGCTTGTGTGAGGCGGGTTGAAAGGATCTGAAGTGGAGATAACGACCGGTGTGGCTGCTCTTCCAGTACACGTTGAATTCGAGGTCCGGTCCGGCACGTTTGACGAGCACGTCTAAAAACGGTAGTTGCCCATTGATCTCCTCTTCAACAGTGAACTGTATGGCCGCATTCATGCAGTTGAGGCGCGTTGTAAACTGGGGAAGCACGTCTCTACGAATTATGCAAAAACAGTCATCTACATAACGAAGGAAATCTTTAGGTGACGGAACAAAGGAGGCCAGTGCACAGCGTTCCAGTGACTCCATCGTCAGGTTCGCAGCCGTCACAGACACCGACGCACCCATCGCTGTACCGCGAACTTGTCGGTAGTGCACTTGTCCAAACGTAAAATAAGTGTTCGCTAGGAAGAACTGTAAAAGTCTGGCCAGGTCGGGCAATTCAATTGGGCACCTCTCCGGTAGGGAAGGGTCCTCGCTAAGAGCATCTTGGCACACCTTCACAGCTAAGTCAGTGGGTACGCACGTGAACAAGGAAATTACGTCGAAGGAGACCATAATGTCAGAGTCATCGAGACTGATGTGGCGTACCTTTTCAATGAAGTCAGACGAATTTCGGACATGGGTAGAACCGGTGCCGACTAGCGGAGCAAGCAGCTGGTGAAGGTAGCCGGACAGCTTGTCAAGTGGGGATCGACGATGGGACGCATGGGAACTCCAGGCTTGTGAATTTTTGGCAGACCGTAGAAGGCCGGGGCATCATTTAACGATATACACAAATTAACTGTCTGTGCCGGCTGCATCAGCACTTTTGGCCTGTTTCGCGCGGCTAACGCTCTAATCGTCTCTTGCTGACCTCAGCTGGCGTACGGCTAACGCCTCCATTAACTTCATGCCCCACTGTTTCAGGAGGATGAATGCTTGCTTTATTTAGGGCTGGATGGATAGCTTAGCTCTCCATTGAGGGTAGGGGGCAGCGCAACAAGCGGGACAAAGTGGATACGAGGCAAACACAAGCGCTTGTGTTTCCCTGGTCTCCGCTTCGTCCCGTTTGTTGCGCTGCCCCTACCCTATGCACCAACTGGCTCAAGCTTCAACTCTTCTTAGCTCTCCAGTTGACTAGTCCGAATCAGCCCGATCGAATTAGTCAGAATTGACTAGTCACCGAATGCTGGAGACTGCTCGCACACGTTTTATTATTCCCTCACCTGTAGATTATTGTTAACAGACTACCACCAGATAGCGCCTTAGAAAGCAAGGTTTTGTCCCTTGTGGTGCCATAATGAAATTACGCCATGATTTCTCGCTTGCTGGCTCTATACATCTCCAATGACTCATCCGTTTCTACGCTACTTCCTCGTTTAACCGGCTGCCCCGTTTAATTTGTCTTTAATGCCTCCGATAATCTAGTTGTGCTTCTAAAAGTGTGCTGCATTTCTTCGTAAGCTTTCTTGCCCTTTCTCGACATTGTATGCCGCCGATTACAGGTAAAGCTACATGTGCAATTTCAGGACTCCTTTCTGTGCACCCAGGCTTTTCATCGACGCGTATTATTGTTGATTCTTCTCTAACAACAAAATATCCTGTCATGCTGCACCACATGATTCGTAGTTTCACCACGTGCCTCAATAGCAAATAGGCCGGTTGCCTAAGCTTGCGTGACCGCAGTTGACTGAGGGATTATTTTGCTCACATAACGTGATGCATGCAAGGATCCAGGCAGAGAACTGCCCGTCAGGGCGCACGTGCATCACCAAAGAGCCATTGTCATCAACACGAGGGGACAGTCCCGGGTCATCCCTATCCCAATTTCACACTTTGAAACTTTCACCTGCCATTCTCTCACAACACCAATGTAGCGTGTTGTGTTTAGCGATGCAATGCCACTGATATTTCTCCTTTACCTCCTTCTGTCTTCTTCAGTCTTTTTGTTTTTATTCTCGTTTTATTCGTCCTCCTCCTTTTATTACGCTAACATCATGACCCCAGCATTTTTCAAGGAACCTTTCATGGCCTTATATCTGGGAAACTTTCTTTTTAAAATAGTTACAGCGCGAAAAGAAACAAGGACACGAGAACACGACCGGATGAGCGCTGACTTCCGCCTGGATTTATTATAAAAAAATTTGCACATTTTATAGGCATCCAACATAACAGTAAAAGTAAAAAAGTAAAAGACAAAAAAACAAAAAACAGAACCGAGGCCCCTCAAATAACACCACCACATCAACACGCGTTCCCGCGCTTGGCACAAGCTATAAAGATACCAAGTTATGTCTCACCCGATGCATAGCGCGTGTTAGAAAGAAAATCAATTTTTTTGGGAAAACGTGATTGACACCCTGATCACACATTTGCTACCCAACCTGTCAATTTCATGTGCTTCAATTCTCTATCGTGTAGTTTGGCTTCCGAATCAACCTCTTTTTGGGAAAACGGGATTGACTCCCTGCTCACCCTTTGGCTACCCAACCTGTCAATTTCATCTGCTTTAATTATCTCTCGCGTAGTTTTAGCTTCCCCTCCTTCCTATCACCTCGCACACGCCCAGCTGAGGTTTGCACCCGCAAGATTGACAACGGAAGACTAGAAGACCATCATTCCCTTTTCGAACGTGGTTGTGCTCCTTCAAAAAAGCTTCTTCTCTTTTGATCGATGTATACTGAGCTACATTTCCTTTGCAGGATGCTACAAACGACACGTTCCACACATGGGACGTACTACACACGATCCTTTACGTCGTACCCAAGGTTTCTCGCACCTTTCCTTGTAGTGTCGTGGTAAATTTCAGAAGACTAAGTGTTACCTTCGCGTGTGCACGGTTGGCAATTTTTTTCAAACCGTGAGACAAGCCATGAGTGTACGGAACAGCGGCAACCTTTCGTGAAGTTGCAAGGTTTCAACAGCAACCTTCCGTCGTTTTCTCGTCTCCTTGTTTCGTTTCGCGCTGTAGCTATTTTAAAATGAACTACCAACTCGCCCAACGATACACCTTCTTTCTTTCTTTCTTTCTTTCTTTCTTTCTTTCTTTCTTTCTTTCTTTCTTTCTTTCTTTCTTTAACAATGTATTCCCCCTCTCTCATTCTTGCTCCTCACGTTTAAGGGGGACTCTTTTGCTTACCCAGTCCACAGCCATGGCTACCATACATGCGAAATCAGTAGGGGACAACCGTAACATTCACTGTTCTCTTAAGAAGCCATGTAAGGGCTTCCTGAACGTGGAAAAATGTGAACTTCGCTGGCTACCCCGTCGTGCTTACTCTTTTTTTCAACTCTGTTTTTCCTTTTCTCAAGGCTGGTGTTGAAGACAAGATACAACTCCGGCTGGGCGAAGCAATTGAGTCCCTGGGTGAGTTTACTCGACGGTTCGAAAATACGCGCTTACTAGTGCTTCTTCAGCACACATCTAAATGCGGAGATTTTCTGAAGAAGAAATATTAGAATCCTTTCATGGATGGTGTTGTGACCGGGAAGGCCAACCCGAGCCGAGCTCCGTCGCCTCCGACATACGTTTGGTAGCGTGGTTTGAAGCGAGCGGCCAGCCAATGTTGCAGCCGTGAAGAAGTCCAGAAGCCGTGGGCAAACGTGACTGTTTACTTCATAGCGAGAGATGAGCCGAAGCCAAAGAACAATGCCCCAACGGGCGAGGTTACAGTACAGGACTCGAGCAGAGTGACAGCATTGGTTCACTGCTCAAACAGGAATGAACTACAGCGCTTGGGGGGTCTTATTTATACCCAAAGCGCCAAAGGTCGAAACAAGCGTTCCCTCTAGATTGTGCACCCGACACTAACGGTACAGACATACACAGCACCCTTTCCAGAGTTCGTGAGCAGTCGGTAGTAGCGGCGGACGCTGAGTCCGAGAGAGGGGAGAGAGGAGGTCTTCGCAGCGGACGCAGGGCTTCCGTGTCCTTGGGCAAGTCTCGGCGTGTTGCGTCGGTACGCCACTAAAGCTTGATCACGCCGATAACGAGGCGCCACCGATCCAGACGTGTAGCGACGCGTTTGAATTTGTCGGCTGCAAGCGTGAGTCACCAACAGGGGGGTCTGCTTGAAAGGCGCACGTAGTGGAGGCTTCGCCGCACAGCCGAGGAGTGTTGAAACAAAGCCCAGCGGCGCGCTCATTCGTAACAGTGGGCATACGAAAAAAAAATGTGGTTGGTTCCTCTGTCATTAGAATCGGTAAAACACGAAAGTGAAATGTACATCGAAGTCTGCAGCTGAAAATGATTTGCGGGTCGGCTGCTGTCTTGTGGGTGTGCTTGGCGAGCGATGTCCTGCTGGCGGGTCGCTTCGGCAAATGTGTACTGGCGTCATTTCCGTGACGGATATGACATCAGTGAAATCTTGGTGCATCCCGGCATAAAACAGTTTCGTGTTAAAATATAAAACCCGAAAACGAACAACTTTAAGTATGGCGTACTCTTTAGTTCTAAAGGTTGCTTCTCCGAAAGAAGACCCTGTGTGCAGGGGTGCACCCTTTACAGGCCACTTGCTTCGTTGTACTGGCGTCATTTACGTGACGGATATGGCATCACTGAAATCTTCGTGTATCCTGGAAAAGATTTTCGTGTTAAAAATGATGAAAATAATGCTTACCTATCCTCTGCATTCTTCAATGCAGAGGATGCTGCTGTTATGATTTTTTTATCGAAATGAACTTACACTCTAAGGGACGCACACCCTTTCGTGTGATGAAGAAACGTTATTTTGTGGCAAACTGGCGACTTACTACCTGCTGGCTTCTCTACTCAATAATCTTTATTTGGGAGCAGATCTAACGCGGTCATATCACATTTTCAGGCGGCTTTCGTCATAAGAGGCAGGTTTGCAAATGTGGTTCGAATTTCTAACTAAAGTGCGCATTTCGGACGTGACGTTTCGCAGACGAGTTGCTGCGAGAGGGCCAAGCGGGCACCTTCGATTTCGTGTTCATCGACGCGGACAAGGAGCACTACGACGAGTACTACGAGAGATCCTTGTTGCTGGTCAGACGAAATGGCCTCATCGTCATAGACAACGTACGTGCTTCGTCTTGCGCTCAAGTGGTCATACTACCAGGTGCGCTCTTTTAATACATCTTATTTTTGTTGTCGCAAAGGTTCTCTGGCGGGGCACGGTGTACGACCCGAGCGACCATTCGTCGGAGAGCGCGGCACTTCGAGCCTTCAACACAAAACTGCACCAGGACGAGCGTGTGGACATCTGCCTCCTACCCTTGGCTGACGGCGTCACATTCGCGCGAAAGAAATGATGAGACGGCTGTTAGTATGAAACATTAGTTTTAAGCCCAAGCTCGCTGATTCCAATGACTGAATAAAAAAATATTAACAGAATTCACCTCCGATGACTGTACTTTAATGTGAAGCATTCTTTGCTTTGGATGAGTAGTGTGAGTGGTGTGTGTGCGCGCATGTGTTAGCTTCCTAGGCAAACGGATATTGCGCATTCGATCTTACTTGTGATAAGGAGACAGACAGCAAGATAGACAGCCATTTGGAACCGAGGATAGTAGTTAAAGAACCATTAGCATCGAAATTAGTCCAGTTCGATCATGTTGACAAAGACCGGGGAGCTCGGAATGTGTTGCAGACAGCGTTAATCTGTGTGGCGTAGTTGGTCGCGGTAGTGCTTTATATCACAGCACCCGGACACCAGCTGCGCGGCTGCTCGGCGGCGCAATAAAGTCTCCATTTTAATGCGATAAAATTCCTTATCTTCTTTGCGCTGCCTGTGTTTTGTACATTTTGTCTCACAAATAGAATAGTCCGCAACAGCCGCAGAGCCGGCTTTCTGCCACGCAAGCGGCCATCACCCACAGAAGAGGAGCTGCTGGGGAAGGTACGGCGTCGTTCTGCAATCCCATCTCGTCTTTATAGAATCGAAAATGTGGAATAGAAATGAGAGAATAGAAATTAGCGATATTGCCTAGTCTGTAAAAATTCTGTCAAGGCTCCGCCAGCCACATCAACAGCCCACTTTCCTGTTTGTGCCAACTGCTCAGCCTTCACCACGGTTTTTTTTAACCAAGATAGCGTGACAACTTGTATTCGTAACAAGCAACCTAATGCGTATTTTTAATTAAAAGATCAGTATTAGCACCGAATATGTACCCGTGCTTTGCCTGAAATATGGTCAAGGCGTCCTTAGCGCTCAATAACTTGGCATTTATGAACCGTGCCACCATTGATAGGTGTTTGGAAGCGTGGTTACCTATATGCAGTAATGATAGAATGCCAGAAAGTCAGTCGCGTCATTGAAACCGGCATTAAGAGTCAAAGAATGTTTAACATTGTGAATGCACGAGACAGTAAAAAAAACAATCACGAGGACACAGCTCGAGGCGTGTTCGAATGGGTAGTTAATTATGTAAGGATAACGATTTGAGTGGAACATACTCAGCCTCTCACAGTCTCTCTTCGACCGCTCGTCGCGCATACGTGGAGAAGCGTCACCAGCGGGTACTCCTCCGTTGAGAACACCAACAGCGCGAACAGCGTAGCATGCGTGTACGGGAATCCCTATATGTCTTCAGTCTGTCGTTAGGGAGGCCACACAGGAATCTCCGTATTCGCTGCAGTATGTGTTTATGCTTCGAACAGAAAAAAAGGACGCCATCCAACCCTGCGAAAGTGGGTGTCCAGCGCAGCGGTTGTAAACCACTGCCCATTCTGATGGGGGAGGGTACGAAATGTTCATCGTTGTCTCGGCAGACTTGTCGCTTGCACTCGGCTTTTCTGGCGGCAAATGCGGGTGGCTGACGCATGTGCTCGGCGACTTGGACGAGAACTGCTGAGTCCTGCCTTGCCTCACGCGAGCACTAGCCCTCGAAAACGTCAACCCCCTCTCCTTTCGACAGCATCTGCAAAACTAATCTTTACCAGAACACCTGGGGTCTCATCATCCATCATGCGGTTTTGAAGCTTGTTTTGTGTTTTCTTACACGAATCCTGAACTTTATGCTGCACGCCTGATTAGCTGGACTCATGCGCTCGGCGTCTGGGGCGAGAACCGCTGTGTCCAGCCTCGGTTTTTTGCTTATGACACGAAATTTTCCGATCAACTAGAGGCTAACGGCTTCGCTGTAAAGAACGGGTTATTACGGGCGCAACCTAAGACCGGGAACAGGACTTGATTACATTAGTGGCGTCAACGTATGCGGGAATCGTTTGTGTCGCTTTAGGTATGCATTTAGTCTTTCCGGAAAGTGTGCTAATAAATGAAGATGTGACTTCCGGTTTTGGCGCCGCGTCAGACTTTAAAGGAGCCATGAAGAGAAAATACAAGTTCGTTTAATTTGAAAGAACTAGGATTCAGTATCTCCCTCAGCTCCATTACAGCCACAAAAGATGTTTTTTAACCAAAAAAAAGCAAGAAGTATTTAAAAACTTTCAAATTTTGCGCCACAGTGACGTGTTATGAGCAAGAATGACGTCATACGGGCCAACAATAAAACATAATTTTCAGGGCGTTAACTGCACGTGAGCATCCAAGTGATGCGGTCAGACGGAACTAGAGGCCCCCTTACAGACGTCCAGTCATGTGTCGTCGCGACAGGTCAGTTAGGCGGCCGCCAATCGCACAAACAAGGTACCGTGACGTCATAGAAAAGTTGCGGGAAATTGGCTAGGGGGTCGCGACTGCTTCACACGTTTTCTTTAATATCTCCGTTATTTACTCGAAGATTGCGATGATATTGGTATCATTGTTATTGCGACTAAGCACTCTTTCTAATAAACCCAACTTGTATTTTGTCTTCATGGCTCCTTTAAGGATATGCATCGAGCCGAGAACGAGCTCACTGCGAGCCAGGGATTATTTGAACTTGCCTTCGCTGTCGTAGACGCGTTGGTTCAACTGAGGCATATTACCTCTCAGTATGTGCGTCCTCGAGGGCTTGTTTTGCTGGAACTTTATTGCCTACGGCGTAGTCTCGACAATTTTTCCTAGGGATCTTCGGACAACTGCGTTGAAAGACAGATGCACGAAGAGGTTTTATTGCGGTATTTGCCATCAGCAATAGTCGCGTGCATATTAGTTGTGGAGAATTTGTTGTCTGCAAACATTGCAAGGTTGGAAGGACAAACGTAGTGAAATTTTAAAGCAGTGTAATAGATGAAGCGCATCAAAGCCAGCTGTTACGAGAAACCGGCAATTCATCGACCGAACAATATGAGGCCTGTCTGAAGAAAAGCCAACACTCCCTCTTCCCCCGTTGCCGTATCAAAGTGACTGGGCGCAAGTTCGACTGGATATAAAGTGAATATTTCTTCTCGACCTCCGCCGCTGATTCTGAGCTACTTGGTTTACAGCGCCCTGATCAGAGGTTGGTGGACTTACTCATGAATCCACTCACTCAGACTCATTTATGCTCTAACTCACGCGTGAGTTTGAGTTTAAGTGAGCGTGAGGCTTGTGTGGGATCATGGGTTTGTGCCCAAGCGATCCCGAGTAAGTTTTAACCCGACTGAGTTTGAGTACGCCTGAGCCCGGGTGAGTTCAGAGTCCATTGATTGGAGGTCTGAGGCCGAGTGAGTTCTGAGCCCATTTTGAGTTCTGAGCCCGAGCGAGTACTGAGGCCATTTTGAGTTCTGAGCCCATGTGAGTTCTGAGTCCATGTTGAGTTTTGGGCGCGAGTAAATTCTCAAACCAAGTTAGTTCTGAGTCCATTTTTATGAGCCCGAATTCAGTTCCGTGCCCGAGTGAGGTCTGAGTTTCGCGCTCGCAGTGAGTTTGAGTTTTTGAGGTAGCGTAGATGAGTTGCTCCGTACTGACTATGCGTTTGAATGATAGTTGATTCCAAAATGAAGAAAGCTCACACTAACGCGTAAGACGAAGGGAGCGAAGCTGTACGCAACCTTCACGACCATCCCGACGATTTAAGTCCACGATTGCAGCCGATTTGCTTCCTCTTCGCTGCCGCAACGACCTTTGCTTCATATTTGTTGCTATAAATGTGAGGTTCCTTCACTTCTTTATAAGTTATAATCCTTGAACATTAAACGTTCTGTATGCATTTTTTGGCCAATCATGGCCAGTCTCCCTGAGTGGCTGTGCTTGGCTTGACAAGCGTGTGCCGGGGACACTGGGCGGTTGCCGCGAAGCACGCACGCACGAGCTCTCGCCATTTCGTGTTATTTTTAACCGCGGACACGAAATTCGAAAGATTTTCTAAACAGCTCCGCTGTTAAAATGAATTTGTGAGTGAGTTGGAGTGAACCGGTCCAACTTTGCGAACGTATGGCCAGGATGTCTTTTCGCTTTACTTTTTTGTGAAGTTGAATGCATTACAATGTTTTCTAAACTCTATCTGAACCATTCGCGTAGGGATGCCTTGTTTCACCGTTTGTATTGCTGCTGTAGAGGACCAGGAACGGTATGGCCTGTACGCCTAGCTGGGAATTGGAGTGATTCTTGTTTTCCTAACGCTGCAGCGCGGGCAGGGATAGATAGAGATTCGGAAAGACAAGGAAACAGAGTTGTCAATGCGGCCACAGCGCTATCGTCACGCCAGTGGAGCAGCATGTAACCGCCGCTGGGCGGCGCTCTGTTCTCGTGCTTTCGCCTCCTGGTTCACGTTTTCTACCCGAAGGGGAAGCGGAGACTGTTTTCCTTTCATAGCTGGACAGTTGTGAACCAACGGCGCTTCAAAATGCGTGCACAAAGTCGACGAGAAGACGACGGGTACGGTGCGTCTGCCCACCATATCACTGCTCAACAGTACGACTTCCATCTGCTTCAGTCTGCTGAAAAACTGGCGCTATCAGTGGCAGGAGATGGACAGACTTGGGCAGAAACGGGGGGAGGGGGGGGGGTCTTGGCGGTTGCAGACCTCACCTAAACGAACAAACTATAAAAACACAAGAACAAATTATAGTTAGGGGTTGTTGGCAGAAGGAAATACCTCGCGCCCTCCGCCTGTCTGTTAGGGCTCTTATAGCTGATATTCTGAACCGGTGTGGTAAGCGTGGTGACCAAAGCTCGATCCCCATAAAGCCTTCTATGGCCACGGATTTACACACGGACGCCAGTGTTTCTCACAACTCAAGAACACTCCTTATTAAGATGGCACCCCAATTTTTGGGTGCCCAAGGCATCATGGCTACACAGCATTAGATGAACACCAGAGAATGACCTAGAGAGAACACTAGAGGATGACCTCAGCACCAGATTGGAAGAAAATGAACTCCTCAACCAGATAACCATAATACGCACTCAGGGAAAGAAGGGTCCACCTATACCGTTCCAACTGGTCACCTTTCACACAGGTCTGCAAAGAACAGTTCATGAGCACCACCTCACTGAAGGTTCTCCCGCTATACTCCACTGAACCGATGCTCTTGATACCACGTCCCTCACAATACTCGACACCAGAAATTAAAGTTTCCCACAACATCTGGCCTCCTTTTTCCTTCATTCGGGAAACGTAGTCATTAAGGTGCCTTGGATGAGTCCGGATTCGCCGTGACTGATGTGGACTAGGTGGCGACAAGGACGGTGCTGGTGGCTGAGGCATTTCTGTCAGCAATTGGTGTGTTCATGGTTGACCATCAAGTAGAAAAGAGAGAAGAGAGAGAGAGAGAGAGAGAGAGAAAGAAAGAGAGAGAAGAGAGAGAGAGAGAGAGAGAGAGAGAGAGAGAGAGAGAGAGAGAGAGAGAGAGAGAGAGAGAGAGAGAGAGAGAGAGAGAGAGAGAGAGAGAGAGAGAGAGAAGAATCTTTATTATCCAAATGGTTACGAGACGACGAAGAGGGGAGCAGTGAGATTTGACCTTGTGGTTCGAGCTCCCGACGACGCCGAAGCTGTGGGTGGGAGCAGCCAGCTCGGGGTCTGTCCTGGCCTCCTCGTAAATATAGTCTAAATAGACTGCTCATGATTCGTCATGGCTCGTCGCATTTTTGCCCTGCCACCACTTAACAATATATAACAAGGCGGAAACAAGAGCACGATGTGATGGGTACGACACCGAAGAGGCAAGCAGTCGCTGCAGTAACTGGGTTTAGTATTAAACAAAAGTATCTATTTAAGGAACCTAGAACTACAGAGGCGCGCCTTCGCTGAGACCTTTCAGGAGTAAGAAACTCGTCACATCTACGCTATTGTTCGCCTCACTGTCCCGCAAAGGCACTGACGCGAGCTGCGTCCCATTTTTAATGTGCAACACCTCCAGCTGCTTACTTGCCTCAGTCTCTCTGCCACGGCCGAGAATCTTTTAGTATAAAACAGGGACAAACAGCAGGTCGCTTGTTTATGATCGCAACTGATGCTCTCGGGCCAGGACGGTGCAATACTTTGTGATCGCGCACGGACGATCCAGAACGAAAATAAACCATTCCCGGAAAGAATATACTGCATAGCTGGATATTCTATAGCCTGAGTATTATCAGGAGGGATTTTTCTCTCGAACGACACTGTCTCTTTGTACTAAGGTGACACTGCAAGAATCCACACAGAAGCGTAGCGTTCCCTGTTCCGGAACTAGTGCATTTTTATTTTTTTCTTACGCATGTTTGATTGGATGGTGCGTGAATGGAACTTGTAGCTTGCAGGTGCCTAGCCCCAGCACTGCGCAATACACAGGTGCTGAGAAAAGTTAAAATTTCTCACTACTTAAAAAAAACGACAAGGGAAGGAGGAACCCACAAAAGGAAGCAAGTGGGCTGGTTGGAGCATGTTTGAAAGTGAGAGAACAGCGCGAAAAACGGGACGTAGACTTTGGAGACACAAACACTGCGCTGACAAGCAACAAATGTTTATTGCTTGCAAGAACCTTAAATACCTATATTGTTAGTCGCCGCACGGCCGTTATTCCGCTCGTGCATCAAGTTTCGCACACAGTCAAGAAAACTGCCGAAAGAGAAGGCGCCAAGTTTCTCATGTCCACGCCCAATAAACTGGGTAGCTTCTCTGCGACGGTAAATATGACTGTGAAAGATTAACTCATGTAAAAAAACACAAGACAAGATTACCTAGATGTGTCCAGTACGTCATCTAGGCGATCTTCCTGTCATGCAACCGAAGCCACGTTGGTCAGAGCAGAAGATGCATTAACGTTCGGCTCCAGGAACACGCGAATTCACTAAAAGTAAATGCCGGCGGTTGCCAACGTGGGCATTGTCACCAGTGTGGATGTGAACCGAAATTTGATCAGTGTCATATATTATCCTGCGATGTGCTGATTAACGCACACGAGGAACCTATGGAGCTTTTTGTATCAATAAGAGGCACGACACATGCTTAAGCAAACCGTCTGCGCTACGGAATGAGAATGAGATAAGGTACTTTTCAGGTGAATAACAGGGTTATAAAACTTAGATGACAAAAAAAGACGGCCGTGATGCGACAAGGTTTGGCATTTTGCGTTTTGTATTTCGGGCATATCATGCTGTCTTTCACTCCTGCTTTCTTCCGTTCCATTGCCTCGCAGGTGTCTTTTTATGGCACTTGCAAGCAATGAACTTTGGCTGTTAGTCAATGCTGTATGTGTAGTGCTTGTTAAAATGTCTGGCGTCCAAAAAGAAATAAAAAAAAGGTGACGTGCTGTACTCAATGGTAAAAAAGCAAGAAATTAGGGTTATTGCGTATGAGCAACTCGCTAAAATGTACTCGTGGCAGTGAGAGGAGAGCCCGTCTGCAATTTGCGGTCAAATGCAGCAGTAAAGGTACTTTTTCAAACAGCACCACCCCGCGTGCGACATTGAGTTCAAACGACAACTTTTATGACAATTTTTTCAGACGCGCCACATATGACCGACAGTCGCAGTTGTAAAGGCGGCCAAGTAAAACTTAGACGAAAACAGATTAAGTCGTTGCGCTGCTGAGCACGAGGTCACGGGTTCGATTCCCGGCCGTGGCGGCCGCTTTCCCGATGGCGGCGAAAAGCAAAAACGCCCGTGTGTTCGAGATTTTGACGCACATTAAAGATCCCCAGGTGGTCAAAACTAATCCGGAGCCACCACTGCGGCGCGCCTCATCGCCTGTCTAGCGTCGGCACGTTAAACATCAATCAATCAATCAATCAATCAATCAATCAATCAATCAATCAATCAATCAATCAATCAATCAATCAATCAATCAATCAATCAATCAATCAATCAATCAATCAATCAATCAATCAATCATCTAATTCCTTTGAAAGAACCCCAAGGAAATCTGCCAGCCTGCCAATCCAAATCCAGAATTTATGCCCCTCCTCCACGCATCTCCCCCATCACCGGGAGCGATTGTAGCGCCGGATTCTTTTCCAGGTGCCTATTTTATGAAACTCTATGATAGACCCATCGGCTGCCCCTGATGAATCCCTCTACTCCCGCCCGGCAGATGAAAAAGTTCAAGGCAAGCCGGCAGAGCGATTGCGTGCAGTGTCATGAAACTTGGTGAGGAGAACTGTAAAGGGGAAATTATATATTTTTGTTTTCATAATTATGGTTTTAATTTTTAGTTTTTGTCAGGTTTTTATTCCGTCCGTGGTTTGCCCGGTGGTGAGATCGACCGTCTATACAAAAGGCTTTGTGGCGACGTAGCAGCAAAAAATGTTTTTGCCACGTGGGAAACGCGGACTTGTGACGCCGTGTTCAAGTAATAAAGTTTTTGGTATAGCTTCCATAAGGCAGGATGTGAGCCCTTACTCATTTCCCGTCTGCATAGCTGCCTAACAGATGGGATGTCTGCGGGAATCACGTGCTTCGACCGGATGTGTACTAGAGTCGAAACAACTCTGGTACACTCCCCCTTCCTGTAAAGTAGAGCAGAAACGGGAGGTAGGCCTAATCGTTGCCGCCAAACTGCAGAATCCGCAGATTCGACAAGCAGATTTCTATGAAATAATCACATTGTAGTAGCTGATGAAAAAAAAAATCTGCAGAAATTCAGAGAATTGTCTACTGATGCGTTGCATTCTCATGCCGCTTGCCTAGTTCCTTACAGCCGGATATGGCTATGACGAGTAGAGGAAGACGTTGGATTATTTATTTTGAAGATTTCTTTTGTTTATTTTCGCCAATGGCGTAAATTTATACAATTACAGCGACCAAACGCCTTTATTTCACTTTCGAAGTTTCCGAAAATGCAAGGCGTACTGCAGAGTTGGTCCATTTACGCAATTTCTTCATTTACCAACGTTTATTTCAGTGCTATTTTTAGTTTAGTCTTTGTTTCCTCGACGATGTGCGTAAGATTCGCTGTTTTGATTTTGTTAGATAATTTTTGTAAAAATGCCATTTTTCTATTTTTTTCTATTTTTGGCTTTTCAAAATTTTATTCGACCAATCCCTATTATCCCCATTTTGCTATTATAAAGATTAAAGGTGTCACTCCTGCCAAATCTGCATTTCCAGGTAATGCAGTGTGTTTAACGGTTCGCTCATTTCGCTATTTCTTATTCTTATTTTGAACGTTCTTTTGCGGATTTTTTTGTTTAGTAACTCTTTTTCTCCCCTACCCCGTCCCTGCTGTTTCAATCAACGTTTTCTCTCTCTTTCTCTCTAACTCTTTTTCTCCCCTACCCCATCCCTGTTGTTTCCATAAACGTTTTCTCTCTCTTTCTCTCTAACTCTTTTTCTCCCCTACCCCGTCCTTGTTGTTTCAATACACGTTTTCTCTCTCTTTCTCTCTAACTCTTTTTCTCCCCTACCCCATTTCTGTTGTTTCCATAAACGTTTTCTCTCTCTTTCTCTCTAACTCTTTTTCTCCCCTACCCCATCCCTGTTTCAATAAACATTTTTTCTATCTTTCTCTCTAACTCTTTTTCTCCCCTACCACGTCCCTGTTGTTTCAATAAACGTTTTCTCTCTCTTTCTCTCTAACTCTTTTTCCCCCCTTACCCTGTCCTTGTTGTTTCAATAAGCGTTTTCTCTCTCTTTCTCTCTAACTCTTCTCCCCTACCCCGTCCCTGTTGTATCAATAAACATTTTCTCTCTCTCTCTCTAACTCTTTTTCTCCCCTACCTCGTCCTTGTTGTTTCAATAAACGTTTTCTCTCTCTTTCTCTCTACCTCTTCTTCTCCCCTACCCCGTCCCTGTTGTTTCAATAAACGTTTTCTCTCTCTTTCTCTCTAACTCTTTTTCTCCCCTACCCCGTCCCTGTTGTTTCAATAAACGTTTTCTCTCTCTTTCTCTCTAACTCTTTTTCCCCCTTACCCTGTCCTTGTTGTTTCAATAAACGTTTTCTCTCTCTTTCTCTCTACCTCTTCTTCTCCCCTACCCCGTCCCTGTTGTTTCAATAAACGTTTTCTCTCTCTTTCTCTCTAACTCTTTTTCTCCCCTACCCCGTCCCTGTTGTTTCAATAAACGTTTTCTCTCTCTTTCTCTCTAACTCTTTTTCCCCCTTACCCTGTCCTTGTTGTTTCAATAAACGTTTTCTCTCTCTTTCTCTCTACCTCTTCTTCTCCCCTACCCCGTCCCTGTTGTTTCAATAAACATTTTCTCTCTCTTTCTCTCTAACTCTTTTTCTCCCCTACCCCGTCCCTGTTGTTTCAATAAACGTTTTCTCTCTCTTTCTCTCTAACTATTTTTCCCCCTTAACGTGTCTTTGTAGTTTCAATAAACGTTTTCTCTCTCTTTCTCTCTACCTCTTCTTCTCCCCTACCCCGTCCCTGTTGTTTCAATAAACGTTTTCTCTCTCTTTCTCTCTACCTCTTTTTCTCCCCTACCCCGTCCCTGTTGTTTCAATAAACGTTTTCTCTCTCTTTCTCTCTAACTCTTTTTCTCCCCTACCCCGTCCCTGTGTTGTTTCAATAAACGTTTTCTCTCTCTTTATCTCTAACTCTTTTTCTCCCCTACCCCGTCCCTGTTGTTTCAATAAACGTTTTCTCTCTCTTTCCCCTTCTCTCGCTGCGGTTTTGGGGTGGAGGGGAGGTGTATAAGATGAATATTTTTGATTTTGTCAGGTCACTTCTGTGCAAATTTATTTTTTCTAATTTTCTTATTTTTGGGTTTTTCAAACTTCTGCACGACGAATTATCTCCGTTTACGCTGTTATAACGATTAAAGGTGTTGCTTCCACCAAATAGTAATTTTTGGAGTAATCCAAGGCGTTGCCCGGTTTGCTCATTTTCGCCATTTTTTATTCGTATTTCGAACGTTCTCTTGCGGTCTCTTTTTTCTCTTTTCTTAGACTTCGTTTTTTTGGTAGATGTATAAGCTGCATATGTTTAATTTTGTCAGATTTTTTTTGTGAAAAGTTTATTATTTCATTTTGTCTAAATTCTTAATTCTTGGTTGTTCAAAATCATGTTCGATCAATTATCTCCATCTACGCTGGTATAACATTTAAAGGTGTTAATTCCGCCAAATCTGCATTTTTGTGGAAATGCAAAGCGTTACACGGCGCTGGCTGTAAGAGCACTCAGCATAGACTGCTAGGCATTAAACGTAGAGCTTATAGATCCCAGGTGCATTGATAAAACGCAGCTGCGTTTCTTTACGTTGTACCTGCCCGATTATTACCTTAGCATGAACAGCAGGATGCGGGCTGTACGCCGGACGCCATTCCCCCGTAAGATCTGGGAGGATTCAAGCTACTCTCGTACCTACACCGCGACCAGACGACAGCCAATATAGCCCCACACGTGCCGAATTCTGCAGGCATCCTGATTCACTAGATTCAAGCGGGACTGCGACTGCTTTTGAACAATGGTAAGAAAATTTTGTAACTCCATACTTTATTAAAATAAACAGAAAACTTCGTGGAGACCTAAGCGCTTCTTATAGGTTCAGCGCTGCTGGCCGATCCTTCCAGTCTTGCTCTGCGAGTGTCGGTGACTGTTGATCGGTGGATGTGGTCAGCGGAGTGCGAGTGTTTGATATTTTTATTTATTTGTTTATTTATACATACTGCAGCCCGTAATCAGGGTTATGGCAGGAGTAGGGAGAGTGCAGTACAACAAACACGCGTGGTAATATGTTTTGATGTAAAGTGCGTGAGCGATGAATTATACTATGAATAAAACCTAAAGACATGCTGGGAAAGGAGCAGAACACTGGAAATGCGGCAAAATGAAAAATAAGAGGAAAAAAAACAGTCACAGGGCATGTATGACTAGCAAGAATTAATTCAAGGGCAAATAACGTATGTGACCAGGTAAATTATTCCCGATTTCAACCGTGCGTTGCAAAGGTTGAATTTGAATGGGTTAGTACGGGTGCAGAGTGGTGCCTTTTAGGAGTATGATAGTGGCGTGTCGAAGAAGGCCTAGGCCACATTAAGTGAAAAGCTTTTGATAGCGCTCTTCGGCCCAGTTGGTCGCGAGCCATTGAAATTCGGCCATAATCATCGTCATCACAAAGCTTTTGACAGCTTGCAAGATGAGTAGATGATACAGCGAAAGAGCTTCAGCGATTCATTGCTCCGCCGCGATGAAAGCGATAATAGATAAGACAGTAATGCTGACGTAGGTGAAATAGCAGGGTCTTATTGCGTGAAGACAAATCGAACAGCCTTTTTTGCACCGATTCAAGTAGTGTGATTTCGCACTGGTTGTCAGGGTTTCACACAGGTGACGCGTATTCGAGTACGGCGCGGCTACGCGTCTTGTACACAGCAAGTTTGGTGTGACTAGGGGCCGCAGATAATGTACGCCGAGGTAACCACGTCTTTTAAGAGCTTTGCTGTAATGTAATCAATATGATTGGACCAGGACAGGTTATGAGGGAAAAGCACGCCAAGGTGTTTATATTGGCGAACTCTCTGCAGGGACAATCCATTAAATGGATTGTTGAAATCTGAAGCAACTAACTTATTACTAAATGACAGAAACACAGTTTTGTTGTAGTTAATGTTCATTTTCCAAGAAAGGAACAAGTTGCTGAGCGATGTAAATGAATCCTTGAAAAGAATGTGGTTACTGGGCGATCTAATTATTTGATATAAAACACGATAGTCAACGTACAAACGAATGTTTCAGCGAACAATATCTGGCAAATCAGTAACATAAAGCAAGAATAACAAAAACCTAAGGACTGAACCTTGCGGCACACCAGAAGATATTTCGGCGACAGAAGAAGGAACGGAATCAAAGAACACAAATGGAGAACGGTTTGAAAGAAACCATGAAATCCAGTAAAACTATTTGTAGGTTATTGAGGACCTTATTTAATTTGTACAAGAGTTTAAAGTGAATAACAGTGTCGAAGGCTTTTGAAAAATTGACAAAGATAGCATCAGTTTGATCTCTTCCTTCAAGGTTCATGTCGAGTCCGGGTCAAAGTGTCAAAGTTCAAGGTTCACGTGTCGCTGCCACAGAACAACCGCAGTCCCAGCCACAACTACACGCTCTGCTTCCCACGTGGCTCTGCGTAGTCCTAGACATTGCCTAGCAGCGGGATCCCTTGCTTGTGTGTTTATTACCTCGAAGCTCGTGCGATGGGTCGCGTGAACGCAGTTTTTCGGCTTCCTACGTCAACGTCAACACCAACGCCGACATTGCTGAATGAATAATTTAATGTTTTCGTACAAAAAATATCAGAGTACGTCCACCCGTTGTTCATGTGAATTTCGCCCCGTTATTGATTAACATTTTTGGTTGATTGAAAATAGTTGATGGATTGGAATTGAATAATTGAAAACATTTGCTTGCTTAGACGTTTGTAGATGTCCTCGGCCAATATCCTCCCGTAAATCGTTTACGTTGGTTTAGTCGTCTTAGTCGACGCTAGGACAGTCGGCAGTGTTGGATATGATGTATCCTTAGCTACCTTCCCAATACCCGTCGTGTGTAGTGACCCTTTCAATTTTTTGGGTTCGTCCGTTTAACCTGAACACGTGAAGGGCGTTTCCTAGTGTAGTTTGGCGCTGAAAATCACGATGGTGGTCGGCGGTACTGAATAAAGGGACCAAATATAGGGAAGTTAAACCTTTTCAATGAGCGCGGTGTCTGTTTACCTACCACTTGTCCTGAACTAACTAACTAACTAACTAACTAACTAACTAACTAACTAACTAACTAACTAATTAAATGACTGTCTAAATATAAAAAATATGCCCCCAATTAACCCAACATGCTGCAGCGCTTCAAGCGTGACGATAGCTGCAGTACTGCCCTTAGCAGCCAACACATTCGAACCTCCTTGATACTTCGACGGTACCCACGGCGAACGTAGAGAAGCTACGACGTTGGGAGGACGCCCGTCATAACATGAAAGGTACCGGCATGCTCATGGATACAACAACCCCTCGTATTCACGGCTTTTGCCGCAAAACACACACACAAAACATTAAACCATCTTCCCACGTGGGAACCCTGAGGGGATGCAAAGCCGTGGAGTAGTAGCGTGTTAATTGGTTGTTAGAGTAAAGACACGTGTAGTAGCGTATTAAATGTCCTTTATTTATTGAGTAGTGGGGAACGTTTTGCGGCTTCTCGTTCTCGAGGCGAGGAATCCGCTGTTCGACGCTTCCGTTTACGTTCGGCGTGGCGAGCTCTCCTCTGTGCAGCCTTGTCTTCGGAGGTGCTCGCGGTTCTGACAGTGTGCTGGCTGGAGCTAGTTGAAGGTGTGCCAGCCAGTTCGCTGACGGAATCGTTGGCGTCCATTTCCAGTCATCGGGCGGCGCAGTACGGAAGAAGCAACTGAGCGGAGCGCGGACCGGGTTTATTTGCAGAGCAGAGGGAGTGGAGAGGAGGAACAGCGCGCATGCACGTGATTGGACAGCTGGTGTGGGGAGGGGAGAGGAGGAGCAGCGTGCTCTAGCGCACAGGTGGTGTGGAGAGGAGGAGGGGAGAGAGTGGTGTTATCACAGGTGGTGTGGAGAGGAGGAGAGGTGCGGACTCCGGACGCCGACGGATTACGGAGGGTCGACTAAGAGATGCTTTGCATCTAAAACTTACTGGCATCTCTGGCCCCTCGGCCAGAAAGAGGCGACACCCCCATGGGAACCCTACTGAGGATGCCCACTGCTGCCATTGTTGGCTTGTAAGAGCACCTCAGCGAGCAAAAGGTGCTTACCCGCTATCATTGATTACGGAGCTGTAAGCTATTCAATGGATGCTCGGGAACCGAGCTCTGGAATATTGAAGTTCAGGGCAAGGCCAAAGGGACAAGACGACAGTAGCACAAAGGGGCAGTGCTGTTGTCCGGTTTCTTTGCACTGGTATTGACCTGTAGCCGTACCAACTAGTTCAGCTGTGTCGGTCGAGCTGTGGAAGTTTGGGCCCACGGGACTGCGCAATTTTCAGAAGGCGTGCGTGTGAAGCTGTGGTTCGCAATCGTCCAGCATGTGCCGACAACGGCAACCTTTAAACGGACCGGGTATTAATGCGTAGCATTATTTGCCAAGTACCCCACAGCCAGGGCCGTGTAACGCCTCGAATTTCCACAGTAATGAAGATTTTGCGAAAGTTCCAAATGTAATCGTTAAAACAACGCCAATGGAAATAATTGGACGGATGAAAATTTGAAAAAAAAATAGAAAAAAAATTAAAAGTTGCGGAAAATGGAAAAAGGTATAACGCATGGCATTTCGACAACATTGCAGAGTTCGCCGGTTCCACCTGTAATCTTTATAATAGAGTTAATGGAGATAATTGTTCGAACAAAATTTTGAAAAAAAAGCAAAAATATGAAGAAAAAAAAAACAGAAAATGGTGAACCGTGTAACGCCCTGCAATTCCATAATAATGCATGTTTTACGGAAGTTGCACCTATAATCATTACATTAGCGTAAATAAGATAATTGGTAGAAAGAAATTTTGAAACACTAGAAAATTAAAAAAAATATAGTAAACAATTACGGAAAACGGCGAAGCATGTAACGCCGTGCATTTCCACAATGAAGCAGATTCCGCAAAAGTTCCACTTCTAATCGTTTTAATAGCGTAAATGGAGATAATTCGTCGGACAAGATTTACAAAAACCAAAAAAGTTGGCTGGAAAAAACTCACACTCAAGACAAGCGACATACTAATTCTCTGAATTTCTGCACAATTTTTTTTGATTTCCAGATTTCGGAACATCTGGAGGGAGAGGAACTTCCTCCGCCAAAGAGGGACATCGTATGCACCAAGGCCGCCGCGTACGCCGAGGCCCACACGCTGCGACTGCATCCCGCCCAGGAGAGACTGATAGAGGTAAAAGAAAATTCACGCATCTCGACGAAGTGGACCATGACGCGTGGGTGAAGCACTGGGGATCGTTCTTACCGTAAATCGCCCGTGGCATTGCCCACTCGCGCATGTAAATGAGTGACAACGCGTGTGTACATTATATGAAATTCCAATCCAATCCAATCCGATACAATTCAATTTATTCCAATTCAAATCCAATCCATTTCAATCGAATCCAGTCTAATCCAATACAATCCAATGCTCCTCGCGCATGCGCAACACTGTGTGCACGGACGCCAAGCCCCGGACAAAGCGAGGTCCTAAGGTGCTTCGCCCCTAAAAAAGCTGGAAATGTTACGACATGCTGCCGGATGCGGGATGGAAGGAACTCCAGGTGCAGCTGTGCTGCGGTGAATGGCACCGGAAAACGCTGCTGCAACACCGCCTGGAGACGATCCTCATACAGTAAAATCTGGTCAATTAGAACTGCAAGGGGACGCCACCTCAGTTCGAATTAATGTTGCAAGTAACTAAAGTGAAGTACAAAAGCCGTTCAATGTGATTGTGGAGCATAAGTGCATGTCCACAATTGAATGCTTGAAAAAAGGCCGCGAGTGAAGCCTACCTTTTATCCTGGAAGGCGAAAGCCAGCACTTTTTGCTTCAACGAGCGAACTTCGCTGAAGGCCTCCTTTTCGCGTACTCCAAACCTGAAGAAGAGACGCGTGACATTCTATCCGGTCATTAGAGAGCTTTAGCATAGCGGCTAGCGTACGCTACACTACCGGGGACGGATATGGGGACCGGTGCGCGCATGCGCGCGCGCGAGCGGCGAAGCGCAGACCGGAACGAAGGCGCACATATGCCGAGTCGGGTCCCGGTACCCGTACGCTAGCCGCTATGCTAAAGCCCTTGATTACTTCGGAGTGATGGCCGCACTGGTGCTGCCTCGGCCCCCTTCCCGTGGGCACTGGCAGAGACACGTTCTACGCGCCTGCGATCTGCCAGCACCCCCCACACATTAAACCAGACGTAGTCCTTAAAGAGACTTCTTCCAAACGTACGCCAAGAGGTTTTTGCTTTTACCTGATCTACCTCTATCTCCGTTGTTCTCTCTTTTTCAGATGCGGCGCAGCTTCGTGTGTAGTTAATGGGGCCATTTCTCAGGCCGTGCGCCAGGTCCCAAGCTGAAGGCCGTGGCGCGTAGTTCGAATCGTCAGTACGAATTATCCATAAATTCGAATTATTAAAGTTCAAATTAGCGAATTTCTACTGTAGCAAAGATGGCTACACTTTACTGTTGTGGGCTTTTCCCAGATGTCCTGTCAAGGCTCTTGGGGAACCACATCTCGAGCAGTTTCATAGGCCCTCTCGTTTCTCATTAGGCCAGGGCGTAAGGCGACCCCATGACGCGGAAAGTCCGGCTATGAGGCTGGGGCCCTTGCAGCGGGGTTGCCAAGGTTCTTGGCGGTGTTCTGCCGTTTTAAAAGTTTTGAAAGGTCACTTTGGAGTCAGCAATGATGTTAAGATGGGGAGACCGGCCGTGCGCTATACCTAGGCTGATTATCGATTCCTTTGCCTCTGTGCAGAACGTTCAGCTTAGGGATGCTGTATTGATAGAGCTCCCCGTAGAGCTGATCAATGATAGTGCCGATGCGTCCCTGTCTTGATATTGGGCAGCGTCGATGTATACAGTCATGTCTCGTTAGTATGGACGCCTGCGTTCTGTAATGACAGTCGTCGATGATAACGAATAAAGGAAAAAAAAACACAAACATGCAGGATTAATCGTTACAGAAAGAACACGGTGTATTCAGAACCCCCCCCCCCCTAAAATATGAAGAAAGCTCACACTAACGCGTAAGTGTTGAAGGTAGAGAAGCTGTATGCAACCTTCACGGCCATCACGGTGCAGCCGATTTACTTCTTCTTCGCAGCCGCAACGACGTTTACTCCATCATTGTTGCTATAAGTGTGAGTTTCCTTCATTTTTTTGGAAGTGATAACCATTCGACATCATCTTGAAGGGGCGGACGCTACGACGCGTCTTTCTCGCACCGAGAAAATGTTGCCACGATTACGGCCAACGCTCGAGATTTTTCTTCTTTTTTGTCCAATCTTGGCCAGTCTCTCTAAGTGGGTATGCTTGGCTTGACAAACGTGCGCCGGGGACGCTGGGCGGTCGTCGCGAGGCACGCACACACGGGCACTCAACATTTTCTCGTTTTTTTTTACCCGCATGGCGGTCATCGCGAGACACGCGCTTACGTGCGCTCGGCATTTTCGTGGTATTTTAAGTGCAGAGCACTTTGGGGTCCCGCGTTGTCGTCGTAGCTCGTTCGCTGTCGCGATGTCTAGCACCGCCGCAATCGGACGAAGTAGCGCCTTAACGGACCCAAACAGAGCCCCACGGCGTAATGGCGTGGCACAGAAGCTTCGAAAAACACGCGGTTTATATAGTCATAGGTTAACCGTTCGAAACTACTGAACAGCTGGCACTTGCCATACATCTTCCTATAACTTAGCGCAAAAAAACTGCACGTACATTTGAGGCAAAATCTGTGTAATTTACCGGTAGCCCCCGTGTTCATTTAGTTAGGAACGTTCGTTGGGTTTGGTTTTCGCTTACAAACAGTAAGCGAAAAAAGTGGCCGCGGAAGACACGCTAAAAACTGCGCAGTAAGGCTCCATCACGTGTGAGATGAAAGCTGTCATGTCGCGCGCCGCGTTATCATTATTTATGTTATGGCTGGAAGCGCCGACGTACTGGTGCTGATGCGCATGCGTCACTGATGCCTCATGTGTAGATAAGCTCATGCATTGTACGCGGCTCAGGGATTGTTGCGTTGAGACTGCCAGTGTGCGCCTCGGAATAAAGGCTGTTCCTGAAAGAAACCGGCTCGGCTGATGCTACAACAAACTGGCGACGAGGATGGGATTCGTCACGAAGCAGTGAAGATGGCCACAGCCCCGGCAGCGGTAATGGCTTCTAACTTCGGCAAGCTTCCGGAGTTACAGCCAGACAGCGGAAACATCCATGTTTATCTCGAGCGTTTCGAGCTATTCGTTGAGAAGCTGCAGCTATTCCTGACAGCCATCGAGGAAAATGCTTACGTCACTCTCCGCAGTCTGCTCCTGCCAAAAACGCGCAGCAAGGTAACTTTCGTAGAAGCTACCAGCGTGCTTAAAAAGCACTACGCTCCAAAACATTCAGTGTTCACGGAAAGATACCGCTTCAACCAACGTAGGCAAGAGGCACACGAGAGCGTGACGAAGTTCGTGGTCGAGCTGAAGAAGTTGGCGGCCACATGCGAGTTCGGCGCGTCCCTGGAGGACGCTCTTCGAGACCGTCTCATCGCTGGGATACAAGCGGATGCCATACGGTGCCGACTTCTGGCCATGACGGATGCTGAACTTACCTGGGACAGGGCCTGCAGCATTGCTACAGCCATGGAAACCGCAACGCAAGACACGAAGGAAGTGTTCACTGGTAACAACGCTGGACGTGCGCCGGGCGACACCGAAGTGCACTGGCAACGACAAGCCACGACATCGCGGCCAGCGGCGAGTAAAGCACCGTTCAACCGACCCACGCCCCCCAAGCCCGGCACGCCAAAAAAAGGAAAGCCAAAGACTTTTCACCCCGGGTCGAAACCATGTCACCGGTGTGGAGGGCCCCATGCCCCTGTAAGTTGCCGATTTTTGAACAGTACTTGTTTTAAGTGTGACAAGAAAGGACATGTTGCAAAAATGTGTAAAACAAAAGTGAACCAGCTGCTAAACGAGGGCTCTGATAACGAATTGCTAACGATTTGTCACACGGACCGCAGCTTGGGAACGCCTGCCATTGTAGTCAACGTAGAGTTAGACGGAAAAGAAATAGCTATGGAACTTGACACTGGCGCAGCTATGTCTGTGATGTCGGAAGCCGAATTCGCGATGCATTTTCCAAAAGCAAGTTTCTGGAAAGCTAATGTTTAACTCGTAACCTACAATGGCACGCCAGTACCGATAAAAGGCATCGTGGATGTAACAGTGCAGTAGCATGACCAAAGCGTGCGACTGCCCCTGGTTGTCGCTAAAGAAACTGAGGGAGCAAGAATGCCTTCTTTGTTCGGGCGTAACTGGCTTGAGAAGATAAAGATAAAATGGCAGGAAGTGGTGCGAATGAAAGAAGTTGATTCTGAAGTGCCCCTGACCGAGAAATATCGGGATGTGTTTGCACCGGGGTACGGCTCGATAAAAGGATTCAAAGCTAGCATTGTACTCAAGGAAGGAGCGTGTCCCGTCTTCTGTAAGGCGCGACCAGTGCCGTACGCTCTTCGCGAACGGGTTGAACAGGAACTAGCGAAGCTGGAAAAAGCGGGAATAATCTATAGGGTCAGGCACAGTTCTTGGGCCACTCCACTTGTGATCGTACCTAAAAAGGACGGCATAGATCTGAGGATTTGTGGCGTCTACCGTTGCACAGTGAATGGGGTTATAGAATTGGACCATTACCCTCTGCCTGTGCCCGAGAATATTTTCGCAGCACTGCAAGGCGTAACCGTGTTCTCAGTCATTGACCTTTACCAGGCGTACTTGCAGCTCGAACTGAACGAGCGAGCACAGCAATTGCTCACTGTCAACACGCATTTGGGCCTTTTCAGGTTCCGGCGATTGCCTTATGGCGTAGCGAGTGCCCCGGCTGTTTTCCAGGCCGTGATGGATGAGATCCTGCACGGAATGCCAGGCACAGCCTGCTATCTAGACGACGTGATAATTGCAGACAAAACGCACAAATAGTGCAAAGAAAGAGTGGAGCAAGTGCTCATACGCCTCAGTATGCACGGTATAAAGGTGAGCGCCGAAAAATGCAGGCTGTTCGAGCAAAAAGTAACGTGCTTGGGGCACGAAATTGATAAAAATGGCTTACACCCCACCCCAGAAAAAGTGTTGGCTATCAAGAACGCGCCGAAGCGTGCAAATAAGACTCAACTGAAAGCTATTTTGGGCTTCGTTAACTTCTACGCGAAATTTTTGCCAAATCTAGCCACTGTGCTAGAACCCTTGCATCAGTTGCTTCGCAAAGAGACGGCATGACACTGGTCACGTCGCTGCGACGACGCATTCGAAAAACGCAAGATGTTGCTGACTGATAAGAATGTTCTGCAGCTGTACGATGTGAAAAAAGAAATACAGCTTACGTGTGATGCGTCATAATATGGACTGGGAGCGGTGCTATCGCACAGAGTAGATGGTGAAGAAAAACCAATTGCCTTCGCATCTCGATCCCTTACGAGAGCGGAACGAAACTACGGGCAGATTGAGAAAGAGGCGTTAAGCATTGTGTTCGCGGTAAAAAAATTTCACAAGGACTTGTACGGCAGAACATTTCAAGTATTAACAGACCACCAGCCACTAACTAGCCTGCTCAATCCAAAACGTCAAGCAAGCGCTGTTGCTACAGGCAGGATACACCGCTGGTTAGCATTCCTGGCAAATTACCAGTACAAGATGAGTCACAAGCCTGGAACAGCAATTAGCCATGCTGACGCTTTGTCGCGGCTGCCTCTGGCGGACTCTGAAAAGCAGGTGGAAGATATTTATTTTTCTCCGCTTGCTGAGCTGCCGTTGACAGCTAAAGACATTGATCGCGAGACAGGCAGAGACAAGCTGTTAAGAGTGGTTCGAGACACGATATGGCATGGTTGGCCCAAGACTCTTTCAGACGAACTGAAACCATTTTGGGTTCGACGGTTTGAACTTTCCGTCCATGATGGATGTGTTGTATGGACAAACAGGGTTGTGATTCCAGTGTTTGCGTAATGTAGTGCTGGACCTGTTGCATACAACTTCTGGGAATAACGAGGATGAAAGCGCTAGCCCGTTCAATGGTATGGTGGCCAGGGATGGATGAAGCTCTCGAGCAAACAGTGCGCAAGTGCAAAATATGTCAGTGTGCTTCCTGCGGCACAACCAGCACCACTTTCGCCTTGGCAGTTGTGTGAGCACCCGTGGGAGAGGGTGCATTTGGGTTTTGCAGAGAGGGAAGGTCAGATGTTGCTGATTGCGATTGACGCCTACTCAAAGTGGTTAGAAGTGAACTCATGACCTCCACAACTGCCACAAAAACTGTCGAAGCGGTACGCTTTGTTTGCAGCGCATGGTTTGCCAGTTGCTGAGGTAACTGATAACGGGCCTCAGTTCCGCGCGGTAGAATTTGAAACTTTCCTAAAGGCAAATGGCGTCAGGCATCTGCTTACGCCTCCTTACCACCCGCAATCGAATGGGGCTTCCGAGCGCGCTGTACAAACAAAAAAGGCGCTGCTCAAACAGTTACTTGAAGACAAAGAAAAAGCAACCACGAGGTCTTTGCCACACAGGATCGATAATTTCATGTTTTGTTATCGAACAACGCCCCATACGTTCACAGGGAAAACTCCCGCAGAACTGTTCCTGCGCCGGAAACTGAGGACGCGGTTATTACTACACCCAAATGTGGCGAGCACTGTCACAAAAGGTGGAAAGAGTGAAAATGTCGGTCGATAAGCGCAGAGTGGGGCCACGGTCGTTTGCAGTTGGTGATCGAGTACTTGTGCGTTCTGTGAGGGGGGGAAGTTCTGAAATGGTTCCCTGGTAAAGTGACGCAAGCGAAGTCTTCTTGCAGGTATTTGGTATGTGTTGGCAACAAAGTACGACATGTGCACGCAGACCATTTGCGACGTTCTTGTTTAGATCAGCCACAGGAGCCACAAGTCATTCCAGAAATTGACCTGCCACATGCATCGGAGGTTCTGTTCCCGGCAACCCCGGTTTCCCAGCCGGATGCCCAACCGGAACGGGACAGACCTACAACCGAAGTTGAGCCCCGAGACCACGCACAAACTGTACGACGGAGTGCCCGGGATAGGCGACCTCCAGAGCGCTGGGGCTATGATTGTTTTTAAATAAGTGGGAGGGAATGTCATGTCGCGTTCACGCGCTCGCGCCGCGTTATCATTATTTATGTTATGGCTGGAAGCGCCGACGTGCTGCTGCGCATGCGTCACTGATGTCTCATGTGTAGATAAGCTCATGCATTGTACGCGGCTGGGGGATTGTTGCGTTGAGGCTGCCAGTGTGCGCCTCGGAATAAAGGCTGTTCCTGAAAGAAACCGGCTCGGCTGATGCTACAACAAAAGCAAGCACGAAAAGAGCAGAATTCCCGCTAATGCTGTTCCAGGCAGAGGGCGCGCTAGAACTTCGAAGGCGGGAAGTTTGAATTGCGTTGGACAAAGCTAGCTCTGTTCAATTCATTAACATAGGAGTGAGACAAGGAGGGGAAGAGCGTGAGTGGTGTTAGCAGTGAACGGATAACGGCGCCGTAGCCGAATCACTGCTCTGCACTTTGGACAGCTTTCACGTTGAGTGGAACTGATTCAATTTTTCAACTTCGGGCACGAGACTCCAACAATGTGCTAAACAGCTCCGGTATTATAAAATTACGCCCACCTCACCTGGAGGGAACCCTGGTGTGATGCGACGCTGAAGGGGGTTCCATTGTGCGTTTCCGTTGGGTCGATTACTCGAATTGCGTGAGCAATCGTCTGGTAATGAGAGAGAGAGAGAGAGAGAGAGAGAGAGAGAGAGAGAGAGAGAGAGAGAGAGAGAGAGAGAGAGAGAGAGAGAGAGAGAGAGAGAGAGAGAGAGAGAGCAATCATAGCGCGGACGACCGTCGACTGAGAGACCGGCCGGAGCGCGGCACTCCGCTGATATGCACAGCGCGCCCGAAGGAGAAGAGACCGCGGAGAGGGCGCTGCACATGCGCACAGCGCGCTTGCGCCGCGCGCAGCGCCGCCCACCGGCGGAGTGAGTGCGCTGCGCCACGCACCTGCAGATGTTGGGCGAGAGGTTCGCTATCGGAGAGAAGAGAGGGGGTGAGCGGAGGAGAGACGCAGCTGTGCGGACGCGGACGACGACGGACGCAGGACAGGGCCGCCGGTAAGAGATGCTCCTCTCAGCGTCGCATCTAAAAAGTAAAGCCGTTCCACTCAACGTGAAAGTTGTCGGAAGTGCAGAGCAGTGTTTCGCCGTAATGGGCTGTGGCACCGTTATCCGCTCACTAGTTGCTGCCACCCATCACGCTCTTCACCACCCTGTCTCACTCCTCTCCTGATGAAGTAAACGGAAGTTTGTCCAACGCATTTCTTATTTCCCGCCTTCAAAGGGCTTGCGCGCCCCCTGCTTGAAACAGAGCGAACGGGATTTTTTTGTGCCCACTTTTCATTCCGCACATGCCGGCGCCTTACTGCGCAGTTTGGAACGTGCTATTTTTTCCGTGCACTGCCACATTTTCCCGCTCGCTATCGTAAAAACCAATCCAACTATCGTTCCTGACTAAATGAAGGGGGGGCTGTCGGTTATTTACATGTATTTTGCATCAATTGTACCTGCACGTTCCTTTGTGCTAAACAACTAGATGTATGACGCGCCAGTGGTTCATGAATTTCGAGCAGTTATGACCACTTGTTTTTCGCGACTTGTATGCGACGCCGTGACGACGGTGCGCCGTGGGGGCGAGCTACGACGACAAGGCGAGCCCCTCTGCACTTAAAAACAAGGCGTGGGTTTGCCCTGATGCCTTCGATCCTACTGTAGTGTCTAGAAAGCACACCACGTCGGCTACTTGAAGTGCGCGTTCTGCGTGTCCGTCCTGTTCAAAGTAATCGATAGCCGTCTCCAAGCCACGCCGAGCTTCACGTGGAGTAATGGTTGGTCTGTCGTCATCTTCTGTCGGATCAGAGCTAGCTTCGAGTTGATGTGACTGTTGAGCTGATCCGCCAACAAGCTCCAGGATCTGCTCGTCCCTCACAGGCTCGCAGGCGTTAGTCTCTTCCTCTATTTCGTATTGAGGAGGTGCTGAAGGCGTCTGGCTTTTCAATTGGCAAATTTCCTTTTTCAGCTGAGCGGAAAGCTCGGCGCGTTTACGCTTAACACCAGGCATTGCCCTCCGCCGAACTGACCAGAGAAGCGCACAGCCTTGCCTCTTATGCGCAGTGAATACTGGCACCAACTATCGTCCTGTTGTCTTGTCCTTTGCCTCAGGACTTGCTCTTCCCGGCGTATGCCGCACCGGTAAATATTGTTTGATAGGGAAAGGGTGTCACCCTGTCGTCATATCTTGGACTCGTTGTTCTCTGATCACGAAAGCTCTACATCTAATTCGAAGGTGCTGGAAGGAAGAGCATTTCGAGATAAATGCCTGCTGTTGATTTGTATACCTAGGCCAACAGCGAATCACTGGTCCGTGTTGGGGCCCGTGGGCGTCACCAGTCATTTTTTCTGTGTTTTTTGTTTTTTGGACCCGTCTCCATAACAACGAGACGGAAATGCCCTGGTTTACCCGTTTCGTTCCTAAAATAGCCGTCCATAGTCCGGACTGCGGATTTCTATATTAACGGGGCAGAACTGCATGGCGAGAGACCGGTCGCCGAAAATGTCGTTCCATGTTGCGAATATTCAATATTAACGGGGTCCATATGAATGAGACATGACTGTACCACAGAAGGCCCCGGTGGGCGTTATTGGTATAAGGGCTTTTTTTCTTGCCTGACGGCATTCCCTATAATGAATGGGGGGCACACGTCTAGGCGCCGGGGTCACTCTGATGACGTCCCTCAGAGGAGGCGGAATGGCAACCAACCGTGCGTAGTGTGGCGTTTGTCGTACGAGGCCTTAGGACGCCATAATGCACCGACCGACAGAGCTGCGAGAGAGTCTCTCTAACTGTGCGGTTTGCCGTGCCTCTATGTTCGAAGAGCGTATTGTGTATTCCGAGCTGAAGTAGGTTCGCAGTTGATGTGTGTTGAGGAAGGCCGAGTTCTCGCTCTAACCCTATGAACCCTCCCCTGCTCCGTGACTCACAGGGTGAGGAAAGGCAGTGCATATATGACACGCGGGATAGCGAGAGCCTGTATCATCTCAATGAGGTTACTCCTTGATGGCTTTGATCCTTGCCACAACCCTGGAGATGAGTCGGACGGTTTGGTAGTCCTCCTTCTAAATCTCTGAGTGCATTGTTATGCCGGTCATTGCATTTTGGTGCAGGTCCAAGACCTCGCTTGGGTGAACTAGGGGCGCTAGGCCCTGATGATGTGGTTATATATTTAATATCGGCAGGTTTTTACGAGGTGGTTTGTAGTTGAACGCCTTCGGCTTTTGTATGGGAGGAGGGCACGATAAGCCGCGTACGACTGCGTACTCCTCAACGGTGTGGGTTGCCCGTTGCAGGGCTTTCTTGATTCGGCCGTCCGATGCTCAAAGTATATCCACACGTACGGTGATGTCGTCTGCATATAGGGGATGATGTAGGTAGGGTATGGTTGACAGGATGGTCAAGAGGATCCTCTTGGCGAGGTTGAACAGGAAACGTGAAAGCACCGACTATTGGTGGGTACCTAGAATGCCGAGTTTAATGGGGTCCGAGTGAACGTTTTCCAAAGCAAGGGTGAGGATTCGGGGCGTAAGGAACGATCTGATGTACTTGTACGTGCGCTCTCCAAAGCCGTCCTTGTTCACCACCTTTAGTATGTCCGAGAGTCGCACAGTGTCGAGGGCTATGGAGAAACCCAAATCGCAGATATCATTGGTGGTATTCTTTCACGCGTAAGGTGCTGTAATTGCAACCTAATATCTGGAGTGCCCAGGCGCGGGCGGAATCGCAGCATGGTGTGAGGAAACAGCTGAGTCTGTTTGGTGCGTTCTGTGAGTCATGTGAGAACTCCATGCTCTCGTAGGTTCCCCAAGCGTGATGATAGGGAGATGGGTTTGACATGATGTCTCGAAAAGCAGTCGTCAACTTCATCTTCCGTTTAAAATGCGCCCTCGCAGATTTCAAGAACGTCTCATGTTCTGATGTGATCAGACTATGGAACAAACCACGAAAATTAGGTTAAAAAACTCACGCAACTTCATAATTTCCTCACGAATCGCCATTCTTTCTCTTCTTTTTGGTAACGCAGACAGTGTAATGAAGCGAAATAAAACGCATTCAGTGTTTTGATTTTTGTTAAATACAAACATAAGAGAGAAAGATGTGTCTAATGGTTATCGCGGTTGTAACAACGTGTGTGTTACCTTCTATCTCCTTCGGGTTTAAATCTCATTTTTTCGCTGGTTTGTCATAAGGTTTTTTTTGTAGATTATTGCAAGCTACGGAGCTCTCGAGCTATCTTCGTTTCCTCGCTCACAGCGCGACATGTTTTACAGGTCACGAAGAAGCATCCGTACGGTGCCATGCTCGGCGACAGCTCCCAGGTGCAGTTCTTCCAAATCCTTCTGAAGACGATGTCTGCCAAGAGGTACCTGGAAATAGGTGAGCTCTGGGAAATATGTGCGGCTGGGAACCTCTGCCGGTACGAGTTGCAGGAAGTGCGAACACGTCTGCGGCGCGTACAGGAAAGAAGGAAGACAATAAAAAAAGAAGGCAGAGAGGCGCACTGTGTAAACCCGCGTGAACCAGTGCTAACGTTGTGAAATATCCATACCGTGCAAATTTGATCGATGTAGTTTTATTTTGAACGACGAATACTGCGAGAAATTTCCGCGGCGCCGCGTTTAGCACGGAAATCTACCCGTATAACTCTAACATCTAGTGGTGCCTCCTTCCCTGCAAATTTCCAGTTCGAAGAGTCTCAAGACGCACTTAATACTAGCTGTGCGGCAAAAACAGAAAATAATTGTGTTGAATGTACATGTCAAGAAGGGCAAACAGATGAACGAAAACAAAAAAGCAGAGAGAAAACGCAGGTGCTTTTTTAATGCTTAACATTCTTTGCAGAGAACCGTCCCCCCCCCATTCAGGATCGTGTAATGCCCTGCATTTCCACAAGAATGCACAATTGGCAGAAATAAGCCATACAAGCGTTATAATAGCGTAAATGGAGATTGGGTGAAGAAACTATTGAAAACGCAAAATATATAATAAATACAATAAATTTAAAAAAATTACGAAAATGAACCAACGAAATCAAAATGCGTATTAAACATCTCCTCCAATAACGAAGACGGAAATAAAAAAGCCAGGAAAAGAATACTGGAAATACGAATAAATAGTTGGGAAAATAGGACAAACGGGTAGCGCCCTGCATTCGCACAAAAATGCATAACTGGGGGAAGTAGCAGATTTAATCCTTATAGTAGCCCAAATGGAGATGCTTTGCCGAACAGTAATTTGGGAACCGCCCAAAACACAAAAATGTAAAATATAAAGATTTTACAAGAATTAACTACAATTATAAAGTAATACTAGTACAGATCGAATAACGTCTGACGTCTACAAATTCCATAAGCTGATCGTACCATACTTTTGCGTAAGGCAGTTCGCCGCTGTGTGATAAATGAAGTTGTGTACCTTTTTTTTTGTTTCATTTACTGCACATACTTCGCACCGAGGGACAATTCAAACAATTTCTTAATTTCTGCAGAACCCAATATATAATCAAATCAAATCAAAGCATTTCATTTTTCCAAAGAACACTTGGAAAGAGGCCCGAACAAAAATTGGAGGCTAGTTCAATTGACTAGTCTGCTGGCCCCCGTTTACAAGACACTGTGAGGGTGACAAAGATACAAACAGTATAGAGCACACAGAGCGAGACAACCACTTCACAATACCACAGACAAACAGATGAGAAGAAACATAACCGATTAACATATCAGCACAGATTAAATTTCTTTGAAGACGTATCATTCGGGATGTACGAGAGAGAGCGCACTCTTGCTCTGCTAACGTTTTCTAAAGGTAATGCCTATTCGTGCAGACAGAGAGAACAGCGTATCATTTGTTCCCCATGGGATGCCCTCGAAACAGGTATTTGCCAAGGTTCGGTGTTACGAGTTTGATATGTCGACACCCGAGTTGACAGATCCGCAAGAGAAGCTAATAAATTTTCAGGGGTGTTAAGGCTTTGTTAGTGCCAAATCATATGAGTAAAGAATATGAATAGAAACTAAATTAAAACGACATAAAAGTGGCTTACTGTGAGCGCGATAATCTGCATTGGCTATGTGTCGGTATAGCTCCGCGTTTACGGCTAATACAGCTGTCCTGTCCTCGTAACATGTCGACAGCGTGCAGTCAGACATTCCTTTTTCTCATGGAACTGTTGTGCGACAATGGAATTGCTGAGTTAAGAAATTCAATTCGTGGCACCGTCCCTGCAGGAACGTTCACGGGATACAGCGCAGTAGCGGCCGCCCTGGCCCTGCCCCCCGACGGACAAGTGGTTGCTCTGGACGTTGACGAGACTCTGGTCAACGTCGGCAGGCCGTTCTGGAAGGAGGTGCGTATATGCTCGCGTGACTGTGGCGTCGTCTTCAAGAATTGGCGTGGTTTTAGTGACATTGATGATGGTAGCCAAAACCATCCCCTTCCTATCGCTGTGACGGAAAATAATACCATGTCTGTATCTGCTTTAGGTGCGAGAGCAACAGATCCACCGTTTCTGAAAAGGCCGATATTCCGAAGGTTGTTGAGTAAAGGAATGCTGTGCGAGCAAGAAATTCGAAGGCACGTCTCCGTTGCTAGGCAACGCCCAGGCGCATTAGGCATGGGAAGGGTGGCTTGCCTGCCGCCAACAAAAACGCAGTCTATTTTTTTTAGGGCGAAAACTCTATATTAACCCACCTGTCAGATTCGCGGGAAATTCGTGAAGCCAGTTTTGTGAATGTTGTTTCTAAAATCCTACCGTATTTTCCTGTTCGTAACCTGCTTGCGCAAAAGTTGTACCCAGCAGAGGCAAAAGGCGACGCGGCAGGTTTTGAGATCATTGTCGACAATCGGTACGCGCAGCACTACGTACAATGAGTAAGGCGTTGCTGTGCACGTCGCAAGACTGAACTTGAAGGTTATCTGACGTTGAGAATAAACTTAGAACGCCACACTTTGAGGTGTAACGTTCTCAGCCGGCACTCATTATAAAAAGAACAAGGATTATAAGTCAAGCTGAAAGTACAGCTTGACGTCGTACGACTTCATAGCCTGACGGTAGGTCTGAGTGGGCACATACCCGACAGTTGCTGCGGTTATTCTAGAAGAGTGTTACATGCTCACTGAGGAGCTCGTACCCTTCAGTAGCATCACGGAAAACGCTGTATAAAATTAATATATGGGCTGGAATGGATGCTGGTTTTGAACGATGTTTCGTGGTTGGCCCTGCCAACCCGTGCGCCGGTTGTTTTCTTCTCAGGCTCTGGCTTTCGCAATAAACACGTTTACTCTCTCTCTCTCTCTGGCTTTATAGAAACAAGCTAACCGAGTTTAAGTCGGTTCCGCCAGCGCTTAATACCTGTTTCTTGCGACCAGTGGTCTAATTCCCTCTTGCTAACCTTCACTGCTGTCCAGCTAATACGTCCAGTAATTTTGTAGCTCAGTGCTTCAGGAGTGTCAACCTCCCCTCTATATATGTTTTGACGGATGGACACTAAGAGAACGACTTTACCTGCGGGCAACTCACGCATGTGTATTACTTACCAATTAGATTATCTTTTGCGGACAGCCAGATCGGAAATCAAGAGCAAGGTTTGGTCCCTTTGGTTGTCATAAAAATTTGCCCCCGATTTTTGCATTCGCTGGCTCTACATAGGATGAATAACTCCTTCGTTTCCGTCCTCGAAAACGAAGGATGTCTCGGATATCTAGTTTTACTTCCAACGTTGTACAGCACTTCTTGGTTAGCTTTCCTACCCTCTCCTGGCATTGCATGCCACCTCCTCTTTGATGATAAAAGCGACATGCTCCATCTCACAGTTCATTTCCGCGCACGTGAGTTGCCAAGCCTTTCCTCAAAGCATATTTTGCTTGGCACTTCTCTAACCACATAAGATCCTGTCATAGTGCCTCACCTCATTCGTGCGCCACTGAAACCAGTCGGCCTGCTGTCTTCAAGGTAACTTCGTGGCTCGGCGGGTCCTTAAAAAAACCCTGCAACACTTTCTTTAACTTTCTTGAAATCTTAAATTCTTTCAGAACGCAGTCAATAAGCACATTCAGTACTTTAAATAGGGGATCGGAAACTACCTCAGCCAAAAATTACGGCTCTACGCTGATCAGAACTCTTAAAAACTTGCTGAAAAGATTTCTCTCTTTTTCCCGGTCTTGCCGTTCTTTCTAAGAGTGCTCGAATGACGTCATTATAGCGGCGTAGTAGCTATTGGTCGGATCCATTTCAGTTGCAGCAATAAACGAATTAGATAGCAACGGTACAAAAAATGCCGCAAAGGGAAAGCAGAAACGGAAGGTGGATCTGCTGCGACGAGCTAATCACGCAGTGCCACTCCATGCTGACGATAACTATAGCTTTCACAATGCTTCCATATTCTGAGGAAAGAGTGAAAACGTTTAGTGCTGCAGAGTCCCTTTAAATGGGTTTGGACGCTGAAAAAGGTGAGCGTCAGCTCTATTGGCGTGCGTGATCGAAGTTCACGATCACAATCTTAGTTCCGCATGATCGGACGCTTGGCGGATGATTTTGACCACAAAGTATGCCTGGACCAATGATGTATGCCCGGAACAATCATAAAAGTGTCCGTTCATGCGTACGAACATCATAAAAGACCCATCCTCATCATCATGGTATTGAAAAGGACAGTCCTGGACAGTTCTGCATCCGCATTCCGAATCACGTCTTGAAGCTCCTGCTGGATTCTTGCACAGCGCCAGCCTAGCGTATTGTACTTTGCAATGAGGTGACCCTTCTATTCACCTTTCCCCATCTCTTTTTAAGTTTCTGTACTTTCTAAATTTTTTCTAGTTCTCTCATAACTATTTCTCCCTTACGGTAACTTACTTCCACCCCTGCATCTTCTCCAGGAGTACCTCGTGACACCGTTTTTGAGAGACAGTAGTGCGACCATCCGTCCGTCCGTCCTTGCTTGCTAACCTCTTTCTTTCTTTCTTTCTTTCTTTCTTTTAAATGCAGAGCATTTCAGTAACTCACGATGTTACCCGCGTTGACGTCCGGCGTAGTCCGCACCGTCGTTGTCCGCACCCCTCCCCGTACACTATATATATATATATATAAAAATACTATCTGGCGCCCGGTTTCGATCCCTCGACCCTGCGGGCGGAACGCAATGTACATGGTGCTCTGCCCACTGCGCCACAAAGCCGACACAGAATGGGAGGCTACGAACGCGCTTATATCCTTGATTCATTCAAACTACGTCAAGAAGCTGCTGATACAACGCATTCACTACCACCAACTCCCCAAACACTAAACGCTAACGCAATACACCCACCCCCTATGCGACGCATTTACTCGAGTCCCCCTCGCGGGGAGATGGGTCCAATTTTCTTTCTTTCTTTCTTTCTTTTTTCCTCTCTCTCTCTCTCTCTCTCTCTCTCTCTCTCTCTCTCTCTCTCTCTCTCTCTCTCTCTCTCTCTCTCTCTCTTTTTCTTTCTTTCTCTTTCTTTCTTTCTAAATTTTTCTCCTAGCAATGTATCCCCCCCCCTCTCTCTCGCTGCTCCTTTCCCCTCACATTCAAGCAGGAACCTACTGCTTACCTGCTGAAGAGCTATGCTTACCAGGCATACAAAATCGGCGGGGACCAGCTGTAACACTATTTATTTTTTAAGGAATCACGTGAGGTCTAACCGATCGTACAATACGCCATTTTTCATGAACTTCACTGCTATACTTCTGGTGCTTACGGCAGCAACGCTCTCTTTCCCGTCTTCTAGGCTGGTGTAGTAGAGAAGATTCAGGTCAGGTTGGGACCAGCAGGTGATTCCCTGGGTAAGTTTTCCAGACGGTTTGCGAATTCATCTGTACTAATGCGTGCATGGGCGTCGGTAGGATTTCATCTTTAGGGGGCAAACCCATTCTATCGCGAGGAAAGAGGGAGAGGGCATGGGGCAGAGGGCTGAAAGTGCTGGGGTAACCTGGGGCGGGGCGGGGAAAGTTCCCTTTTTGCACCCCCCTGTCGACCCCCATGTGTGCGTGTTCTTGAGAAATCTAAATGCGCGTATTCGCTTCACAGGCCAAATAAAGTCACTTTGAAGGGCGGTTACATGACCCAATTATGAACACAGTGCCTACCTAGCCTCTGTACTCTTGTTCGAAATTATTCTTGCCACTGTTATAAAATTGTATGACGCGATGAGCCTAATCGTCTCGGTTTTTAAGACATCCTTTCATGTAGGCCTGGCTGACTGTCTGACTGACTATTGGTTGCCTTGTTTGTTGAACAAGTTTGAATTGAGCGGAAAATTGACATGCAACTATCGCCCACTCAGATGACAGTCATCATTACAGTTTAGCGTCTTTGAAGTGTTCATATCAGTCGGAATGCTTTATAGACGCCTTGCTGCGAGAAGGGCAAGCGGGCACCTTCGACTTTGTGTTCATCGACGCCGACAAGGAGAACTACGACGACTACTACGAGAAATGCCTGCGGCTGGTCAAGCGGAACGGCCTCATCGCCATAGACAATGTACGTACTGAAGGCAACCATGCAGCAAGCTGGTTTCAAACGAAAGTCTGACCTTCCCGTTGCCATTTCAGCGTTGATGCGGTGCCGAAAAATGCCTTCATTACTGAAAAATAGCTAATAAAACGCTAATCAGACGTGATGCAAACGGAGGCTGCAACCACGGTTTGCGTCACGATAAACGGAAAGTAAGGGAATAAAAGCAACAAAATACAAGGCTACAACGTACCGAGGGTTTGGTCAGTTTCGGTCAAATCAGTCGGGCTTTCCTGAACCCCCCCGTACTTCGCAGCTTCGGGCCACAATGCAAAATGTCCCTTTATGAGACCCGCGATCAATATTTACACGTCGTTTAAAAACAAAAGCATATTGTCCTTTTCAGGCCCCGCGGATGTTGCCTTCGAACCACGCGTCTTTGAAAACGGTACCGCCTCCGCAAGTAGGCACGAGTAGCGCCATCCAGCGACAGCCAGGGAAGACGTCGTACACGCCAGCCGTTCTAACCCTTTTAGGTGCAGGTTGCGCGGTACAGCCAGTGGCGGCGGCAGCGGTCTTCACATTTTCGTAACTACTACCGCATTACAAAAAAGCTACGCGTAAGAGTGGTACTATATTCGTGTTCTCGTTGAGCTAATCCATCGGTCTAGTGCAACTTGCATTTTTGGTTCCCGACAGGTTCTCTGGCGGGGTACGGTATACGATCCGAAAGACAATTCATTGGAGAGCGTGGCACTGCGAGCTTTCAACAAGAAGCTGCACGAGGACGAACGTGTAGACATCTGTCTCCTCCCTTTGGCTGATGGCGTCACATTCACCCGGAAGAAGTGACGAGCTCGCCACTGGAACCCGTCAGTTTAGGCCTCCGAGCCCCGACCCACGTGGAGTCGGTTACAGGCTGCGAAAAAAAAAATACTTAACGTTGCGTCTCAGGATACAATAAAGTTTAATGCCAAGACATGCGCGGCGATAGAACCTGTGGTTTGTATTGTTTTGTTGTTGATAACTTCATTGATTACGATCTGAGTGCAACATTTTCAGCCCGCTTAAGTCATTCTTCGGCCTCACGTTTCGGACGCTTCGAGAGGTGTCACCACCCCTTACTATTTAGTCGAGACTTCGAACAGGACGTCGCGCATGCAGGGGAAAAATTCCCCGAACCCACGCCCCTTCAGCGAGAAAACGACATATTGTTGAGGTGGTTTTTACCTATGTTACAATACGGCGTCTCGTGATGAAGAGGGGCAACCTCGGTTTCGTATGCGCGAAAAACGACTCCCGGGTTGCATTTTTTAGGGCACAGCTCTTTGGCGGCCGGTACCTGGGTTTTAATTGGCGTATTCATGGGAGGTTGTGTCCATAATACACCAGTGTGGCCAATTCTGCTCTGGTGAGGGAATGCGTTACCGTCAATGGTCGCCGGGATCAGGCCGTACCCCAAGCTTTGATGCCATCAACATGCGGATTTTTTTTTTATCCAGTGGGAATTGTGCGGCACCGATATTGGAACCATGGTCCTTCTGCACGCGAGGCGGATGCTCTACCTCTACGCCACCGCTGCAATAACAAGAGATTTACTAGTCCAGTTCACCGAACGGAATAATCTTCGCATCCTGAACATCTTCTTCTGAAAACGAGAGAGCTGGAAGTGGACGTCGAGGAGACCGAATGGAGAGCATAAAAATGAAATTGACTTCATACTGTGCGACCATCGTATGGTAAGATCTCGAATTAGGGTTAGATGTGAAGAGGGACCGTAACAAGCTAGTACGAAAGAAGCCAATAAATGAGCTAACAGTGCGACGGAAAATTGAAGAATTTAGGATCGCGCTGCAGAACCGATATTCAGCTCTAACCGAGGTAGCAGAGTTTACGACACAGGAAGCCAGCGACAATCTCGCGCGCATTATCACTGAGTGTGCAGTAGAAGTTTGAGGTACGATCGCTAAAAAGGATACTGGTAAACTTTCCCAAGAGACAAAATATTTAATTAGGAAATGACAAAGCATGACTATCTCCACTCCAGCTGACAGATGGAACTGGCGGAGTTTTCGAAGTTAATCGATAAGACTAAGACAGCTGACATACGAAAGTATAATATGGAGTGGATCGAGCATGCTGTAAAGAACGGTAGCAGCCTAAAAACAGCGAAGAGGCGTTTAGGCGTGGGGAGAAATCATATATATGCACTCAATGACAAGCAAGGCACTGCCATCACAAATAGGGATAAAATAGTTATAGTAGCCGAGGAGCTCTGTCAAATATGTACAGTAGCCGCAACATCAAGTATAATACCTAACGAGGAAGTAGTTGAGAGGAGATGGACATCCCACCAGTAACGACAGAAGTAGTAAAGAAGGTTTTGAAAGATATTCAAGGGGGCAAAGCACCTGGTGAGGATCAGATAACAGCAGACCTCTTGAAGGCAGGCGGCCAAATTGTACTAGAAAAACTGGCTAACCTGTATACAGTGACTAATGACCGTGAGTGTACCGGAATCTTGGAAGAACGCGAATATCATCAGGATCCGTAAGAAATGTGATATGAAGGACTTGAAAAATTACAGGCCGATCAGCTTACTGTCAATCATCTACAAGGTCCTTACCAACGTAATCACTAACATACTATCTGCCACCTTAGATTTCAGTGAACCTAATGAACAAGCAAGGTTCCGCAAAGGCTATTCAACAACGAACCATATTCACACGATCAATCAGGCGATAGAGAGATGCGCTGAGTATACGCAACCCCTGTACATAGCCTTCATTGATCATGAGGAAGCATTTGACTCGGTCTAAACCTCAGCAGTCATTCAGGCAATGTGGAATCGGGGTGTAGACGAGCATTACGCGGGAATACTAGAGGATATCTACAATGGGCCCAAAGATACCTTTGTCCTCTATAAAAACAGCAGTAAAGTACCGATAAGGAAGGGCGTGAGGCAAGGAGACACAATCTCTTTAATGTTATTCACAGCGTGTTTACAAGAGGTATTCAGAACATTGGATTGGGAACAGGTGGGTGTAACGGATGTGGTAACCGGGCAACAGTGGCGGGGGACAATCCGAAAGGATGGACATGTGCCGGGTGAAGAGAAGGATGTGGCGCGACAGTACGTAGGGCCAAACATGGCTCACTTTTATCATGTGAAGAGTACGGACATTTAAAGTTCGGGTGGAATGTTCATATTCGTGGTTCTCGGCAATGCGAGGTGACCTTCACCGAGCTGCGCTGCAGGATTCCAAGGCTTAATTTCTATCTGTTCAGATCAGGACTTTCACTTACGGAACTGTGTGTGCGATGCCAGGTCCCTGAAACAATCGAGCTATTTTTTCTCGACTGCTGCTGTTTCACAACAGCTAGACAGCTGCTTTTGAAGGGCCCGATTGAGCGTTTGGGGTTGACTTTTTCGAGTCCACTTATATCATCTATTGGCGCATCAAATTTGGGGTTTGCAAAAAGGGATATATATAATTGCATTCAAAATTTCCTTCCTGCTTCAGGTCGCTTGAATTGTTGAAGGGTGCTAATTAATGGGTAATTCGGGTTTTATTCATAACTAAGTTTCCTTTTACAGCCTCTTTCCGGAAATAATGCGCCGCATATGCTGAGAATGACTCAGCCAGCAATGTAACGGAACATGCAACATTAGGGGGCAAGAATACAGAGGAGTGGGTCAGCGAACAAACGCGTGTTAAGGACATATTAGTAGAAATTAAGAAAGTGCGTGGGCAGGGCATGTATTGCGAAGGATAGATAAACAGAGTGGATCCCTAGAGAAGGCAAGCGTGGCAGGGGGGCGGGAGGAAGCTAGATGGGCAGATGAGATCAAGTTTGCGGGGATAACGTGGTCGCAGCTGTTAGCACAGGACCGGGATAACAGGAGATCTATGGCAGAGGGCTTTGCCCTGCAGTGGGCGTAGATAGTATGATGATGATGATGATGACCTGGGTTTTGAGGTGGCGGCGTCTGTATGTGTCCGCGTAAACGAGTGAGTGAATGAAGCAGCGAAGGCAGAAAGAAAACGGAGCAGCGACGGGAGAAAGGTGGGGAGGAAGGCGGCACGTGCGGCTATGGCGTCGTCTCGCTCACTGCCTTCCGATCATACTTTCTTTATGCGTCGCCGCCTAGGAGCGCGTTCCCCCTGACACTTTCCCCCAGACGCTGCTCCGTTCGCCGCTAATCCGAACCCCGTGGCATATGCGCGGCACGTTCAAACACGATTTGCAACAACACGCTGGCCGGCGAAGGCGACGCGCTGCGAGATAACCTGATCTCTTCCTGAGACGCAGCATACATGCATTGTGACCGAGAAGACTGCAGGTCGCGCTGCGCATAAATTTCGCATTGGGGAGTATAGTAATTGTGAGGGCATTTTTTGCATCAGCGTCAGCAGGCATTGTTCGTTGGGCTTTCGCTACAAAGTGGTCTTCTCCAATAGCGCTAATCAACGGATGTATCGGTTCTGGTTTCGAAGCCACGTCAGCCGTTGAAGACGTGCATCAACCCCTTGCCGACAGCGACCCTTTCTTGAGCCAGGGTCTACGACAGCGTCCTTGCGGCTGCCTCGAGGAGGCCTCAAACAGTACTACTCACTGCTCCTCGGAGCCTTGTGGCGTACGCCGCCTTGTCTTGTACGCAAGCGCAAAGAGCAACGTGTCAACCTCCATTATGCCTGGCCTCGGGTGCTGGTTTTGCTTGAATTTTATTGACTACAACAAAGCAGAATTTATTTTTAACACAAATATTTTTCAGCGAAATATTCAGACAGCTTCGCAGGAACAACGTTGAGCGAGAAAGTTTCTAGGCCACTTCAAATTCAGTGAATAGAGAAGTTCATTACGAATGGTTAGGCCGATGCTGAGCAGTACCTCTGACGTCATGGTGAATGCAGCGTCTTCTACTACTTCATTATTATGTAGTGTAGTGATCAACCTTGGGTTGGGAGCTGCGTGAAACTTCGAAATTTCAAATGTTCGGCGGGAAATTTGCCATGTAGTTCCAATCCTTTCGCATCCATATCTTTTAAAGTTCTAGAGCACCTTGGTAGACTGGCAACAAGAGGTTCACGCAGACGTGGATGCCATTATAGTTCTATTTATTCACATTTGTTACATGGTAACACTAAGTCAAAGGCTGGGACGGGAAAAAAATATCCAATGTACAAATTGACAAGGCTTACAGGCGAACATTTTCGGGCATCTTAAAAATTGAAATTAACTAATATAATCCTGTCTGCAGAGTAGGTGGGTAGTTTAAAAGCTAAAGTTTAGTTTCCGGACGTTCCGGGCTCTAAACGTCTAGGCAATGGGACTGGTTCGAGCCACCTATACAATTAAAGACATGTGAGAATTCCGGGTTTCGCTGAAGGACCAGGTTCAGCATACGATCAACACTGCCGTCATTGCTGTCGCATAACGAGTTTCCAAGCCTCAAAAAGAAGATTTCGGCGTTGGTAACGTATTGCCATTGTACGGAGGCGTTCGTCGGCGTGGTCCACCCTCTTCTATCTAAAGCGCTGAGGGCTGTCCTGAGCGCGAGTGCTGTTTCCAGGGCTTGCTTACGCCACGTCAGACTCTCGTTGCCATCATGGGGGCAAGAGCTGGTCTCCTTTCCGAGCAGAGCTGCTAGCCAGCTGTTTTCTTTGTCGAATACGTAGGCCCACAAAGCTTTGGCTATACGTACGCCGACAACCGGAAGATCCATCAGATTTTTTTGCCGGTTGCTTTCGTTGACAAGAGCGTACGCCAGCGGCGTTACGACCAGCCAGCCATGCGATACGTAGACGGGGTCGCCGGTCAATAGCAGCGGAGGGAAATGCCTGTGCCTCCTGTTCGCTTCGAGCGCGAACTCGTACTCCTTAATCGAGAGGAACTGGGCGCTGAAATCGTCGGTGTGAATAGGAGGCTGAAGTGTGCCTGGAGATGTGCTGATGGGCAAGAACGGACTCAGTCCCTGCACGTGCTTCACCAGCCTGCCGTGGCCTTCGGGAGTGACAATGTTCGCGGCGGCTGCGACCGCGTGCATCGCGGTGGCAACCGCAACAAAAATGCGCCGGATATGCTGATTCTTGGCGGACGTCACCAGCACCTCCGCGTAGAGGTGGGTCCAGAGATTGGGAAAATCTTCCCGGAACAAGCAGCGGTGCTGGGGATTGGGTGTTGCAGTCTCTGTGTCGCTTGAGGCCATGCGCAGGTACATCGTGGCGAGAAGGTGTACGACGATGGATGCCAATGAGAGGGACTTACTGGCACTTGTGACATAACGTTTGAAAGTCGCGTAGATGCGACCTGGTCTGGTGGTGCACATTATTCGGACGTCCGCCGGCGGAATATCGAAAGCGCTAAGGCAGATGTTCTCCCACGCGGTCTGCGCACCGAGCATCCGGAACAAGTTGGGACTGCAGCTCGATTCCGTGCTGTCCAGGATGTCCCCCAAGCCAAATTCGAAAGCGAGGAGCTCTTCGCGCTTTACTAAGCGCGCCGTGTGATTTCGTATCATACTCAAGGTCTCGTCGACGCATTCCGGACACGTACGGTTGAAGGCGGCTAAAGACGGAACGGGATTCTGCCCGCCGACTGCTAGCGTGGGGTAGAATACATTGGGGACCGAGATGTGTACGGGGGCATCGATGCGGAGTTTAAGCGAGATGAACGCCATGAACAGCAAAATGTGGTCGGAATTCGGTTCGGAGGGCGGGAGGTGGGCGTTCCGCAGGACGAGGGGCGTCATCTCCCTCACAAAGTACACGGGGCCACGATCGAGAAGAGCTTCGCACTGTCGACGAAGAGACCGAAGAAGTTCGCCGGTAACTGCTTTCGGGTGTTTAACAGATCCTGTCAGAGCCCCGTGCGGGTTCCACGTGTTCCAGCGGAACGCGGTCGCCTTGTTCACGTCTCGGCGGCACACGTACTTTTGGAAGTCATGGCAGGTGCTGCTGGTACGGTCGACCTCGAGGCTTTCGAGGAAGTCGAGGCAGCAGAACGGCTCTTCCGTCGGCGTAGGCGTAGCGTTTTTTCCCCTCACTTGCAGCCGCCTCATCTTGTACGAGAAGCCCCAGAAGAAGATTAGGCAGGCCACAGCGACGGCGACGAAGGAAATGGCGGCGGCGCCAATCTTAGCGGCATACGCACGCCCATGCGGTCGTGCCCTTCTGCTGCACCAAGCAAGTCGCCTTTTTTCGGCGTCCGAAAGACCGCTGCTCAGGGGCGTGGGGTCTCGTCGGGGTCGTTTGGCGTTCGCCCGGGCCCGTTCGTTGGCTTCCATTTTACGGCCGTTGTGCGGATGGCGTTGGCTACACTGGTGTGGTGATGATGATGATGATGATGACGACGACAATAATGATGATGATACTTTCCGAAAGAGACATAGCCAATCAGGGGATGAGCCATCATTGGCGTAACCAAATATAACGTCTTAGCCGGCAGCAATATACAATTTGTAATTAATATTCACAATACTGTATGAAAGAAATTTCGAAGCGAGCTTAGAAATGGAAACAATAATCTGACAAGAATACATCAAACAGCAAAATAATTCAATAGGTTGTAAGAGAAAAATTCACGTAGACACTTTTTTTTTAATTCGAAATTATGCCCTGCGGCATAACGGTGCAGGATTCACAGGTACACGAACAAGTTTGCTTCTCGTATATAGTCCAGAAGGTGCCGATGAAATGGTCCATGAACCCAGCGCTGCAGGTCTGGAGGGCGGCCAGGGTGGAGGCCGGTTGCACGAAGGTGCCGTAATCGGATCTGATGCAGTCCGGGGCAGGTACACAGAAGATGCTGCACATTCACATTCTGTACGGCGGAGTCGCAGAATGGGCAGGTAGATTCGTATGGGCCGCGGTACTGCGATGGCCAAGAGGCAGCCACAGACGGCGTAAGGGCCATCCCAACGCGTATTCTCCGAAGCGCAACCTCCTCTCGGCGAGTTAAGTCACCAGGGAGGTTTGAACCACACGGGGGTATGAGGGCTCGCGTGGTGCGCCGGAGAATTTCCTTCTGTTGTGCCAGGTTTCCACTTGGATCTTCGGGGAAAAGTGGCAGTGGTCGCATCAAGGTATGCGGGTGACTAGCCGTGTCTGCCTCCCTACTGCCGGGTACAGCTGAACGGGGTACCCATTCTATGCGGATCTGCAGTAGAGTGCTCCGTGCTAAGTGGTGAATGGCATCTGCGAACGCTGTAGCTTGTGTTACGCGGCGTATGTCGTGGATGGCTTGCGTATACAGTCTGTGCGTATTATTAGTCGACAGTATGGCCCTGCCTGGACAATAGGCAGTATTGCGGCCATCCCATCGTGTACCGCTGCTAGTTCAGCACTTGAGAGTGCTTACGTGTGGGCCCGTATTGCAAAAGCGTTAGGTTTCATTTCAAGCGGTGCGATACTCTGTCGGATGGTAGGTCTGTCCTGATTGCGTGATCTTATGTTGCAAGAGCGTATTTGTCACTAACGGAATATATGGATGGCATGTTACTTCAATCTTCGCGTCTCGGCGGTTGCGGTTCTTGTCCACTGGTTGTGGTTTTAGCTGCAGCCACGGACCATGAACGAGACAGGAGCGGAAACGAGGCTTCCTAGAGCGGCCAGACAACGTCAAAAGCGGGAGGAGAAACTTCGCCGCCGTCGTAATCGACATTTCACTGCGCAGCCTGGGAATGAAATGTGGGCGCTCTCACTTTGTCCATCAGGTGCCGCCACCCTCTCCTTCGCTGACGCAGCTACAAAGCGTTGTAGTCCGCCCTAGTTTTCATTGTGACATTACCTGGTTGCTCGCCCACGCTTGCCGCAATGAGCCATCTCACCACCTACATATTCTTGCTCCGTGGCGGCAGCGGACGTCCGCCGGTTTGCTTACTGCGCCGTAGTCTTGTGTTTCCTAGCATTTTCTTCTGAATCCGTTTCATATCTGACGCTGAGCTAGAGAGGGGAAGCAAAGCTTTTATTGGGAATGTCTGTGCGGGGGGGTGGCTTATCAGTCCAGAAGTCCAAGCGTCGTCCTTGCACGTTCCGGCCTCTCCGTCACCATGGCCTTGTCGGCGAGCAACGTGTGCACTGGGCAGTGAAGTCTCCCACTGCTCGAGGTTGGGGTTAGAGAAAGGGGAAGATAGGCCGCGGTTCAAGCCCTAGAGAAAATGTGCGGTAAAGAAGAAGGGACTCTTTACACGGACGCAGCAAGTTGTAAGCACAAGGGAGCAATTGTGGCAGTCGTAACACCGAGACACAAATTCCTCACCGGCGCAACCATCCTTAAAGCTACCTTTCAAGTAGCGGAAGAAACGCCACCCAGACCGAGGCAGCGACGATAGTTTTCGACTCGCTGCATACCTGCAGAAGATTCCCTTCGAGACCGATGACTCCATCAGCGTCCCACATCTAGAGCGCAACCTAAACCGGCACGTCACGACAGTATGGGCCCCCGCACCCTCCTCCCAAGCGCCAACTGTTGGCGCTCAATAGCCTCATGATGCACTACTTCGCTTCGCCTTTCACAGAACCATCTGGAGGGAAGGATATAAGGCGCGTTCGTCGTCCTATTCACGCGTCTGTTCATACCACAGCTGGGAGCGCCTTACGTACCTCCCGTTGCGGCGAAAGAGTCCGTGGGTCGAATCACGGCGCCGCCGCCTCCATAGAGTGATACTGATATACAGGGTGTTGCGACGATAACTGGAACACTTTAAAAATTTTTCCTGAGCGATCCGCCGCTCTGTTCGCGCTCAAACTTCACACAAAGGTCGCATTTTGTGGTCTATTTTGTTTGACACCAGGAACAACAACGGTACTTACCTGTTTATTCTGAAAATAAATAAAAACGATTTTCGCCTATGGGAAAATGGCCGCTGATTTGGACGTGCGAGCCAGTGCAAGTTGATGTTGGAACGACGGAACCACCTGCAGAGTGAAACGCATGTTTGGGATTCACGTACGGAGCCAAATGGTGCAGCAGACGATCAGAAAATGCACCTAGAAATGAGCTAACAGACGATCAGAAAACCCGGTTTTCGGGCTCGCACGTCCAAATTGCCGCCATTTTCCCATAGGCGAAAATCGTTTTTATTTATTTTCAGAATAAACAGGTAACTACCGTTGTTGTTCCCGGTGTCAAACAAAATAGACCACAAAATGCGACCTTTGTGTGAAGTTTGAGCCTGAACAGAGCAGCGAATCACTCAGGAAAAATTTTTAAAGTGTTCCAGTTATCGTCGCAACACACTGTATACTATACTCCGTTTCATACATCAAGTGCAACGCTGTCAAAGCTAGCGCTCTTGTTTGCGCTGCGTGCTTCCGCGACCAAAAGTAGTGGGTTGCTTGCGGTGAGCCAGAAACAGTAAATGCTTCACCGGCAACCTTAAAGCATAAATATTTTTCATCAGCTTGACAAAAAACGCCGTGTTGCCGTACAAAACGACCGAAATATGCGAGTTTGTATTTTATGTTTGTCGCTTTCGTATCAGGTTTTCGCTCTCCGCGCAACCTTGAACGCCGTTTTTTGTTTACTCTTTGAGGCAGCGTTGAAAAAATGGCGTCCAGCTCTCGCGCTTCGACCGCGCCTCCAGTACGCATTTTTTCGAGGGTTTGCACATCAAAGTTGTCAAAGAACGCCAAGCAAGTAATTGCAAATGTGTACGCCCGTACCATGATGCGTTTCCCGGCAAAATGTGTGCAGGAAGTACTGAGTGTTGTGAGCGAGGACACCGGAGTATCTCCCCGTACCGGGGCAAAATTAAAGGCGGAGTGTCTGCGTGGGAATTTGGTGTCTCTAAAGAGAAGACCACGCGAACCGTCAAGCATGACAGTTTCACAGTCCATGCCATCCGTCTGAAAGTGCAGAGCACGGTACGCCAAGAGGGGGATCCCGACACTGGACAGTGTGCGAAAGGCTGACAACGAAGACGACGATTTTTCGAACTTCACGAAAACCACCTTGTGGAGGTTAATGAAGGACATGGGCTTCACGTATGATAAGAGAATACGGAATACTGGCATCATTGTCTGCCGCCGCAGGTACCTGCGGGCGATCAAGGAATTCCGAAGACAGGGCAGGGGGGAATCGCTGATGAACTTCCCAGGAATGTGTGACCTGTCAGTGGCGGCTTTGTTCACGAGGGTCAACTGGCAGAGCTGGAGCGTGGACACCTTTCTATCCAGCCTGCTCCCGCTGCTTCATGCTGAGCCGATTCCCCGAGAAGGCTTTGTTACCGCGACAAAGCAAACTGTGTTTCCTCGTCGTGTGGTTTTGTATGTGGGGTTAAACGTCACCAAGTGACCCGTGCTATGAAAGACACTAAATTGTAGTGCTGTCCTGTTCGGTCGTGAACTGTATACAGCCGGAACAGTCATGTAACTTCTGCAAAAACTGTGTGGAAGAAAGGAGCGAAAGAAAGAAGTCGGAACCTACCAGGAAATCGACGTAGAGTGCTCTCATATAAATAAAGTTTGTTTTTTAAACCGCGAAAGTCAGCCTCCTCTTGCAATATTTGTGTATCACACACAATCCGTATTGCCCCTATATGTAGTTATGTATGGCAACAAATCTCTAACTCATGCTCTAGTACTGTTTTTTGTCGCAGCATTAATATATACCATAGAAATTTCCTTAACGCAGAAAAACAGGCCATATCAGGGTAACGTAAGCAAAAACAATTGACCTATCCATGATTCTCTTGCGAATAAGAGCCTAGCTTAAAGAGCTCTCTTTTCAATCATAAAAGAAAAGATAACTCATGCATCCGGGGTGAAACATTGTAGTGAAGAAACATAATAAATCACGCGCAAGAATTCACAAAAATGTTGCATATATTCGGACTGGAAAGGGGCGAATAACAAATTTAAAATTTGTATTATGCGTTTCTGTGCCAGAAATCAGTATTCTAAGGTACAGAAATCTGCTTTCTGGCCTTTACCATGAATACCAAATGATACGTTATTGGCACCAAGTGCTTCGGGCTACTCCACAGTGCAGTGGCTAAGTCGGTCCCAAACTGTTTCTGTAAAAATTGAACCAGTTGCTCTGCTGGCGGCCCGGTATAATCAATAACATGCCGGGTTTAAGAGAGGTCCAGAAGGAAGTGGAGCATCAGGGCAACGGCGAAAACGAAAGTTGAAACTGAGCACCTGTTGGAGCAGCTGTGCTAACTAATAAATGAATTAACGTGTTTTTCTTACACAAAGTTCTCGCTAGAATCAACGGGGTAAACTGACAATGCTGCAGAATCGCGACAAACATACCATTGCTGGTCAAACATCGGTGCGAGCTTCTTTCAGCCCGCACAAATGAGCACGGTATGCATCCAATGAACCCATACGTGCAGTTCATTTCCGCATGCGCGTAGTGTTCAAGTTACTGGGAACGAAATAAGATTTAGAATTGAACTCGCAGAAGATGTGGTAAAAAATAAAAAGAAAGGTCGGAACGCGGTTTCGAACTCATGTACTTTAAAATTCGGCGTCTTCTCTCCAGAGCGACCCGTTAGACCACACGGCTACAAAACCGCGCGGAGCAATACAGATGCTTTCTTTGCGGACTAATTGCGCAGCCTTCACAGCGTTGCACTTGATGTATGAAACGGAGTATAGAGGGAAATCTGGCGCCACTGTCTAGGGGAGCCGCGCTTCGGCGAGTGTTCCGTCATGTACCAGGTACCAGGCAGGGACGTTCCACTTGTCCTTGACGTGGCTCATGAACAGGCTGAAAAGTTGGCTCTGGCTATAAGCTACAATATTACTGCAGAAGGTTCATCAAATTTGTGTTGTTATTATAAAATTGAACCTCCAAAATGAATAATTTGTCAGTGGTTACGTAGAATCTTCGTGCACGATGAACAAGAAAAAAATGTTGCCCTTTTTTTGTTGATTTTGGCTTCGAGATAAAAAAGAAGCCATATGGCTAGCTAAGCCAAGTAGGCTAGGAACGTCGTTAGCGGCGATGGCACCCCGCGACTGCAGCGACAGATTTCTCTCTAGTATATATTAGTATAAAACTCTATGGCCGCGTCAATCGTAGTTTTTCTGGCGATGTCATTTCCGTGACGGATATGACGTCAGTGAGATCTTGGTGGACCCCGACATAAAACACCATCGTGTTAAAAAGAAGGTTCGACATTTGGATAACTTAAAAAACGAATAAAAGACACGTTTCCTCGTGCACTTCGACTTCATATGCAGTTCCCCAACCAACATTCACCTCAATACAAATTATGTGGAAATTCAGACTCCCTGTTTTACGTAGTTTGGGAATGTAGCCGAAACCCGGACTTGAAATCATATTTCCCCTCTGAGGTAGACGCTTCGCAGTCCACAGAAGTAAAGCCACCGCAGTAACGTGCCCAGTACTGTGATTGACCTCTCATTATCATCGTCATTATCCTTCTCTGGTTGCGTCGTTTCTTGCTGTGTTGCTATGACTGGATGCCTGGACTAATCGCCATTTTTAGCAACCTTTCGTTGATTGATTGTGGGGTTTGACACGCCGACGCTTCGCAGGCGATGAGGCGCGCCGTAGTGGAGGGCTCAGGAATAATCACCTGGGGATCTTTAACGTGCTCCGAAATCTCGAACACACGCGCGTTTTTGCTTTTCACCTCCATGAGAAAAGCTGCCGCCGCGGCCGGGAATCGAACCCGGGTCCTCGTGCTCAGCAGCAGAACACCTTAGCCACTGAGCCACCGCTACGGGTATTGTTAGCAACCCATATAATCTATTCGGGCGCAGCTGCTTTGCAACTTTTGCAATTATCATGCTCAAAATACTCCTGTAGGCCCACAGTGATCCGATTGTGCCTTCTCATCTAATTCACAAAATACGCTCTGCATCTGCTCCAACTTAAGAATAGAACCATGACTTCTACGGTGGTAGACAATGAGCTAAAAAATAGTAGAAACATAGAGAGACAGAATCGGAATTAAACTTGAGCTAGAAACATCCTTCGGGAAGTGGCAAAAGAACACAAAAAAGAACCGTTGATCGCAGCTATGAAATGTCTGCCTGCCGCCGAATGAAGAACGCATAAAAGCAACCTGCCAGGTACTGAGTTCAATTCCGACCTACAAAAAATCGGTACGCCTGTTTTTCTTATTGCAACGCAAGAATGAATTTATCGCCTGCTGTTATCGCACTCGTGTACCTGATTTGGAAGCAGAAGACGGCATGGACTGCACCTTGATTTATATTTGCTTGAAGAGCTTGTGCTCAAAAATTCAGGTGCCTTTGCCTCTACATATTTTCGGGCTTGTAATATTCCTAAACGAAAGAAAACCGTCTGGTCGTTCTTAATCCGTGTTGAGCGCCCGCGTGGGTGGTTTGAATACCGCGCTTCGTGAAAAAAATTTGAAGTAAGGCCGGAAGATGGCGCTAGTGGTGCTATTTCTTAGCATTTCAGCGGTTAGGAATCCGGCCCGGCTTTGAAACGAGTGTTTGACATTTATATGTGTTTAATCCAAGGTCTGACGCACGTGGTATAAAAACCGTCGAGCCATTTTTATTCACTTGTCATAATTAGTTCACAGCAAAATTCGCCTTCTGGAATTTTTAATCCTCTACAAAACTTGCACGTAGAGCCCGACCGTCGTACCTTAAAATGAAAAGCAATCGTAGCTGCAATTCCTACTTCGTAAACAGTCCAACCAGGGTTAGATCTCTAATGCTGACATCAAATTACCGTACGTTTTTAAGTATGCGCTGAAATCGCCTGCACATTCGCGCTCTAATATGCGAAGATTGGTTTGATTGGGATGCATGTATTTTATGCCGAATATAAGCAACCTAAACGTAAAATGGGCAGATAAACGAAACGAACTTCCGAATCTCTAATGTAAGAAAAAAAAAAGACCTAGGACAACGTTGCGAAAATGCACTAGATGAAGACAAATGACACGTAGGCTACAATCTCGAAAGGTTTTTTGGACAATTTGGTTATGCACGAATGCACGGGCACTTGAAAAGCGCACAGAGCGCAGCAAAAGACGGAACTAAGCCACACAAAGGAAAGCGCAGATGGGAGCCAAACCACGTATTTCCAATTTTACTACGACGGCCCCTTCATTTGCGAAAACGTGACTCTGGCCAAACTTCTTCCCGGCACAGGACAAGTGGAAGCGAGAGGAAAGCTACGTACAAATATAAATGAGCTCGCCGAGAGGCGTTGGTTTTGACACGTGGCCGCTGAAGCACAAAGAGAATATATGTAGGAGCGAGATAATTAAATTAGGCACTGTGCGCGCAGATCAGCCCGAAGAGCAAGTGCTAATGTATCGGAGGCGCCAATTAACAGTGCAGAACTTTCGGAGCGCTAAGTTCGACTAAGTGGGCCTCTACTCGCTGCGCTCACGTCGAAGTCGGCTTCAAAGAAATCGCAAATGCAGATGTGCATAAAACACGAGAAGAGTCTACGTATTAAAGACAATAAAACACAATGGTCGTCGTTGGGAGAGGGTGAAAAAGGAAGGAAGGGGGAACACTCCGGTTTCTTCTCTTGTCATGTGTGTCGGTGTGTCTTACGGAAGGTGCGATAAGTAATAATTTGATGAAATCACTGAACTCTACCGTCTACAGTGTCGTAACGCTGGGCGCACCTATTTACGCTCTGTCATTACCTTCCCCTTATTTTACTGTTTTTGACTTTTTAAAGCAAAACTTTCTACCTCTTCCAGCCAACTGCTTTGTCGTGTGCGCCACAAGAAACTCCCAATCAGGCTAAATAAAACTACTGGCACCGCCAAGGATCGAACCTGAGCCCGAAGAGAAGCGGAGCGAAAGCCCGTCGTTTTAGCGAATAAGCTACGCCCAAACGTGGAGACGGGGGAAACAGACGGTGGTTTTGATTCAGGGGCCAGGGATGGGGAGGTCGCTTTTTGGAGTCGACACATAAAACAGGAGTGAGGGTTGGAGGGAGGGAGAGAGATGACGCAGTAGTCGCGCGTGCCCCTCCTCCTCACCCTTCGAAAGACGCTCCTCTCCGCTTTCTTACTGCCGACGCACGGTCGGGCTACAGGGGTGGCGTCCGCCGCTCTAGCCGGACGTGACCGACGCTGCTGCGTTGGGGACGCCGCCCCCGCGTATTCCAGGTAGAACCTGGGCCCGAAGAAAAGCGGAGCGAGAGTCCGTCGTCTTAACGACTAAGCTACGCCCACACGTGGTGACGGGGAGAAACAGAAGAGAGAAAAAGAGTAACAGAAAGGTGACGTGCTGTACTTGATGCTGCCACTTCTAGCCAAATATGGCTGCACAGGTACTTTTTAAAACATCCCCACCACGCGTGCGACATTGAGTTCACAGGACAGCTTATTTTCTGACGCTTTCTCCAGACGCGCCGCATATGAGCGACATCGCAGTTGCAAAGGCGACCAAGCATGGCTTAGACTAAAACAGACTAAGGCGTTGTGCTGCTGAGCCCAAGGACGCGGGTTCGATTCCCGGCCGGGGCGGCCGATTTTCTAATGGAGATGAATAGCGAAAGCGCCGTGTGTTCGAGATTTCGGGGCACATTAAAGATCCCGATGTGGTCAAATTATTCCGGACGCTACGGAGCGCCTCATCGCCTGTGTAGCATTGGCGAGTTAAACTATACAATGAATCAATAGAAGAAAACAAAACTGGCTCTGCAATTCAATCTGTACGATTTTCGTGCGTCACAAAGTGGCAATCGAAATGAAGAATTACCGCCCTTCCTCCATGCACCTCCCCCATCAGCGAGGGCGACCGGAGCGCGGGATTCCTTTCCAGGTGCCCATTTTATGAAACTGTACGGGAGGCCCACCGACTGCTCCTGACAAATCGCTCTACTCGCGCCCTGCGGGTGAAAAAATTCAAAGCAAACCGCCGGGGCTATTGTGTGCAGTGTCGTGAAACTTGTTGAGGAGAAGTGTAAAGGGAAAATTATGCATTTTTGTTTTTATAATTATTGTTTTAATTTTTAGTTTTTGTCAGGTTGTTCTTTCGTTCCTGGTTAGTGAGGTTGAAGTGGATAGCCTATATGAATGGATTCGCGGCGACGAAGCAGCAAAAAATGCTTGTGCGACGCGGGCAACGCGCAATTCTGACGCTCTGATAAAATAGAATCTTTGGTATAGCATCCTGCCGTTAAAGGAGCCATGAAGAGAAAACAAAAGTTTGTTTTATTCGAAAGATTAGGTGTTTCATAGTACCCTAAGCGCTTTCCCAGAAGCAAATGATGCTTTATTCACTGAGAAATAAGGCAATTTAAGCAAAAATTTTAAATCTCCCGCTAAATTGCACATTTCGTGACGTGAACAATGGCGTCATTCGAGCCGGTCCATGAAACAAATACTTAGTATGTCGACTCCATATAGCACCCACACGCGGGAATCAAACAGGAACCGGAACTCGTGCCGAAACCGAGACGGCGGCCATTTTAAAAATACTAGTAAAACCTAGTGCACCCGCAGCCCTAGTCATGGAATCGCCTGATCCGGAGAACAAAACTCTCGCCGAGAATCTCCCGCTTGCATTTAACAACTACACACCACTTGAACGCTCAATGATTCGAAATGCACTAGCGGCAGGAGTTGTGGGATACGCGGATGGACCGGAAAGCGACCATGATAGCCACAACAGACGAAAACAGACGAAAGCCCAGCCGTCGGCACCGCTGCCTCGTCAGCCCCGTCGCGACGGACGAATACAGGCTGGTACGTATGTGCCGTATTTTTATTACGGTTAATAATAGTTCAATTGCAGTAGCAGTATCGCTTATGCCAGTTGGCCGGTGTCGTGTATGGAAAGCCGTTCGCGCGAGCTCTCTGCTCCGACCAGAAAGATACGAGCGTCAATGCGCGGTGTGTACGGCATTTTCCCCCCCAAGGTCAGAGCGCTTTGACGGCGATTTGACGAAGTCGGCGACGAGCGCCAGCATGTCCCAGGAGTGAGCTAACGTAAGGGTCCCTGCCGTAATCACTTCCTCGTAAATGAAGCGAGCACACTCGCACTTCCTTTAGCTCTCTTTCTCCTCCGTTTGCAAAGTTTACAAAACGTAGCCACTTGCTTCGCCGAGGTTCGTCGTTGGGCAGCACATGAAAGGAGATCTCCTCACCGGCGGGGATGTCGCACTCCCTCGACGATTTGCCCGTACTACATGGGCATTTCAAAACGCAGCAACGAAATTTCATTGTAAAGTACTCGAACAAACTGAAGTTTTCAGTGGTTGTAAACTGTAAACGAGCTCGTAACGACAGCAGCAAGCCAACACGACCTCCATACCGAAACCTGTGCGATGAGTGGCACTATCTCGTTGCTGCTCTCTGTTCCTTCCGGAAGAATTCACAATTCAAGAAATCATTGAAAACATCGAGCAGGACGGCTTCGAGTTGTACGCAGCAAGGCGGATGGGGGAAAAGTCAACTACTGTGATCCTGACGTTCGCAGGGTCAGAAGTTCCCCGCTGCGTCTACTTCTACGGAACGGCACACCGGTGCACACTCCACAAGAAAACAGTACCAGTGTGCAGTGTGTGCTACGAGGTTGGCCACCGTAACACGGCCTGCCCACGCCCAGGAACACGCGCCTGCCACGAGTGCGGTAAGCGCGACCCAGGTCCTGACCACACCTGCGTGGCAAAGTGCTCCCTGTGCGAAGGCGCTCATGATACGGGCGCCAAAGGATGTTCGAGGCGCTTCGTCACTCCGTACGTTATTCGCCGGAGAGAGCAGCAGCAGCGACGACAGGCGCAAGGTCAACATCAGGTGAAGTCGCAACAAGGCCTGCAACAGAAAGCGTCGGTGGAGCAGCAGCGGCTGTCGAGGCGGGACCGGTCTTCGAGCCAAAGTCGAAGGGACCGATCGGCGATTCCAAGACGAAAGGGGAGGAGTACCTCCAACACCGGTTCAACACATGTCGCTGACGGCAGCAGACAGCAGTCGAGGTCCAGCTCAAAATCCAGGAACAAGACACCAGCGAGGAGCAACCTAAAACAGGTGGGCTGGTCAGACAGATCCTCCATCATAGATGACAACCAATTTCCCCCATTATTGCAAGAGCCTCAGAAGCAATGTAAAGAGTGCGAACAATTGAAGTCATTGGTAGCCAAACAAAATGAGCAGATTGCTAAACTAACTGCACAAATAGAAAATCTAAGTGAAATGTATCGATCGATATTAAATAAAAGCGAGACTGAGAGCTGTAGCCAACGGACGGACACCAACGCAAGGAGAAAGGTACCCAAGCGGGACATCCAGCCAGAGCAGCCGGAACACCAAAAGTCACCAATGTCAGCCACAAAGGACGAACCAGAGTGGGTGCATCCCATGCAAGAAATGAACAGCACCATTGCGCAGTTCGCAAACAAGGTATCACAACTGGTGACGCAAATGACCTTAAAGATATCTAGGATAGACAGGCTTGAAGCCAACGTTAATCAGCTTCTACTGACGCAAAAGACAAGGAAGGGGGTACCGTATGCCAAGACGGGATCTGAGGGTGGTCACACAACCAGTAGCCTCACCCCAAATCAAGATGGGGCATCCTATTAAAAAGCCAACTGAGACCACGACAATTCTCCAGTGGAATTGCTGTGGCTTTAGAGGCAAGTCAGGTGAGCTACAACAATATGTGGACTCACTCGACAGCAAACCAGACATCTTGGTCATGCAGGAAACAAACAAGAAACCCAAACTCTCGGGCTTCGTAACGTACGTCGATCTGACGGAAAGAGGGACAGCAGTGCTGGTGCGGAACACAATAGCGGCTACACAACATCCAACAACAGAAAGAGGGTGCGAGCACACCTTGATTGAAATCCACAGCCAAGGTATAGGAAGTGTACACAACGTTTTTATACTCAATATGTACTGCAGACCTTCCAAGAAGGACCTTGACCTAGCGGGGACAATTCAGGATGCCATGGACAAAGCTGGCTATAGACCTTTGCTCGTACTTGGCGATTTCAATGCGCCGCATACTACGTGGGGCTACAAATTCTGCTCGAAAAGAGGTAGGCAACTAGCTAGTCTCATGCATTAGCACAATTTGGCCTTGCTCAATGAACCAGGCACTCCAACACGAATGGGCACTAGCTCTGCCAGAGATACCACGCCTGACCTGTCGCTCTTGGCAGGTATCCTGGACGCTTCGTGGCAAAACACAGGAGTGAACTTGGGGTCCGACCACGACGTCCTCAAGATCACAGTAAGGGGCCCCGCCTTCAAGGCGAAGTTCGGAATAGCATGAATAACAATCTTGGACAACCTTAGGAAGGAGCAGGAGGAGGGGGTAGAAGAGACAACGACGGAGAGCAAGCCCTACGAGCACTGGGAAGAGGAGCAAATCACCTTGGTAGAAAAACACACCGAGAGAATTGCAACCCCACGCAAACCCCACGTGTCGACGCAAAACTGGCACATCTCTGGCAAGCTCGGCGCAGTCTGACCAAACGCTGGAAACGGCAGCGACACAATAGAAAGCTCCGCAAGAAAATCCAAGAAGTCAACAAACAGGCTGCGGAATACGCTGCGGAGCTATCCAGGGAGAGCTGGCTCAGCCTGTGCGACGAACTTCAGGGAACTCTATCGGCTCGCAAGACGTGGCAGCTCCTTAGACACCTTATAGATCCCGTGACAAGCAAGGGTGAGACAAACAGAAATATGACCAGAACGTTGAACAATTATAATGACGATGTAAAGAGGCTCTTTGGGGATCTTAGAGACAAATACCTCAAGACGGACAGGAATGTACAGCGGCCAGGATCTTATCGGGGAGCACCCAACGAGACGCTGGACAAACCGTTCACCGACTTTGAGCTTAAGGTGTCAATTGCCGAGAGCCGTCAGAATAGTGCCCCGGGTCCAGATACCATCACGTATAGGCTGCTTAAAAACTTGAGCGACAGAGCAAGGAAGGATCTCTTGCGGCACATGAACGAGGCCTGGGTGAGCGGCAACCTACCGAGGCGATGGAAGGAGGCAGAGATCAGGTTCATACCGAAGCCCGGAAAGTCTCCGCACATTGACAATCTAAGGCTCATTTCCCTCACGTCTTGTGTGGGTAAAGTGATGGAGCGGATGGTGCTAAATAGGCTGCAAAAGCATCTAGAAAGCACCGATCAGATGCCGGATACCATGTTTGGATTCCGAAAGCGCCTCGGAACGCCGGACGTGTTGCTACAAAAAAAAGGGGAGGTCATGAAGCAGGCTACGAGACATTCGCCCAGAGCCATTTTGGCGCTTGACCTCAAGGGCGCATTTGATAACGTCTCTCATGCCAGCGTCCTGTCGAACCTCCAGGGCACCGGATGCGGAGAACGGGTTTACAATTATGTACGGGACTTCTTGACTGACCGCCAGGCGAGAATCAAAGTGGGGGAAGAGGTATCCCCTCCTGTGAAACTGGGTAGCCAGGGGACCCCCCAGGGTTCCCTCTTGTCACCCCTTTTGTTCAACATGGCACTCCTGGGCCTGCCAAAAGCGCTCGGAGCGATCGAAGGATTGGGGCATGCGCTATATGCCGACGATATCTCGCTCTGGACGACGAAAGCAGGCTCTTTAGGATGGATCCAAGACACGCTGCAGGCAGCCGCAGATGTTGTGGACAAATTCGCCAAGGGTGTGGCCTTATATGCTCCCCATCTAAATCAGCACTGGTGATCACCCGGCCAAGGGCGCCTAAGAAACAAAAAGAGGACATAAAAGTCAGCCTAGAGGGCGAAGACATCCTCCCACGCCCTAGCACAAATATTCTCGGATTAGTCATCCAGGCCGACAACAGGGCATCTATACCCGTTGCGAAACTAAAGCGCACGTCGGAACAAATCCTTCATATGCTCCGACGGGTGGCGTCAAGAACCCGAGGCCTCAAGGAGAGGGACACACTTAGGCTCGTCCAAGCCTTTGTGGTAACCAGAATAACATGTGTAGCACCTTACCTCCTCCTGAACAAAGCGAACACTCAGGTACTGGACGTCATCATCCGCAAAGCCGTCAAGCAAGCTATTGGAGTTCCTATGAGCGCGTCTACATGCAAACTCTTGGAAATGGGCTTGCATAACTCGGTCGACGAGCTCATTGAAGCCCATCTCGCCAATCAGAAACAAAGGCTGAGCCAAAAAAGCGGGCAGACGCATGTTGCAGAAAATCGGCTGGAAGGTGACGCTATCTGAGGACAGAGACCAGCTGCCAGATGAATGGCTGGAAGCCATCAAATCCAAGCCCATCCCCAAGAACATGAACTCAGCGTACCATGGCGGCAGTCGGGAGGCAAGAGCTCGTGCTCTCAACAGGCTTCTCGCAAAAGAAGAAGGGGCTATTTTCACGGACGCCTCCATGAATGACGGTACGAACCGGTCAACAGCAACGGTGAAAACCACGAAAGAGCTGCTGACGTGTACATCCGCTGTAGTTCAGAGCATTGAAGAGGCAGAGGAGCTGGCGATTGCTCTGGCCCTTACTCTACCGGACAAGACCAAGGTGGTCACGGATTCCCAGCAAGCCTACAGAAGCTTCCAGTGCGGCTGGGTGTCCCGGTTGGCCCTCCGAGTGCTCAAAGAGAAAAAACCTCCGAAGGAAAGCGTAGAATTAGTGTGGGTACCGGTCCATTCTGCGGTGGAGGGTAACGAGTTTGCCCACCAGCAGGCCCGAGCACTGGCTTACCGGGCCACGTCCACAGCAGAGGCAAAAAACCAACCATTGCTTACCTACAGGGAAATAACCACTTATTACAGGCACGACAGGAGGACGCTACCAGCACCCCACGCAGCACTCACGAAGGAACAGCAAACGATATACCGGCAAATCCAGACAGAGTCCTTTCCGCACCCCCGTCTACTCAACCGCATGTTCCCAAACCAATTCGAAGAAGCTTGCCCAATCTGTAAAAAACTAGGCACTCTCCAGCACATGATAGGAGAGTGTAGGTTTAGCCCGAAGAACCCGCCCCCCTTACCCGAGTCTCGCCCCACCAACCCCACTCTACCCTTTAACGAGAGATGGAGGATCTTGCTGACCAGCCCCGCCCTGGAGGATCAGCTACTACTGGTCACCAGGGGCCAGGCGGCGAGAGCAGCATATGAATTTACGGGAACAGGGAACCACCTCCGTCCAATGTGGAGTTCGCAACGAGCGACTCTTAAATAAAGTTTCTTCTCTCTCCCTCTCTCTGTTCCTTACTCCCCTCGTTTCTATTTTTACCTTTGCTGGTTGGCGATATGACGGCCAACCTCCTGTGAAGGGATTACGATACCAAGCAAGGTCGCGGCTGTGCGTGCTGGGACGGTTCGTTGGCCCCGAAGAGCCTCAAACCCGAAAATTCGTCTGTGCGACGGTGGCGACGGCGAGATGTCGAGTTCGGCTGGCGGTAGTTTCGTACGCATTGGCATACACGCTTGCGTGTTGATTCGGAACTTCAACCGTTTACTCCACCGTTCTTAGTGTCATAAAAGGAATGTGTAGTATGTTTAACGGGCATATAGTTCACTATGCAAACTGGTAAGCCCTGCCTAACTTGAGTTTGCTTTTGCCGGCCTCCGCCAATCCCAGAGCATTCTCGTGTGACATCATACGTTCTGTTGCGGGAATTGAGCTGGTGGGTCGCATGTTCATTCCCTTTTTTCCTAATTATGTAGCTTATTTGAACGAAGTTTGTGTTAAAAGTGGTATCAGTATGGCTCTAACGAGGCAATCTTTCGAATGAACCAAACTTGTGTTTTCTCTTCATGGCTGCGCATAATCATTTTCTATCTGCATAGCTGCCTAACAGATGGGATTTCTGCGGGCATCACGTGCTTCTGCCGGATGTGTGCTACAGTAAAAACAACTCTGGCACACTCCTCTTTCCTGTAATGTACAGCAGAAACGGGAGGTAGGCCGAAGGTTTGCCGACCAACTGCCGAGTCAGGTGCTTCCACATGATGAGTAATAAAAATAACCACATTTCAGTACTTGCCCAAAAAATAGTGCGTGTAGATCCCAGGTGCATTGAACAAACGCAGCTGCGTTTCTGTACGTGTTTGTTTGTAACCTTAGCAGAAGCAGCAGGATCCGCGCGGTACGCCGGATGCTATTCCCCCCAAAACCGGGCAGGATCCAAGCTAATTTTGTACGTACACCGCGCTCAGACGACAGCCTAAGGTGTAGTGCCACACGCGCCGTGTTCTGTCCGTATCCGTACTCCCAAGATTCAAGCGGGTCAGGGAGTGCCTTGAACAATGGTAAGAACATTTCGTAGCTTCGTACTTCACTAGAAAATCGGAAAACGTCGTGGAGACCCAAGAATTTCTTTTTTTTTTGAACGTAAAAGCATCAATATCGAACTGAACACTGCTGGCCTATACTTTCAGTCTTGCGCTGCGAGTTTTGGTGACTGTTGATCGGCTGGGTGAGGTCAGCGGACACGTGCTCGATATAGCGTGTCGCTACCACCGGGCAATCGCAGTCCACGCCACAGCTGCACGCTCCCCTTTCCACGTGGCTCTGCGCAGTCCTCTCCGTGGCCTAGAAGCGCGTCCCTTAACTTGTGCGTTTATTAGGGCAAAGCTCGTGCGATGGGAAGCGCGAACGCCGTTTTCGACTTCCGACGTCAACGTCAACTCCAACGACGACGTCGACATCACTCAATGAGCCATTAAATGTTTTCGTACAAAAAATATCGAACGCCCAACATGGTATTTTTGCGAATTTCATCCCGTTACTGATTAACGTTATTGGTTGATGGAAAAGAGTTACTCGATAGTAATTGAATAATTTAAAACATTGGGTTCTTTAGATGTTTTTAGCACCCCTTGGCTCATCGCCTCCCGTAAACAGTTTACACCAGTTTCATCGTCTTCATCCACTGTGTGACAGTGGGAAGCATTGCATAGTATATCCTTAGCTAGCTTTCCCGAACTCGTTGTGTATAGTGACCCTTTCAATTTCTTGAGTTCGTCCTTCCTTGCCGAACATGCGGAAGGCTTTTCCAGCGTAGTTTGGCGGCTGGTAATAATGCTGTTGGTAGGCTACATCGAATAAAGGGATGAAAGATACGGAAGTGAAGTTGAAGTTTTTCAGTAAGTGCGGTGTCTGTTTACCTGCCCCTTGCCCTGAAATAACTAACTATTAACAACTTACTCACTCATTATCTATCTTACTTAATGGCTAGAGCTAACTAACTAAGTAAGTAACAACTTACTAACAAACTAATTAGCTAACAAACAAACAAACAAACAAACAAACAAACAAACAAACAAACAAACAAACAAACAAACAAACAAACAAACAAACAAACAAACAAACAAACAAACAAACAAACAAACAAACAAACAAACAAACAAACAAACAAACAAAGAAACAAAGAAACAAACAAACAAACAAACAAACAAACTTACTAAATAACAAACAAACAAACTACCCAAATAACCAACTAAAAACTAACTAACTGACGAATGAACTAAGTGTTAGTATAAGTATCGATGCCATTTATTGCTGAAGCGAGTCAAAGTCCAATCGCGGGCTACGGCTTAAACAAGGCGTCGGAACTAGTAGCCCGCTCTCGTGCCAGGGACGTGAGCGCGTCAACCCCGTTAATGTGGTCGCGTGAACGCCTAGCCCGGTACAAAGCAGTATGTAGCACTCCATCCCCCGATATTTCTTTTCTCAATATCATGGAGGACAACGTCTATTCCTCGGTGGATTTGTGCGCCGTTGGAAAATCTTGCTGACGAGATGTTGCTGTGTTTTCTTCCGCGTCGACAACTTCACTGGGCGCTAGCTTTTCTCTAGAAAGAATTAGTTCCGGACCCGATGTTTCTAGGGCTAACGGCATCGGTAAAGACGACGGCTGTTCTGGGTACTCCGTCCGCCTTACACGTACATGGTTCAGATGTCTGCGAACCTGCCCAGTCGACTTCTATAGACTAACCACAAGCGAAGCCTTTTCGCTACGATGAGCCCGCAAGGAATCCATCGAGGTCCATTGCTGAAGTTTCCATGAAAACTTGCTGCGTCTGCCAATCCTTTTTTTAAATTGTCGGATTGTTCTGGATGAACGTTGGGACTACTCGGCACCAGTAACTGTATATTTTTACGGAATTCTCGACCAAACTTCAGTTGTGCTAGGCTTTTCCCTGTTGGCGAGATAACAGTGCCGTGCTGTTCACGCAGGAATCTGGGCAAACGTAGGTTGACGTTCGTACCTTCCTGTCTCGGTAGAGCCGGCTTAAGTTCATACATCATGCATTCCGCTTGGGTGTTAGTTGCCTGATGGTGTGGAGCACTTGTGAGTTTCTGAATACCGTTCCCCTGACAAAAGGTGGTCATTTAGGCGGCGAAGAACGCAGTACCGTTGTCGCTGACGAGCTTTTCCGGAATTCCAAAAAGTAGCAAACAGTCGGCGAAGCTCCAGGATGACCATTGCCGAAGTAACGTTTTGGGAAGCTCCGCTATTCCAATTATTTGGTGTACGCGTCTACGATGACCGTGAATATTCGTCCCTCGAGTGGTCCAGCAAAGTCCAAATGTAGAGTCTGCCACTGGTGCAATGGGTGTTCCAAGTAAGCAAGGGCGCTCTGGCTTCGTCTCTCCGGGACTGTTGACCATGGATACTGAAGCCTAGTAGCTCGAAAAAGTTGCTGCCTAAGAGGTTGCATCCACATCTCTTCATAGTCACTAAGGCTAAGCTCTGGGTCGCAACTTTGCACTGCACTTCTATGATGGCAGTTCCCAATGCTTGGAGGCTTACTCCTGACCACGTGCGGAGACTCTACAGGCGTGTCCAAAAAGACGGTGGCTTCTTCGGCCAAGCACGGCGGAATGTGTCTTCGCTGATGATGGAGTGTGAGGCTTCCGAATCCGCTTTGAAAACCAGGTGCCCACCATGAACGTGAAGTTCAACCAGGTGCTTTGGTGCCATAGATGCAGCCAGTACATGGTTGACGTCCTCGCATTGGTCTGGGTGACATAGCTCAATATTGCTCGTAATGGGTAGAAGGACAGCGAGTAGCTTACTACTCTGAGTTCTAGCCCTGTGGTCTCTAGCGTTTTCCTTTATGTACGCCTTATCAACATGACCAACGTTCCTACAAAAACGGCAATCTGATGATCCGTGTGCACAGTAATATGGGCTGCGATGCTTGTCGTAAAGGTAGCACGGCTTGTCCGATGTCATCTGTGCTGGATTCTTCCCAGGCATCTTCGCACCGGTTTTGCTCACCTCCGCGACTCTGCCTTTGACATTCTTGTCTTGCAACTTGGCACTTTCGGAATGTAGAGATATGTTCAACGCCTTTTGGAACGTCCGCTCTTTTTCGGTGAAGAGACGTTGTAGCAGATAAGCATCTCGCAAACCGCAAAGGAATCTGTAACGTATCATGACAGCGAGGGCAAACGTTGTTGCATGCAGCCCCAATCCGCCTTTTTGCGACGCGCCGGCCAACAACGATGTGCGGAAATTGCACCGCGCCGTTAAAGCCGTAAGGGCGGCGACGTATGTCGTGATCGACTCGACTGGTAGCTGGTCGCGTTGCTGGAAACGACCCCGACTGTAGAGTTCCGGAGGCCTTGGGTCGAAGTGTTTTCGCAGGTGAGAGGCGATCTCCTCAAAAGGATCTTCGCTCGGTCTTTAGGGCGCCACCGATGCTTTTACCGTCTCGTGCGTAATCGGTCCGCAAAGCGTCAGCAATACGGCACGTTGTCCAGTGTCCTCCGAGATGCCATTGGCTTCAAAGTAGAACTGAAGCCGCTCCGTCAATGGAGCCCAGCCCGTACCCGAAATATCCTCGATGGAGCCGTGCGTCGCCATGTCACTGTAGGTCGACGCGTCAGTTCTTAAAACTGGCCTTCACTCTCGAGAAACACTCCAGAGACCCATCGAGGCCCATATTGATACATATCGCTATGTACCAGGTTAGGCGTTCATGCACTCACGTATGCCGGGGTTCACGGGTGCTCGTCCCTGGAGCGAGAGTGCGCTGCTTCTTCCGACGCCACGTTTTAGCCGCAGACAGCGGCGGGACTCTGACTCGCTTTCGCAATAAATGTCAAAGAGACGACACTCGCGACCAGGATGACCAGTTTTAGGAACTGACTCGTCGAACTACAGCGACATGGCGACGCATGGTTCCATCGAAGCGTTTTCCGGTACGGGCTGGGCTTCATGGCCAGGGCGGGCTTCTTGTTGTGACGCCATTTGTTAGCTGCAGCCGTCGGCTGGACTCTGACTCGCGGCCGCAATAAATGGCATTTTGACTTGACACTTACCAACCAACCAACCGACCGACCGACCGACCGACCAACTAACCAACCAGGCAACCAAGCGACCGACTGACCGACCGACTGACTATTTACCTGACCAACTGACCGACCAGTATTGACATTTGAACGAACTAACCAACTCACTAACCAACCAACTACTTAACTAACGAGCTAACCACCCAATAACTAAAAGACTAACTAACCATATAAATAGCCTGCCTACCAACTGAATTAGCGTCTCGACTGGGGCCATTTGGTTCACAGACAGCACACACAGCGCTTGTCTGTGCTTCTTTTCTAGTCCTTGTCATTTGCGCTGTTGTTTAAGTTCAGCCTACCAACTAACTGGCCGAAAGACTAACTGGCCAGCTAACTAACAGACAAACTAACCAACTAGCCAACCAACCAACTTAGCAACTAACTAAGCAAACAACTAACCAACCTCCACTAGCTAACTAAGCAACCAACCAACCAACCAACTAACCAACTAAATAATCAAGTAGTCTTTAAATATATAATGTGCAGTGGCCAGTTTAAGTAAATAGGTAAAAATATAAAAAATCTCCGCCCAATTACACCAACATCCTAGAGCGCTTCAAGGGTGGCGACAGCTGCAGGGCCGCGTTTAGCAGCATCACGCTGGAATATTTCTGGATACTTGTATTGGACCCACGGTGAACCTAGAAAAGCCACGATGTTGGGACGCCCGTGCGAACATGAAAAATAGCCGCATGCTCATTAATACAATGACCACCCGTACTCACGGCTGTTACCGTGAAGCACAAGTAAAACTTACATGCATCCCTTTGCTGTCGGCCAGAAAGAAGTGACACCCCCATGACAATCCTTCTGAGGCTGTCCGCTGCGGGCATTGTTGGCTTAGGAGCACCCCGTATTTTGCAGAAGGCGTTTACGCGCTAGCACTAATTACGGAGCTGTAGGCTATTTAACTGAGCTGTGCAATATTGAAGATCAGGGCAAGGCGAATGAGACAAGAGCAAGGAGGGCAGAGAAGCAGTGCTGTTGTCCGTTTCCATTGCGCTGGTGCTGAGCGTGGAGCCCTACCAACTACCAAGGCTAACGTTCAGCTGTGACCGACTAGCTCAGCTGTGCCTGTGCAGCTGTAGAAGTTTCGATCCACGGGGACTCCGCAATTCCCACAATGTGTGCCTGTGAAGCTGGGGCTGACAGTTGTTCAGCTTTTGTGAGAATGCTGGTCTTTAAGCAGACAGGGAATTTTGTTTCCAGAATCCGACACTTCCGCCAAGAGGTAAACCCCCTCTACCAAAGGGGGACATCGTGTGCCCCAAGGCTGCCGCGTACGCCGAGGCCCACACGCTGCGACTGCACCCCGCCCAGGAGAGATTGATAGAGGTAAAAAACTGTGGTTGATTCCTCTGTTGTAGGAATTGCTAAAACACTAAAGTGATATGTGCAGCGAAATCTTCACCTGAGCATGATTTGCGGGTCGGCGGCCGTGTTGTGAATGTGCTTGGCGGGCGGCGTCCTGCTCCCATGTCGCTTCGGCAAAGGAGTACTGGCGTCATTTCCGTGACGGATATGACGTCAGTGAAATCTTAAGATATCGCGGCATAAAACACTTTTGTGTTAAAATATAAAACCCGAGAACGAACAAACCTAAGTATAACGTACTGTTTAGTACTAAAGGTTTTTCCCCCAAGAAGACCCTGTGTGCAGGGGTGCACCCTGTAAAGGCCGCGTGCTTTGTTGTACAGGCGTTACTTAGGTGGCGGATATGACTTCAGCGAAGTCTTCGCGAATCCCGGAAAAAAATAATTCCCTGTTAAAAAAGCTGGAAAAGTCAGTGCATGCTGCCTGATGCGCGATTGAATGAACTCTAGGTTCAGCTGTGCTGTGGTGAATGGCGACCGGAAAAAGAGGCAGGGTGTTTTCTCGAGAGATGGGACAGGCGTGTCCGGTTGACTCTTACTCTTTACGAAATTTGAATATTTAGCCTTTTTTAACAGGGCAAACATATCTGCAGTTACTTTCCACAAAAATATAATTGCCTACCTAAAAGAAATTCCCAAAGCGGCCCCTGGTGGCAGGTGTGGTGGACCAGTTGCGCAAAATTCGAAGCTTTTAGGGCTGTAAAACACAAACTATTGCAGCCCATTGCCGCAGAGGTTTTGCTGCGGAGACTTTGCATACTTTCAAATGAGTTCGCAGACTTAATTTGTATTTCCAAAAAAATTAGTTTCAATAAAAAAATAAACCTGACACTTTTTCGAAGATTGCCAAAATGTCGGGCCCCGTTTTTCTGTGGCTAGGCAAGCGAGGGAGATAATATTTTCAGGTATTATTTCTTAATCCTTTTCCATTCCTCGGGCCAATTTTAGTGTATGTCATAAGAGTGGTTTATTATGAACAATGCCCTGCATTGAAGGTCAGTTGCGTATTTTTGTCTTAGGAAACCGATGTAAAAAAAGGCCATCTTGAAATTTTTTAAAAGTTACAGACATTGAAGCCAACATTGTTTTAAATCCCCGGCTTAAAGAATATGTTGCACGGTCTTTGTTGTTTTGCAGCTGTAGAGCACTAAATGTGACTTTGTAGCTGTATTGCGGGGATGTACTGGAGTGGTCTGTAGTAAACGTCATAGAGCGCCGCAAGGCCAGAAATGGCCGTTAGAGCTAAAAAATCCGGAAAGTGAAATGAAGGTGAACATGCGTTCTTGAAATCAACCGTGAATAAAGTACACCACATTTTAACACGTTGTAGAAATGCTTGCCAAGTGCATTGCACCAGCTAGCGCACTCACATTTTCTGGATGCTTCTATTAATGCACCTCTCACTGGTATTACGTGTACCCCGTGTAGGCTGACTCAAATTAACAGAACTGTTAAGATGACCCCCAGACCTCTGGGAAGAGACTAGTACTGTGTTTCGGAAATGCGCCAACGCAGTCCAGCTTTAGAAGATCACCAGTTGGCGTAGTTGGAACTGGTTTCTTGTTACCTGAAACTGACGCGAGAAAAAAAAATGGACGGAGGAAAGCACTGCCACCTGTCTAGTTTCTTCTTGTGTCCGTGTCGAGTTCGCGCTACTGCAAGATGTTCAAATCCAGCTTGCTTGAAGCACTGGGGAGAAATGTTCCGGTGGAAAGCGACAAGTACTGAAGGGCGGCAGCTGTTCTACCTGGTTCGTTTCAGCCTCATATAATCCTTCAGTTTCGTGGACAAACGAAAAGCAGCCATTAAGACAATAAATAACCGCGATTAAAGATGCAGTCGTAATAAACAACGGGGACCTTTAAAAAGCTTTTAGATCTGCATGTTCGGATCTGCATGTTTAGATCTGCATGTTTAGAACGGGCATGTTCAGAGATCAGAAATGTCATCTCTAAGCCCCGCCAAATGGAAACAAACTTGCTGGAATTCCTACGATAGGCGAGAGCAAGAGGACATTGTAATATTGTTCATGAAAAAAAAGAGGTTGAGTCTGATCCTCGCGCATGAAGCAGCAACCGAATACTCAGCATCAGCACAAACCACGGTCGACAAACTTGAAGCATGCATTGGACGTTTAAGACTCGCATAAAAAACTGTCACCTGCTAAGACTATACGGCCTCGTCGGTGTTAAGTTCCCTTGCAACATCGTATGGAGCCACAGAGAACCTAAATTGTCGTGGGCTCAAGGTTGCAGTGAAGACACGGTTGTACACCGGTTTCAAGAACGACAGTATGAAGTGAGTGTGAGTTCCCGATATGACAATGGAAATGCCTAAAATGCGAACAGAAGAATCATTTGTCGTCTCGGTTAAATCAGGACCTTTTTAATGCTTCTGACGAGTGTTGTGTCCTACCGAATGCAATTAATTCTTTAATAATTTTAAGCTCAGCTGTTTTAGAAAGGTCACGTTTGGAATTGCATAGTTAGGCACAACCAGTAGAATAGTCCTCGAATCACCCACTAGAAAGCCACAGATTTTACATCATATTCAGGGACTGTGTACTTTATTCACGGTTAATTTCCACTTCCACTTCCACTTCCACTTCACTTTCCTGATTTTTTAGCTGTGCCGGTCATTTCTCGCCTTACGGTGTATTCAGACGTTCCTGCAGATTATTCTAGTGCGTCCCCGCAATACTGTTACAACGTAATATTTAGTGCTCTACAGCTACCAAACAACAAATATAGTGTAACATGTTTTTCAAGACGGTGATAGGGAACAATATTTGCTTCAATTTGTGAAAGTTTCAAAAATCGAAGACGGCCTTCTTTGTTATCGGTATTAAAAGAGGACCACAATGCGCAACTGACCTGCAAAGCAGCGCATTTTTAGAATGAACCAATATTTTGCCTACACTGAAATTGGCAGGAAGAATGGAAAAGAAATCTAAGGTTCGATGAAATCTCGTCTGTTGGGGAAAAAAATTCATAGGTCACGATCACCAGTTTTCTTCAAGAATGGGAAAGAATGGAGAAAGGAAACGTAAAAATGTGAACTCTCTGACTTGCCTAGATGCAGAGAAACAGGGCCCAACATTTTATCATTTTTTAAAAAAGTGTCAAGCTTGTAATTTCTTGGTAAAAAAAATTATACTAGGGAAAACAAAATATGTATGCAAACTTATTGGAAAGTAGTCTAATTCTCCACATAAAAACGTCTGCGGCAATAGCTGCAATAGTTTGTTTTGCCGCCGGAAAAGTTTCGAATTTCGCGCGACTTGTCCACCGCACCAGCCAACAGAGCTGGCTTTAGGAATTTTTTTTAGGTACGCAAATTTTTTTTTCGGGTAACTAACTTCAAATACATTTTCCCGTGTGCACAAAGGGCTACATATAAAAATTTCGTCAGAATTAAAGATGTCTACTGGACACGCCTGTCCCGTCTCTCGTGAAAACACCCAGTCCCCAGGAGACAATCCTTATAGCAAACAAGGTTTCGGACTATTTTTAGGTGTTCTTTTAAAGGCTACCGGCGAACCATGTCTCGAGCAGTCTCATAGGCGCCCATTGCCGAATATGCGTGAGCGTATGGTGACCACATGACGCGGAAGGGCAGACTAGGAGGCCGGAGCCCTTGCAGCAGGGTTGCCAATGTTCTTGGCGATGTTGTGCTGTTTAGAAAGTTTGGGCAAGGCCGCTTTGGAGTCCGTAATGATGTTAAGACGGGGAGACCGGCTGTATGCTATAGCTATGCGGGGACTCCTCCAATGACGTCCCTCAGATGAGGCGGAATGGCAATTAGTCGTCTGTATATTGTGGTGTTTGTCGTACGAGGCCCCAGGACTTCAGTATGCACGGACCGACTAAGCTGCGGGACAGTCTCTCTAGCTGTGCGGTTCGCTGTGCGTGTATGTTCAGATAGGGTATTGTGTATCCCGACGTGAAGGGGGTTCGCTGTTGCTGTGTGTTAAGGGAGGCTGAGAGCTCATTCCAACCCTACAATTCCTCACATGCTCCGTCTTTCACAGCGTGAGGAAAGGCAGCGCGTATATGACGGCCGAGATGACGAGAGCCTGTATCATCTTTATGAGGTTACACTCCTTGATGATCTTCAGCCTTGTCACAACCCTGGAGATGATTCGGATGGTTTGGTAGTCCTCCTTCTAAATCTCCCTTAGTGCATCGGTATGCCTGCCATTGAATTTAAGCGCAGGTCCAAGATGATGGAGTAAACCAGGGGTTCTAGCACCGGATGAGGTTGTGATAGCTTCAATATCGGTGGATTTTGCTGATGTGGTTTGTAGATGAACAGCTTCAGCTTTTTTTGGAGGGTGAGGGGGGGAGGGGGGTGCACTATACATGGATGTACAGGGCTGAGAAATTGGACATCAGAATGAAAACTTATTGCGATAATTCACAAAATTATGGGGTATGCGTGGTCCGCGGAAAAGAAACAGAACCTATGCGGCACATAGTGTTAGAATGCGAGGGCATCCATCCAAATCTACATGAGAAAAATATTCGGCTTCCAGAAGCCCTAGGATTTAAAGGGACATTGAAGTGATTTGTAAACATTGCGGGAGTATTAGCGCAAATTGTAGTCAGGAGTTCATAGGCCATTTTTCGACCACTCTGAATGCGTTTCCGCAAATTTATTTAGTAGAAAAATAAATTTGCAAATGCTGTTTTCGTCTCTGCATCCTCGCCCATTTTCTGTGCCATTTTCGTGTGACGTCAGGAGGAAATGACTTGGCTTGACTGCTCTACTGCGCGGCTTGCCGACCTTCCGACAGAGTCAGTCGGCGCCGGGCGCCGACGGGTCGTCGCAATTCGTTTGCTCAGTTGAAACTGAGCCACGACACGTTTGTGAAGAGAAGAATGTGCCTTTATTTACTTTGTTAGTTTGTACACTGTATCAAGTTCCAAGTTCAGGTCACTCCACACAAGCGCTTCATAAGCGCACATGCGATGCTTCGCTCACTGGTACGCTAGTAGGAAAATTTAAGGCCACTTGAAGGCGGGGGAAGAGTCAGCGAACTCAATATAGGTACTAAGGAAATAAAATCAACTGAAACTTTTTCCGTACAGCGTAAAACTAGGGAGCTGGAAGCACGTTTTTTTCGATGGGTGAACATCCACAGCGGTCAGCAACATGACCAAACATCTGCGAATGCTTTCCCGTCTAAAAGAAATGCAATTGCTAGACGTGAGATATTCTGGCAATTTGGGGGACGCTTACTGCCCGAGCGCTATACGACAAACACTCACCTGAGCTGCTTGAAATGCTAAAACTAAATAAAAGTGTAAGCTGGTTATACATTATATACCTTATATTTCCGGTTCCGTCAGCGCTGGCCCATGGCTAAGTAGCCTGAAGCGCTGGGAATGTTGTTTTGCAAGTCGCAAGTTCGAATCCACGAGCGTACGCTTTTTTTTTTGTAGGTTGATTTTTTTCGTTTTCGGCCGATGTGAGTTCACCATTTTTGGGCCGTAACGTTCACTGCTCCGCGATCGAGTTCGCAGAACGCGCGCTGACTGACACTGACGCGCTAGCGAGTTTTCCTTGGCGTGCTGTTGCCATAAGCAGCGACTGCTTGCATGCAGTGGGCACAGGCCAGAATCAGCAGACCCTTGGCCTGGTACGAACACGTTTTTTACGATACAGGTCTGAGTGAGGCAAGCTCAAAATATGGGGGGAAAGGGCATGGCATTTGGGCGTCTGCGGTGACGCCTAGTGCGTTCACCCAGTGCGTAGGCGTCAGCTAGGGGTTGCTACGATTCCAAGCCGTCCTGGGAGAAGCGCGGTATGACGATTATTGAGATATCGAGAACCCCCTTCCAACGATAACGTCGGATGTCAAGCATGTTGTTTTACAAAACCGAAAGCGAAACTTGTTTGGATGCTAATCATCGACATCGGCTAATCACCGTGCATCTCCTCCCGACGTCCCAGACTTTAGTTGGTGCGGCCGCCGCAGACCGCGCATGGTAGTTTTAGATGCCAAGCATCTCATGCTTGGGGCTGTGTTGTCGTTGTCATTGTCGTTGTCCGCCGTCCGCACTCTACTGCACATGCGCATCTCTTCAGCCCCGTCAGTGTTTGGCCTGACGTCAGCGCAGTCCACTATAAAAAGAAACTGTTAGGCGGCGCCTGGTTTCGATCCCACGACTCTTTCCGCAACGGGAGGTACGTGGCGCTCTTCCCACTGCGCTACAGAGCAAGACGGGAGCATGTGCTACGAACGCGCCTTAAGTCCTTCACTTATTAAAACTACGTCAAGAAGCTACTGATACAACGAAGGCATGCGAAGCTGAACGTCAACGGAAACGACGAAATGAAAACTAATGTTAACTTCAGTAGACCCCATGGCTGCTTCGCATACTACTCAGGGTTCCCCTACGGGAAGATGGTGTAATTTTTTCTTCTTTTGGGCTTGATAACATAATTACCGACTTTTAAACCGGATAAACGATGAAAAGTTTGTTTATTTGAGCCAGTCTCCTCAGTGCAAGCAAAAACGGGAGCTTGACAAATTCACTTCCGTGTCCCTTGAAGGGTAGCACAGAGGAAGTTAACTTCAAGGCTGTCGAGGCGACAAAAAGAAGATTTGAAAGCTGGTGGACGAAAAGCAGTGAGGATTGATTGATTGATTGTAGGTTTAACGCGCCGACGCAACGCAGACGATGAGGCGTGCTGTAGTGGAGGGCTCCGGATTAATTTAGACCACCTGGGATCTTTAACGAGCGCCGAAATCTCGTACACACGGGCGTTTTTGCTTTTCGCTTCCATCAGAAAAGCGGTCGCCGCGGCCGGGAATCGAACCCGCGACCTCGTACTCAGCAGCACAACGCCTTAGCCACTGAGCCACCGCGGCGGGTAAAGCAGTGATGGGAATATTGCCTAGGACAGTTACCAGCTGTAACTGAAAAAAAGTATTTTGTGCCTAATAAGTTTTTTGTGCCTGCCGTAAGCGGCGCTAGTATTAAACCAAGAGTATAACACCTAGGGGTTGTGGCGGTGTCGTAAAGGTAGAGCATCCGTCTCGCGTGCAGAAGGGCCGGGGCTCGAATCCCGGTGGCGGAGAACTCCCACTGCGTATGCTGCAAAAAATATTCGCGTGTTGATGGAATTGCAGGAGGAGGCTTGGGGTGCCGCCTGACCCCGGTGACCATCGCCGGTAACGGTGAACCGTATTAACAAGGGAAATTGTTGAAGGGCGCATGCATGCCAGAATTGCCGCGCGGCGACATGAAGATCGTGTTGCGCCCACGAGGCGGGCTCCGTGTGAGCGATGTGACCCGCGTAGAACTAAGTCGTACACTTGCGGCGGCGGCACAGATTCCCGCAAATGAAGCAAATGAAGACGTCGGGCGCCTGAAACTCCAGCAGAATATTGTTGTGGTGAGCACCTCCAAGAGAGAGCACGCCGACCGATACGCTGCCGTGGAAAGGATCGACATACGCGGCACGGCGCACGAAGTGCCTACGAAGCGGCCCCTCACGGCACGGGGAAGGGCGTCATAAGGGGCATCCCGCTCGAGGATACGGCCCACGAGATTCAGGACAATGTTGTGCACAAGCATAACCCAACAGCCCTACAGTCAAACCGAATCGGTAAGACCCGACCGGTCGTAATTGCTTTCGAAGGGTACAAAGTACCTAATTACGTTAGATACGGCAACCTGCTCACGGAGGGCACGTTGCACAAAAAACAAATTGACGTATGATATGCGTGCGGAAGAGTGGGCCAGAGAATGGACGTGTGCCCGGATCCCTCGAACAAGATCTGGCGAGGGTGTGGAGTCTCCAACCCCGCCGAAGACCACGCATGTGTCCCGAAGTGTGGCCTGTGCGGAGGCAAACACCTGACCGCGGACAAGGCCCTACGTCGTCCGCCGGCGGTGCTGGGAACGACGCGGAGCGGAGGAAGAAGAAGACGCTGGGAGAAGGAACCGAGACAAAAGAGGTCCTGCAGGCGGACACCGCCGTAGCGCCTTCAAACAACGGGGCCGGTCGCAAACGCCGGTCCGCAGTAGCGGCGAAAACTACAGTAGCGGCGAAAACGACCGCCAGAGTCGCTCCCGATCGAAGTCACGATCCGGGGGTGGCGCAACGGCGGTTGCCGCCGCAACGGCGGCGGCAACCGCCGCTGGGAGACGGTAAACCCCTGCTGGAGCGGGAGATCCGGATCCCGGACCACGTCCCGTTCGAAATCCAGGGCCACCTCGGTGTCCCGGGTCAGTTGGAGACACCGGACCAGTTCGAGCTACCGGGCTAGTTCGAAGTCCCGGAACGAGTCAACGGGACTTGCCTTCATCAGAGTAAAGTTACATGATTTTGCTGTCATGTAACACAGCAAAATCATGTAACTTTACTCTGATGAAGGCAAGTCCCGTTGCCGCTACGTAAGTAAACATTGTTTGTTATTGTTCTTGCTGTGTATCCGACTCTTTACTTATACTATATATATATATATATATATATATATATATATATATATATATATATATATATATATATATATATATATATATATATATATATATATATTCCTTACAGATTATGAGAAAGAATTTGTCTTGGTCAAAACCCACAGCTACCATCATCCTCTATAAGGAGAGGAATAAAATACCTATGTTATTCAGAGCATGTTTACAAGAAGTATTCAGAACTTTAGATTGGGAACAGGTGGGAGTAAGGGCTAATGGAGAATACCTCAGTAACCTCAGATTTGCTGATGACGTTGCCTTGCTAAGTAACTCGGGGGACGAATTGCAAAGTATGCTTTCCGCACTGGACGAACAGAGTAGAACCGTGGGCCTGAAAATGAATATGCAGAAAACTAAAGTAATGATCAATGACCTCGGGACAGCACAGCGGTTTGAGATAGGTGGCGAGGCAGTGGAAGTGGTAAGCGAATATATCGACTTAGGCCAAGTTGTGACCCCGGATCCCAACCATGAGGCAGAGATAATTAGAAGGATAAGAATGGGGTGGAGTGCATACGGCAGACATTCTCAGATAGTGAATGGCAGCCTACCATTGTCCCTGAAGAAGAAAGTGTATGACAGCCGCATCTTACCTTTACTCACCTACGGGGAAGAAACAGCCGCATCTTACCGGTACTCACCTACGGGGCAGAAACTCGGAGGCTTACTAAGAGGGTTCAACTTAAATTGAGGACGACTCAGCGGGAAATGGAGCGGAAGATGGTAGGTGTAACATTAAGGGACAAGAAAGTGGAGTGGATCGGGGAACAAACGCGTGTTAAGGACATATTACTAGAAATTAAGAAGAAGTGGACGCGGGCAGGGCATGTAATGCGAAGGAAAGATAAGCGTTGGTCATTAAGGGTAATAGAGTGGATCCCTAGAGAAGGCAAGCGTGGCAGAGGGTGGCAGAAAATTAGGTGGGTAGATGAGATTAAGACGTTTGCGGGGATAAATTGGTCGCAGTTAACGCAGGACTGGGGTAATTGGAGAATAATGGGAGAGGCCTTTGCCTCTCCCATCCATCATCATCCCCAGATAGGCCGGTGATGATGATAATAAAACATAGATATATTAGTCCTTTTTGATAAGATGACACGTCATCACCCCCTACAAAGGGGAAATCAATACCAATCTTCAATCATCATCATCTTCTACATACGGCTGCGTGCTCCTCTACGGTGCGGGATTCCCGTTGCAGGGCTTCCTGGATTTGGCCGTCTGATCCTCGAGCATATGGTGATGTCTGCATATGTGAGATGACTTATATGGGGTATGTCTGAGGGGAGGGCGAGGAGGTTCCGCTAGGCGAGGTTAAACAGGGCAAAGGGGAAAGAACCCACTCTTGGGGGGTTCCGAGGCTAACAATCCTAATTAGGTCCGAGTTCATGTTTCCACCATGAAGGGTCAGAAGTCGGGATGAGAGGAACTTTAGCAAATGCGCTCTCTAAAGCCGTCTTTATTCACCATTTGGTATGTTCGATATTGCGCACAGTGTCGAAGGCTTTGGAGAAACTCAAATCAAGGTTATCTTTGGTGGCATGCTTTAATGCGTATGCCGGGTCCAGGATGTGAAGCTGTAATTGAAACATACTATCTTGAGTGCACAGACACGGGCAGCATGGTGTAAGGGATACATCTGAGTTTCTTTGTTGTGTTCCGTGAGTCCTGTGAGAAATGCATGCTGTGCTAGGTTCCCTAACCCTGATGTAAGGGAGATGAGTATTAGATGATCGCTGTCTCGACAAGTAGATAACTGGCACTGCGTGCCAGTGGTTTACTTCGTCTTCTGTTTAAAATGCGCCCTCGTAAACTTCAAGAACATCTCAAGTTCTAATGTGGTTAGACTTGGGGGAAGAAACCACAGGAATTAAGTTAAACAACTCACGCAACTTCATAGTTTCCTTCTCCGTTCACTTTCTCCGTTCTTTCTTTTTTTGGTAACACAGGCAATCTAATGAAGGAAAAAAACGGATTAAGTATTTTGATTTTTGTTTAAAAAAACAGAAAAGAGCAAGACAGATGTGTCTAATGATTATCGCGGTTGTAACAACGTGTGTGTTACCTACCCTCTGCTCCGTGTTTACGTCTCAATTTTTAGCTGGTTTTTCCCAGGCTTGTGTAGTAGATTACAGCAAGCTATGGAGTCTAGGGGTATTTTAGTTTCATCGGTCACAGCGCGATACATTTTACAGGTCACGAGGCAGCATCGGTACGGCGGCATGCTCGGCGACAGCACCCAGCTGCAGTTTTTCCAAATCCTTCTGAAGACGATGTCTGCCAAGAGGTACTTAGAAATAGGTGAGCCCTGGCAAATATATGTGGATGCAGCGTCTGCAGCGTCTGCAGCGTCTGCAGCGTCTGCAGCGCGTTTGCAGCGCGTACAGGAAAGAAAGAAGACAATAAAAACCGAAGGCCGAGAGGTCAGCCTTGTAAAGGAGCGTTAACCAATGCTTAAATAGGGAATTATCCACACCATGCAACCTTGATCAATGTCGGTTTATTTTGAACCAGGAATAATGCGAGAATTTCCCACGACGCCGTCGTTTAACGCGGAGATCCACCCGCATGACACGGGCATCTGGTGCTGCCTTCCCGGATAAGTTGCCTGTTTGGTTAGTCACAACACCGTGACGCACTAAATACTAGCTGTGCGGAAAAACGGAAAACAATAATTGTGTGAAGTGTACATGTTAAGTGGCAAAGAAGTGAACGAAGACAAGAAAAATACAGAGAAAGAAAAAGAAAACGCAAGTTCTTTTTTTAATGTGCAGCATTCTTTGCAGCGCAGACCCGTAGCCAGGAACACGTAATGCTCTGCGTTTCCACAATATAATGCATACTTGGTGGAAACAAGGTATTCAGTTGTTATAACAGCGTAAACAAAAATGATTGGTCGAAGAAACTTTTGAAAACACCAAACATACAAAAATTCCCCCGCATTTCCCCGAGAGGGAGAATGTGAAAGTGCGAATGCACGGTTGTCGGCCCGCTTGCGGCGCTTGCGCTCGGCCCCCGCAGCCCACCGCCTCGCCGCCTTCTCTTCCATCTCTTCCATCGGGTTTGTAGTATCACGTGTACACCACGCAGTTATCAAGCCGCTATAACGCCGCTGAGTCGCCAACGAACGCCGCTGACGACGTAGTTTGAATGCGTTAAAGATATAAGGCGCGTCACTAACACTGATATCAGCGTCGCGTCCGTGGCTTGGTCGGTAGAGCGTCGCGCTGCGGCCGCAAAGTCCTCGGATCGAAACCTGGCGCCGGATGCTGTTTCTTTTTTAAATATAGAGGAGCACTGCGGACGCCGCCGCCGCCGCCGCCGCCGCCGCCGGCGGTGGATGGTTTGGGGTCGCTTATAAAGTGCATTCGCACTTAATAAAGAGAAAAAAATAAAAAAGTACAAAAATGTATTAGGAAATAAAAAAGTGCGCATTACACACCTCATCCAAAGAGCGGACTTAAATTTAAAAATTAAAAAAAACGAGCATTGGAGACAGAAATAAGAAGTTGCGAAAATGGGCCAAACGGGTAGCGCCCTGCAATTGCACTGCACAATTGGGGGAAGAAACTCATGTAATCCTTATAGTAGCGCAAGTGAAGATGGTAGGTGGAACAGAAATCTGAAAACCCCCAAAATACGAGAAAAGTACAAATGTAGAATTTTTCACAAAAATGGACTAGAATTCGAAACTAATACTAGTACGGCTCGAATAACGTGGGATGTCTTCACATTCCATAAGCTTATTGTACAATACTCTCGGGTAAGGCAGTGCGGCGCTGTATGATAAATGGAGCAGTGTACCTTTTTTTGGTCGTGCCGAGTGCGAATTAAAACGGTTTCGTCGTTTTTGAGAATCCAATATATAATAAAATCAGATTAAAAGATTTTATTATTCCGAATATATAATATTTGGAAGGAGGCCCAAACAAGAAATGCAAGCTACTGTATATGACGAGGGTTTGGGCTCCCTTTTGCAAGGCACAGTGAGTGCGACAAACAGTCAAACAACAGTGTGGTAATCTCTTCTCAATAACAAAGGCATATAACTTAGAAGAAACATAGCTCATTAACTTATGAATACAAATTAAATTTCTTTGAAGACATAATATTCGGTATGTACAAAAAAAGTGCACACTCTGGCTCTGCTAATTTTTTCTATAGGTCATGCCTGTTTGTGCAGAAAGTTTAGTACCGTTGGGAGAGAACAGCGAATCATTTTTCAGCCATAGGATGTCCTCGAAAAAAAGGTATTCAACTTTCAGTGTTAAGAGTTTGATATGTCGACATCCGGGTTGACAGGTCTGCAAGGGCAGCTAGTAAATTTTGAGGAGTGTTAACGCTTGGTTTGTATTTTATCGCCAAATGATGTCTGTAAAAATTGCGAATGGAAACTAAGCTAAAACGACGGAAAAGTAGCTTAGCGTCAGCGTGGTAATCTGCATTGGCTATGTGTAGATACAGCTCGCCATTTACGGCTAATATAGCTCTGCGGTCCTCGTAACATCTCAACGGCACGCCGCCAGAAATTCGGTTTTATCATGCAGCTACTGTGAGACAAGGGTATTGATGAGTTAAGAAATTCGATTCGTGGCACCGTTCCTGCAGGCACGTTCACGGGATGCAGCGCAGTGGCGGCCGCCCTGGCCCTGCCCCCCGACGGACAAGTGGTTGCTCTGGACGTTGACGAGACTGCGGTCAACGTCGGCATGCCGTTTTGGAAGGAGGTGCGTATGTACTCGCGCGACTGCGGCGTTATCTTCATTGATTGGCATGGTGATGCTGTCGCTGATAATTGCACCCAAAAGCACCGCCTCCCTAGCGCTGTGGTGGTAGGGTTGCCACATTTCCCCGACAAAAAAAAAAAGACCCCACGACGAAAGGGGGTGGGGGGGGGGTGTATGAAAAAAAGACGCCATGTTTTTTTTTTGTCATGCAATGCCATTTATTGTAGCGGTTTCCTAGAGAGAAATCAACATAACAGTTGTACTGAAAGTGACTCAGATTATGGTTATAATTCTGAATGTGCTGCACTGAAGAGTAACCGCACATGCGTCAAGCAGGTACTTTGTCCCCTCGACCACGGATTGTCTTTGTTTGCGTGTTTTTGAGCATCTTTTTGACACGTATTTGTAGTCGTAGTTACTGAATTGGCGCTTATAAAAATAGCAGTGGAACGATTGCCAAAATACCGGCCAATGACGGCCGGTTTTAAGTATAAACCGGCAGACGGCCTGCGGTCTAAAAAACCGGTAGTGCTGGTCAAAAACAGGTCAGGTGGCACCAATAGTACCGCGCCTACCTTAGCTATGTATTCAGATGCTGGTATCTGCTTTTGGTGCGACAGCAAGAGATGCCCCCTTACTGAAATGGCCGGGATTCCGACGCCTGCTAATTCGAAGAATGCCATGCCAGCAAGAAAGTGTCAGAAAAGCACAGGGGCGTTAGGCACGTGAAGGGCGGCTTGCCCGCCGCCAACAAAGAAGCTATATTTCATTTCATTTCATCTCATTTATTTTACTCTCAGGGCCGTTCAGGCGTTACAGACAGGAGTGGGGTAAAAAAAGGCAGAGTACATAATAAACAATGGAGGGGTCAATGAAAATGATTGGCAAGTGCCGACTTGAATTTTTCCAGTTCTTTTGTACATAAGATGCCGGCAGGAAGGCTGTTCTAGTCCACACTGGTTTTCGGGAGGAATGAGCTAGAATAAAGGTTGGTGTTGCTGCTTGGCAGTGGCACACGTATTTTTAAATGGTTGTCAAGGCGTGTAGAAATGTATGCAAGGGAGCTGAAAAGAGACTGTTTTAGAGTTTCGTTTTAAAAAGTTTTGTGGAAGAGGCACAATCGTGAAATGCGACGTCGAGTAGTTAAAAATGGAAGATTTAAAGTTTTTTTCATGAGTGATGTGCTAGCTGTTCGGGCATAAATAGATAGAATGAATCGTGCAGCGCGGTTCTGTACAGCTTCGAGTTTTTGTATTAATAAGGCAGTTTGCGGGTCCCACACAGATGAGGAATATTCTAATTTGGACCAAACAAGTGTTTTGTAGAGGAGCAGTTTTAGTGAGCTGGGTGCAAGTGAGAAGTTCCGGCGAAGAAAACCAAGCATGCGATTTTCGTTACTAGTTATTTGTTCACCGTGCGTTTGCCAGGAGAGGTTGTTAGTAATATGGACGCCAAGGTATTTGTAGCTGCTTACTGAAACTAATGGTACTGCGTTGAGAAAGTATGGGACGGCTGTTGTGCTAGTTTTTCAAGTTATTCTCATCGATTTGCATTTACCAGTGTTAAGTTGCATTAACCAAGTGTCACAGCAATTAGACACGTAATTAACATCATACTGAAGAGCAGAAACATCAGAGGGGTTACACATTTCTCGGTTGAGCACGCAATCATCGGCGAAAAGTCTTATATGCGAAGTGGTAGAGTCAGGAAGGTCATTCATATACAGGGTGTCCCAGCTATCATGCACCAAGATTTAAAAAAAGAGTAAAGGCGTAACTCGAAAGAAACCAGGTGCATAATGTTTGCAGTACTGTGAAGAAGCGGACAGTATTCTTTCTTTAATGAGACTTAATTAACTAATTGTAATTAATTATGTAACTCGATAAATACTCTCCTAATCACTAAAGTATCAATGAGGCGCTTGAAGGTAACTACGAGGGGCATCTAACTGCGGTATTTTCAGCGATGAACTAATTGCGTACACATTTGTTCTGACTGATAAAGGAAACCCGCGAAATATGAAAAATACCTCGTGACGGCGCCTCCCCGCGCACCGTAAAGCAACGCCCTCAAACAGGCTGCCTCTGAGTTAGCCAGAATGAAATAGACAAAAGAAAGAAAGAAGAAATCGCGACCGAGTTTGTTCCTTGTCTGCACACGCGTCCCGCGAATCTTGCTGCTGCTGCTCCTTCCATGCATGCTATTATCAATGCGATGCGCTGTCTCTTCGGGCGGGTAACACGCGAAGGAGTTGCTTTCAATCAGCTTTGTTTGGGGACGCTGCTTTACAATGCGCGCGTAAGCGTCCTCACGTGGTATTTTTCATATCTCGCGGGTTTCCTTTATCAGTCAAAATAAATGAGTACGCAATTAGTTCGTCGTTGAAAATAGCGCAGTTAGATGCCCCTCGTGGTTACCTACAAGTGCCTCATTGACACTTCAGTGATTAGGACAGTATTTCTCGAGTTAGATAATTAATTACAATTAATTATTTCAATATCATTAACGAAAAAATTACTGTCTGCTTCTCCACAGTACTGCAAACATTATGCACTAGGTTTTCTTCGAGTTACGCAATTTCTCTTTTTTTTAAAGTCTTGGTACATGATAGCTGGGACACCCTGTATACCAGGGAAAGGAGAGGGGCAAGTACCGAGCCCTGCTGGACGCCCGACTTGACTGGGCAAAGATCCGAATCGTAGCCATTAGCTGTAACGTACTGGGTGCGATTATTCAAGAAGTGTTCTAACCATTTTAGGAGAATATTTTCAATGTTAAGTTTCCTGAGTTTCAGGAGAAGTAAATGATGAGGAACAGTCTCAAATACTTTCGCAAAGTCAATAAAAACGCAATCAATAAGTGATGAACGATCGATAGCAGGAAACAAGTCATTAGTAAATGCTAGCAGCTGAGTTTCGCATGAGTAGTGTTTACAAAAACCATGCTGATATCGGGTAAAAAAGAGAGTTAGACTCCGAGAAGTTTACCAGATTAGTATAAATATATTGTGCTAGAATTTTGCATGGGGTTGAGGTCAGGCAAATTGGCCGGTAGTTCCGAGTGCAGTAAGTATCACCGGCCTTGTGTACTGGAACAACTTTCTTAACCTTCCAATCCGTGGGCACCACGGCACACAGCAATGACTGCGAAAAGATGAAGGTCAAGATAAAGGAGGACTACACTAGCCTGCTTTTCAAAAATTTGTAGTTGATACTATCTGCGCCCGCTTAGGATGAATCTTTGGCCTTATTTATCAATTTAGTGATGCCAACCCAGTCGATGATAATAGAATCCATTTTATGATAATAGAATCCATATTAGATAAACGATGATAATAGAATCCATAATAGAATCCATATTAACCCACCTCTGTCAAATTCGTGAAGCCAGTTTTGTGAAGCCTGTGCTGTGAAGGTTGTTTCGGGAAGCCTACCGTATTTTCCTGTTCGTAATCCTTTTGCACAAAAGTAATAGCAAGCAGAGGGAAAGGGCGATGCACCAGGTTTTGAGGTTATCGTCGTGAATCGGTACGCGCAGCACTGCGTGCAATAAGTACGACGTTGCTTGAAACGTCTTTTCTTTTCTTTTGAGGTTTTGAGGGGAGGGGGGGGGGAGAGGAGAGAGGGGCCCGAAACTGTCTGCTTGAAACGTCGCAAGACTGAATTTGAAGGTTATCTCACGTTAAGAATAAACATAGAACACCACACCTTGACGTATAACGTTATCAACCGGCAGTCATTTTAAAGAGACAAATGATTGTAAGTCAAGCGGCGAGTACGGCTTGACGTCGTACGACTTCAAAGCCCAACGGTAGGCCTGAGTGGGCACATATTCCTCGAAAGGTGCTGCTGTTATTCTAGAGGAATGTTACATGCTCGCAGAGTAGCGCATACCTGCAGTGATTTATTGGAAAACGCATAATGGGGAGTTGGAAACCTGAGCCCGAATATATGTTGCTTTGGCGGTATTCCGTGTTTGGCTCTGCCAACCCGTGCGCCAGTTCTTTTCTTCCCGGATTCTGTCTTTATAGAAATTTTCTAACTCAGTCTTAATTGGTTGCTTCAGCGCTTACTGCCTGCTTCTCGCGACCAACGCTTTAATCACATCTTGCTAACCTTCGCTGACGTTCCAGCTAATGTTTTCAGTAACTTTGTACCTCAGTGCTTTAGGAGTGTAAGCGTTCGTTGGATGGATGGACATCTTAGCAGTATGAGTGTGAATTTACTATTCTGGGAATCCTGGAAGCAGCCCACACATGTCTCATTATTTACCTGTAGGTTCTGGTTTGCGGACAGCTAAGGCTCGGGCCTCAGAAACAATGTTTTTCCTTTAGTTGTCATAAAAAAATCCCTCCCCGATTTTTCTGTTGGCTGGCTCTACATGGCATCAATATCTTTTTAATTTCCATTCTTTTACCCGTTTAATTGTCTTTGCTCTTTCAACTTTATTTCCAATATCTCCGATAACATAGTTTTATTTACAACATCATGCAGCATTTCCGCCCTAGATATCGTGCCCTGTCTTGGCATTGCATGCCTGCTCCGCTTTGAAAATAAAACGACATGTTCCACCTCACAGCTCATTTCTGCTAATGCAAGTAGCTAAGCCTCCCCTCAAAGCATATTTTGCTTGGAACTTGTCTAACCACAGCTTATCTTGTCATGGTTCATGACCTGATTACTACTTTCACCCTGCGCCCTGAAGCGAATCGGCCTGCTGTATTCAGGCCGACTGTAAACCCTGCAACACTGCAGCCCTGCAACAGGCCGATTGTAAACCCTGCAACACTTTCTTCAACTTTCCGAAATCTTGAATGCTTGCAGAACGTAGTCAATAAGCCCATTCTGTACTGAGAATAGGGCGTCACAAACTACCTCAGCCAAAAATAAACGCTCAATGCCAATCAGATAACTAAAAAAGAAACTTGCGCAGAAGATTTATCTCTTTCCTGGTCTTGGCGCTCAAGCTCTCGAATGACGTCATTGGAGTGGCGTAACGGCTATTGGCGGTGTCCATATCAGTTGCAGCAATAAACGAAATCGATAGCAATGTTGCCTAAAATGCCACAAAGGCAAAGCAGAAACGCAAGGCGGATCTGCTGCGACGAGCTAATCACGCAGTGCCGCTCCGTGCTGACGATAACTATACCTTTCACAATTCTCACAGACACAACGGAAAGAATGAACGCGTTTAGTGTTGCAGAGACTCCTTAAATAGATTTGGACGCTGAAAAAGAAATCCTGGGAAGCTTGCACTCAGGCGCAAGACTTGAATCAAAAAGCTGTTTTAGGCGAGCATTCACGTAAACATAGTTAATTTCAGTACCACGGCCTGAATTTCAGATCGCGGCCTCTTTTTCCGCCATGCCGAGAATTGCGAAGACGCTGCGCGCGAGGTCTCTTGTACGATGCTGAGCGCATGGGCACGCTCCTCTGGAATGTCGGCGACCGCTATCACGTGTCTTTCTGTTGTCTAGTGGGTATTGCGACATCTGCACGACGTCTGCGTGATAGCGATCCTCCCGGGGAGTTTTCGGCGCGCAGAACACCGAGCGTACGGCCAGTAACGACAGCTCGCTGTTAAAAGGTGAGCCTGAGCTTCGTGGGCGCTCGGGATGAAAGTTAAAGATCTCAATCTCAGTTACGCATCAGCGGACACTTGCTGGACGATTTTGATCACGAAGTGTGATATACGCCCGGACTATTCAGAAAACTCTCTGTTCGTGCGTACGCGCGCAAATAAAGACATTTTCATCATCGTGAAATTGACGCAACGCCCCGGGAGGGTATTTTTGACACCGCTTGAAACTTGACGTCGCCACGTCACATGAGCACCCTTGGTGACATCAATGGGTAGCGCCAAGTTTAAGGCCTTAAAAGAGCTGCTCCGTGTTGGCTTTTTTGCATGACATTAGCGCTGTGCAAAAAAGCCGCGTTTGCTTGCTAAAATAAGAAAAAAAGCATTTTTTTGTACGCATTCAAGCGATGCTGAAATAAACTGACCCCCCGAGTTCAACTTAAATTGTGGTAGTTCATATAATAATTCAGAACATGACTTATTTTACAACACGAACATAAACAACGCCGCAACTCCCTCGATTGCCTAATATTCTTTTCATCATGACTCTCTCAATCTTTGATAACATCATTAGTCATCCCCAGTACCGGGAACTTTGTGCTTTAACTGAGAGTTGAAGCTTCGGAGAAATTAAAAAAAAACAGACCGTTGGTGTACCATAAAAAAAAGAAATAGTAGTAGGTTCCAGTATTCTTTAATTAATGTTATTAAAGATAGTCAAAATTATCCACTAAAGTAGTACACGGAAAAAGTACTAGACTCGCTCAAGCACTAAAAGTGCATTTTTCTTGTAGTACGTACGCTTCTCCTGTCGCGGAACTTCAATACCCTGAGTTCTTCTTTAAATCAGTTCTGTCTATTTTAAAATGGGTTTGGTGGTATTTTGATCAAGAAAATGGAGCCCATGGAGCAAGGAAAATTTTGACAAGTTGGGGAATTCGAAGACTTCTTCGATAGACTTTATCGGAAACGCAAGCACGCCAAGTTCCGCCAATCCACTTGCAACTCTGGTCCGGAGGCCGCTCGGCGCTGCATCGGGAGTCAGGAATGCTCGCGTCCTCGGTTGGCAGACGGCCCGGGGCAACCAACCAAAAAATCCAGCAAAGTGACGTCACCAGGGGCTGTCAGAGGTCATTATGACGACGTCAGAGCTCCAAATGGTTCCGAAAATACTCTCCCCGACGCCTTAGGAAAGGGGAGTCCCGGGATATCCCCGTTCCGATATGAAGTTTTAAAACTCCTTCTGGATCTCCTGCACAGCACAAGTATGGCGTATTGTCCTTGGCGATGAGATGGGGCGTCTATTTACCTTTCCCCATCCCATTTCATCTATCTACACTTTCAATATTGTTTCTAGTTCTCTCATAATTCTTCCTCCCTTACGGGAACTTCCTTCCCCCCTGGCATCCTCCAGGAACACTTCATGACATCGTTTATGAGAGACAGCCGTCCTTCCATCCGTCCTTGCTTACTTGCTCGCTCGTTTGCTTCTTTCTTTCTTTTTTCTTTCTCTCTTTCTTTATTTCTTCTGCCAATGTATCCACCCTCTCTCCTCCTTTCCAGCTGGTCTTGACAGATAAGAAGCCAGGCTGGAAAGTAGGAGCCATATGGGAAGGGTATACAAGCAGCATACGGCCTTTCTCAGTGGAGCCGTTCATTCATTCATCTCTCCTTTCACCCCACATTTAAGCAGGAACCTGCTACTTGCATGGTGAAGAGCTATGTTTAACCGACATGCAAAATCTGTGATAACCAGCTGTAACAGAATGAATCACGTAAGGGGCAACTGATCGTATAATACGCTATTTCTCGTGAACTTCACTGTTATACTGCTGGTACTTACGGCAGCAACGCTCTCTTTCTTGTCGTCCAGGCTGGCGTAGAAGGGAAGATTCAGCTCAGGTTGGGACCGGCATTTGATTCCCTGGGTAAGTTTTCTGGATGGTTCGCGAATTCATCCATACTGGTGCATTTTCTGCAGACATCTAAAAGCGCGTACTCACTTCACAGGTCGAATGAGGACACTTTAAAGGGCGGGTACATGGCCCAATTATGAGCACAGTGCTTACCTAAACTCTGTACTCTTGTTCGATATCGTTCTTGTCACTGTTATAAAATTTTATAACACAATGAACCTAAGCTTTGCGGTTCTTAGGACAACATTATTTCGGGAAGGGCTGACTGAGACTGTTTGACTGACTTCTCTTTGCCTTGCTTGTTGAACTTGCTTCATTTGAGCAGAAACTTGACATGCAATTATCTCCTACTCATGCGACAGTCATCATTTCAGTCGAACGTTTTTAAGGTGCGCATTACAGACCACGCTTTTCAGACGCGTTGCTGAGAGAAGGCCAAGCGTGCACCTTCGACTTTGTGTTCATCGACGCCGACAAGCATAATTGCGACGGATACTACGAGAGGTCCTTGTTGCTGGTCAAGCCGAACGGCCTCATCGCCATCGACAATGTACGTACGGCGCAAGTGTCTCTCTCAAGTGTTCATGAAGTGTCCATGTTATGAAGTGCGCTCTTACATCTGAGTCCTACGCTAGTGCTTGGTTTGGTAAGACTCGTTGCGCTTAAGTGTACGACAAACACGACAGCCCTGGAAGACATGTCGAAGGTGGGGGATTTGTTTTACATTAGACCAGGAAGTAGACAAACACTTCATAGAACAGTGGGCCATAATTTATAGGAAATAAAAAGGGGGTTCGATGTTTTTGAAGATGTCGTGTTGGGCATGCTCTAGACAGATAGATAGAGGGAGAATAAACTGTATTTAGAGGAATATCAGCGATGATGTATCTTGAATCGGATACTTGTGGTTAGGTCGTGTTGATGTCTGTCAGCGTGAACAGCTCAGCGACTTCGGCAGCCCTGGCGACCAAGCGGGCCCGCAGGTCCGGGTTCGAGCTTCGCAGAGCGGCCTCCCACCATTCCTCGGAGGTATTTCGGGAAAGGTATTTTTCGTGCAAGGCCATATTTTCTAGAAAGACGTAACTCCCTTCGCACGCCAGGCTAAGAGCACAAATGGGCTTAAAGAGTGTTAGCGAAGTTCTAGAAGGAGATGATGTATGGTTAGCAAAATAAGGCGTGAAATGGAGAAATTAGAAAAAATTAATACAGATAAAAAACAGCATTGCTATTTCTGTGGCACTTGCGGGACTGTTTGTAAGCGTCATCGCATATATCACACCAAACTCTTCTACTACGATGTGGTAGTCGTATACTTGAATCTGCGGACCATGAATTTGACTTTAAGTGTGAGTATTTACATTGAATAACATTGTTCACGCCACTTCAAAGTTGACTATCCCCCCAAAATTGCCTTTCCCGCCTATAGCGCACTAGAGCCTTGGACGGCATGCTGTTCTAAAGAAGTACATGCTTCCTTTGTCTTTCATTTTTCTACGCCGAGTGGTTGCAGCGTACACAGCTATAAACAAAAATCAAAGTTGAATCTGAGGCAGTGCCTCACTATGTTGGGTTTCGAGTTCGCGGCTTCGATTCTCTGCCTCGGCGGGCATTTCTTCGAGAGCGACGAGAACCAAGAACAGAACAAATATGTGCGCGATATTTCCGTGCTTGTCGAAGGTCCCGAGGAGGTCTGAAGTAATGTGACGCACTGCACCGTGGCGCTTCTCTTGGCAACTTTGCGGTGTAAAACCAAATTTGAGCAAAGGAAGACAACACAAAAAAACTGTGGTTGATTCCTATATCACAGGAATCGGTAAAACACGGAAGTGAAATGTGCAGCGAAATCTACAGCTGAGCATGCTTTGCGGATCGGCGGCTGTCTTGTGGGCGTGCTTGGCGAGCGGTGTCCTGCTGACAGGTCGCTTTAGCAAAGGTGTACTGGTGTCATTTTCGTGAGAGATATCACGTCTGTGAAATCTTGGTGTATCCCGGGATAAAACACGTTCGTGGTAAAACATAAAACCCGAAAACGAACAACCCGAAGTATAGCGTACTCTTTAGTACTAAAGGTTGCTTCCCCGGAAGCAGACCCTGTGTGCAAGGGTGCACCCTTTACAGGCCGCTTGCTTCGTTGTTCTGGCGTCACACCCGCGACGGATATGACGTAGGTGAAATCTTCGTGAATCCCGCAATAAAACACTTTCGGGTTAAAAATTGTAGAAACTCCCGAGTGGCAATCATTCAAAATATTTCGCAAGTATTCACTCTAGGAACTCACCTTCAGACACACACAGCTCCTTACGTTTCGCTTAGAGGCCATAGGGTCTACAATATAAAGCATTCTGCTGAAAGGCATGTTGCGAAATGAATTGCCCAGCGTGAATTTATTAAAATCGTCACACAGCTAATGTGTACCTCTGGAAAGCATCGTGTCTAGCGTTACGGACAGCCATACAGATTTCTACATGTTAACAGCCTAAAAATGCGCACTGATTAAAATGTACAGTACATTTTACGTATAGGCTAGCAAAACATTATTTTTAAAGGGGCCATGCAGACAAAACAACAGTTTGGTTCATTCGAAATATTGCTCAGTTAAAATCACTTTGACACTACTTTTAACGTAAACTTCACTCAAATAAGCGTCATAATTAAAAAAAAACACGCAATGGCCATGCGCCCACTAGCTCATTTACTCCAATAGAACCTGTGATATCATATACCCAGCTCTGCGATTGGCCGAGGCCGGCAAAAGCAAACGCAAATTAGACAGGGCTTATAAACTTGCCGAACAAGCCGGTTTGCGCTTAAATTTAGGGCACATTCCTTTTATAAAGGTAAGAATGATGGGGTAAACAGTAGAAGTCACTCAAGTACACGTAAACGTAGAAGTTCCGATAATTGCTGCTGTGGGTACTGCGCGCTGTATGCTTGTTTTAGCTGCACAGAAGTGCGGCTCTTTGGGGTGGTCTTAGAGAACACTGGCCGACTGACGCAAGCGATGGTGTCTTACGTGACCGTATTTGTAGAGCGAACACCATGTTCCACGAAAAGACTATCTTGTCCCTTAACAAAAGCAATCCCGGTGAATACGGTCAAAAACAGAGCACAGGCAGAAAACGGCCCGGTGCAGTATGGTCGCCCCATCTAGGAGGACTGATGGCAAACAAGGTTCCGCAGTCGGCTGGCGAGCCTTATGGGGCACTACAGTTCGCTTGAAGACCTGTTTTTGTGACGCCATTGCAGACGTTACGAAAACCTATGATTTGGCTGGAGAATCAAATTCTTAACTTACATTGATTAATTTCTGAGTGAATGAAGCATCGTTTGCTTCCGGGCAAGCGCTGGGGGCACTATAAAACACGAAATCTTTCGGATAAAACAAAATTCCATTTTGCCTGCATGGCTTCTTTAAATATGAAAATTGATGCTTGGGTGAGTTGATGTTCCATAATATTGAACTCCCAGCGCAAAGAACAAACAGGGACGACAGGAAGAACCAGACACACAGGCTCTGTGTCTCGCTGTGTCTCGCTCTTCCTGTCGTCCTGGTTTGCGCTGTGATCTCAAAAATAAAATGGAAATTCGTGGTCGGCACCTTCTCTTATGAACGGAAGTGTTGCTGCGACGCCATGGTGACGCACAAATACTCTTTCACTCTCAGTTGTAGTAGCCGTAATTCGAGTGATAGGCAAAGGCAGGATAGTGCACTGGGGATATTATTGCGTTCGGTAGGGAGCTCACCTGCATAAAACCCAGTGCGGGGGAAGGGCAAGTAGAGGGGGAATGAAAGTACATTGGGGAGTGTTAAAAAATAAGTCTGCGTAAAGTAAGCATTACCCGCGTACGTACACGTTTCGTGCTGAGACTAGCACTTGTTAACCGCTTTACTTTCTTTTTTGGTTGGCAACAGGTTCTGTGGCGGGGTACGGTATACGATCCGAAGGACAATTCGCCGCAGAGCGTGGCACTGCGAGCTTTTAACAAGAAGCTGCACCAGGACAAGCGCGTAGATATCTGCCTCCTCCCTTTCGCTGATGGCGTCACATTCGCCCGGAAGAAGTGACGAGCAGGCCAATGGGACCGGTCCGCTTATGCCTGCGAGCCCCGACCGACGGGCTGTAAGTTACAGATGAAAAAAAAAAAAAGCAACTTCTCGTTGAGTCTCAGGAAACAATAAAGTATAAGCCCAATGCATGCACGGCGATATAGCCTGTGGGATGCATTGTTTTATTGTTTAATTATTAATGATTACAATCCGAGTGCATCATTTTCAGTCCATTTATATCATTCTTCAGCCACCGGGTTCGAAAGTCTCGAGACACGTCGCCACCGCTTACTATTACGTCGAGACCAACAACAGGACGTGGAGCATGCAGGGCAACATTCCCCAGAATCCACCTACCCTTCATCGAGGAAACAACATATTGTCGAAGTGGCGCCTTGTGATGAACAAGGCAACATCGGGTGCCTATGCCCGACAAGGGACGCCTGGGTGACATTTTTTAAAATCATTATCAGCAGGTAACATCATTCGTTTTGCTTTCGCTACAAACTGGTCTTTCGCGCCAATCGCGCTAATCGATTGAGGGGTCGCTTCTGGTTTCAAGGTCACGCCATCCGTCGAAGATGTGCGCCAACCCGTTCCCAACAGGGACTGCGGCAAAGTCTACGACAGAGATCTTGCGGTGGTCTCGAGGAGGCCATAACCTGACTCACCACTCCCCGGGGGCCGGAGCTTTGTGACATGCACCGTCTTTTACAGTGCGGAAGCGAAAAGAGGGGCACTTTAACACTGAGTGTCTCTGGCGTCGGGTGCTTGTTTTGCATGAATTTCACTGTGTGACAATCTGCGCGACAACCACGAATTTATTCTCTACGGAAATATTTTTCAGGGAAATATTCAGATAGCTTCCCAGCAAAAAAGCTATGCGTGAAAGTTTCAAGGCGACTTCAAAGTCAATGAATACAGATGTTCAAGACGAATGGGGAGGTTTATATTTAGCAATACCTCTGAAGTCATGGCGAAAGTGACGTCATCAACACGTCCTTATCGTGTAATGTAATGATTAACCGGTGGGTGGGGAACGGAGGGATGCTTGAGCCGAAGAGGGGATGACACTGTTAGATAATTGGAGAAGCACCTCTCGGAAGCATAGAGCAGGGGCAGAGATTTTACATCCCAGGTGATAGAGACAATGATGGTTGTTGCAGGGCTGCGCATTTTCTGACCTCAGATATATATTGTGTTGGTGTGGACGCCCGAGTTGCGAAAGCGGTGTCCAAGCCTCTGCGTGACCCAGTAGGCCGATTTTTCTCTGGATATGCGGCCGGTAAGTGCTTGTCGGTAACCTCGGGGCGCAGCGGAGTGCCAGAACTGGGAGAGCAGCATACCAGGCATCTAGAATCGAAATCCCCGTGCCATCCTTGCGGAAAAGTAAGGATTGTGTGGACGCCTACACATGCTTCCATGGAGGGCACGAATTTGCTCACCAAAAGGCGCGAGAACTTGCCTACCAGGCCCCGGAGGATGTAGAGAAACCTGTACCTCTTGTAACATACCACGAAATAATGCAATATTACAAGCTTAATCTACGGACTTTCCCGCTACCTCACCAACCTCACGAAATGTCAAGAAACAACACTTAGACTCCTACAAACAAACACCTTCCCGCATCCAATTAGGCTACACCGGATATCCTCCACCCAATATCCAGCAGAATGCAAATACTGCCAAGAGTCTGGCACACTAAGACATATTATCCTACAGTGTAGAAATAACAAGCACCTTCCACCTCTTCCCTGCATCCCAAATCCTCAAGGGCAGTGGGAGACACTGCTGTCCAGACCCTGCCTCTTGGACCAGCTCCTGCTCACCGAGAGGGAAGCCGGTGCTAGGGCAGCTCATGGATTCCTGTGAAGTGGGTACCACTCCTACAAGAACACCGCAAATTCTCTGACAAGAAACGTTTACTGTATCTCTCTCTGCAAGTGCGCTTCGCTCGTCGTATTGTTGTCTTCTAGTAGCCGCCACCGCGGAACCACCTGAGAGCTACATGCTGCATGCCCACCTTGGATTCTCTGTTCCATGCTTTGCACCGAGGGTGTCTATTCAGGACGCTTGAGGAGTGGTTCTAGGAGACCTCGACGATATCCGTTACAGCATAAACGGACTCATACGAAGTCATTGCTGAGTATCTCATGGTGTACCTACTCGCCGGCTGTGGACGCCATTTCTCGTCTTACGCCGTTGCCTATCACAAGCCTCTCTGGCTGCCCAACAAAACACCCATAAAAGGCATCACATTCCACTTCAAAGAGTTAAGCGACTGATAAGAGCACGCCCGGGGTGTGGAGCTCTTGCAAGGTCCTTTCAGTCACTTTACACTGCCTTCGCCACCCGCATCTTGCAATTCTTCGATAGGTGTGCAAACGCATAAGCCTCATAATCTCATCAAGTGTAAATTACTCAAATAGGTTCGTTCGAACATGGCAAATGGCACATGGAAGACAATTGGGCTCCTGATGTTCGGTACCGCCAGAGGCGGCCGTATTGAACCCTTGCTCCCATTCTCAGCAGCTAGGCCATTGAGCCACCACGGGGTTTATCGTTTTTCAGGGTGGCGACCTTGCTAAATGAACCAAATAAACACGGGCTCTAATCTCGCAGAATGAGGTATTTGCGCTTAAAATTAATGAATATTTTTATAGCAGCAATAAAGATGGGGTAAACAATAGAAATTACGAACGCACACGTAGACCAGTGCCTATACTGCACGAACTGTGCCGGTTATAGCTGCACAGCCATCCGACGCGTCGCGCTTACACCGGCCAACTGGCACACACGACATTGTCTCCTGTGACTCTATTTGTCGAGCATACCCGATGTTTCACGGAACATCGACTATCAACCGTAACAAACATTATCCAAGCACAAATGTAGTCAAAAAGAAAGCCAGGATGGACAGCGGTTCCAAGCGGTATAGTGGCGCCATCTAAGAGGACTGGCAGCAAAGAAAGTGTTCCACTGTTAGCTGCAACCTTAGTCCGCGTACTTACGTTCGCTTCTACAGGTGGTATTCATGGGAAAGTTTAGCTGTCAATTTCTTCGCTTGGGAACACTAGAAACGGTCACGGGCATGGCCGATGCGCCACGGACATGGCGCAGCTTGTGCTACTGCGCCCACACGCTGAAGAAATAAAAAAAATTACACCATCTTCCCACGTGGGAACCCTGAGGGGATGCAAAGCCGTGGAGTAGTAGCGTGTTAATTGGTTGTTAGAGTAAAGACACGAGTAGCAGCGTATTAAATTTCTTTATATATCGAGTAATGGGGAACGTTTTGCGGCTTCTCGTCCTCGAAGCGAGGAATCCGCTGCTCGACGCTGGCGTTTCGAGGCGTTGTCACGTTGCCGAACGCCATCTGGATCAGCTACTCGCCGCTGGCGTTTAAAAGCGGCTTCTCGTTCTCGAAGCAAGGAATCCGCTGTTCGACGCTGCCGTTTACGTTCGGCGTCGCGAGCTCTCCTGTGTGCAGCCTTGTCTTCGGAGGTGTTCGTCTTTCTGACAGAGTGCTGGCTGGCGCTAGTTGAAGGTGTGCCAGCCAGTTCGCTGACGGAATCGTTGGCGTCCATTTGCAGTCATCGGACGGCGCAGTACCGAAGAAGCAACTGAGCGGAGCGTGGGCCGTGTTTATTTGCAGAGCAGAGGGAGTGGAGAGGACGAGCAGCGCGCATGCGCGTGATTGGACAGCTGGTAGGAAGAGGGGAGGGGAGGAGCAGCGCGCGTAGCGCACAGGTGGTGTGGAGAGGAGGAGCAGCGCGCACTAGCGCACAGGTGGTGGGGAGAGGAGGAGGGGAGAGAGAGCGGCGTTATCACAGCTGTTGTGGAGAGGAGGAGAGGTGCGGACGCCGGACGACGGAGGGTCGACTAAGAGATGCTTTGCATCTAAAAGCACCGGCGTGTATTGTCTGTACCGTTTCAATCCGATTTTCGAAGGTGGTGTCAGCAGATCGGTTATTAACCGCCCCCGCATTGGACTCGAGGCATTACTTTGTGTTCAGCTTGCTGGAGGTTGGAACGTCCAACACACACCATGTTCTTAGCACTAGAATTCCTGTATATATCTCCCCTAGGGGAGCAGTGTTGCGCGTCCATCCGCCATCTTGAGTTCCAGGTTGTGCGGGAAAGCCACACTTCTCGCATGTAGGCAGCCGCGCCAGCGGCAGCGGCGAGGAGGAGTGGCTAGGAGCGGCCGGACAAAAACTGGCGCACGATTCTCGGCTGCTTATCAGCTGAGCCACCGCCGCTGCCGCCGCTTCCACAACCGCCAATGCTCAGTTGAGCAGAACTGACTGAATACGGGGTCTTGTGCGCAGCAGTGAAAGCGGGCTTTCCTGTAGAACTGGAAATGGTGGCATGTGGCAATCAGACGCGCAACTCTTCCCCTACGCGATATACAGGAACTCTACTTTGTACATACAAGTACCGGCATCCCGCGAAGCCCGACGTAAACACTGACGGCACACCGTGGCCTTCGCGATCTGCTGCTGGCGCCGCGCCTTTGCGCCGGCCGTCCCTTCCGGCGCGGAGCCAGGCGGAGAGGAGTAATTTTGTTACCTCCTGTTCACGCCGCGAGGTGGCGGCCTTAGCCTAAGGCTGTAGCAACGCCGGCGTTGGCTGAAGAGACACTCGTCGGGCCTACGCTGCCTGCGCTTTGAGTTGTAAATCAGCCCTCGTTGTCACGTTTTCATGCCAGAAAAACTCAATATGTGGTCGATGTGTTTTGGCTCGATCCTACAAGTACAAAGTTGTCTAACGTACGTTGTTTAACAGCTACGATTGTCTTTGCACGGAGCTTTAGTGGTCGTTTGTTTGAAAGCAGAATGCCATAGCCCAGAATTCTGTCACATTTCGGGCAGAGTGAATTCCAGCGGGGTGAATTGTTTTTTCGCTGTTACAGCATTTTCGCGTGATATTACTTGGCGAAAGTATGATTTTCTGCCGTTTGAGTTGTTTCGAAAGCTCTGGGTATTTATTGTGCCTGTGTGTATGCAGGTATGTGCGTGTGTGTGTGTGTGTGTGTGTGTGTGTGTGTGTGTGGGTGTATACGGGTGTCTGTGCATGCGTGTGTGTTTGTGCGTGTGCGTTTGTGCGTGTGCGTGTGCGTGCGTGTGTGTGTGCGTGTGTGCGTGCGTGCGCGCGCGTGTGCACGTGTGCGTGTGTGCGTGCATGCACGCGCGTGTGCACGTGTGTGTGTGCGTGCGTGCGTGTGCGTGCGCTCGCGCGCGGGCACGAAAACAGCGTAAACCAATAAGATCTCGTGTATTGTTTATAGGCAGGTGACTACGATAGTCAAAAGATCTAAGTTAGGCTTCCACGGGTAGGAGTCAGTCATTTTTTTGCGTTTTGTTTTAATGTGCTTTGGGGTCTCAAATACACACTGCAATCTCGCCACCAAATGATTTGCTGTGAGTGAAAATGGCTCGGTTTTCCGCAATGTCTTTCACACCGCTATCGACTCTACACGTGTTTTTTTAGAAGAATGTTTGTGAATATATAGATTTGCCGGGGTGATATCTGCACATAATTTGTTGGCATGGCTTTTTTTATTAAGGTATCATTTGTTTCAGTGAGCACTTTACCTCGAGGTGATCACTAATATCTGTATGCGCAACATAAGTAATAGTAATAGTTTAAGTAATAAACACATCAAGTAGAGAACTAGCAATCGTAACTCCTGTAAAGATTTTTATTACATAACGTAGACCACGTTCATTTATGACAGACTGGAAGTCTCTTTGTGCGTTTGTATCCGCAAGCATACATGTCAATAAAGGGCACCACCACGTTTACCCTGCCTATTGCGGGATAAATACTGGTAGCCATTTGGCCGTCCCCACTTGTCCCCACTTTTGATGCGGAATTATACCACGTCTCTGTAAATAGTATTGCGGTAAAAGTTTTGCCAAACGGTTCAAGTAGTGTTGCCGTGTCGTCTACTTTATTTGTCAAAGACCGCTTGTTAAATGAGAAATAAAGAAAACGACGTAGGTGGTGTTTTCGTGTTTACTAACGTTTGGATTTTCGCCGGTTCAATTCCCATAATCTGATTCTTGTGCATGTTATTTCGAACGCACGGAACGCATATTCCATGCGTTCCCTGCGTACCAAATAACATGTACGAGGATTTTAAGATCAAAACCGGCGAACATCTTGTGTTTTGGAACAATGCGTGACTACAAAAGAGAATACTGCTGTGCAACGAATTCACTTACGCTTCCGACCGGGCACAGTCTGTGAAATTTTCAATGGCACGACAAACTTTCAGTAGCACCAGTAGCTACTTATTTCTTCTGCATTGGAGAGCGGTAATTTCTTTTTGCTAAACGCCTATACGCATGGATTCGCGGCAACGAAGCAGCAAAAAATGCTCTTGCCACGCGGGCAACGCGCAATTCTGACGCTCTGATAAAATAGAATCTTTGGTATAACACGCTGCCGTTCAGCAGGATGCAAGCGCATAATCATTTTGTATCTGCGTAGCTGCCTAATAGATGAGATATCTACGGGCAGCATTTGCTTGAACCGGATATGTGCTAGAGTTTAAACAACTCTAGCACACTCCTCTTTCCTGTAAAGTACAGCATAAACTGGAGGTAGGCCGAAGGTTTACTGACCAACTGCAGAATCATGTGCTTCCACATGAAGAGTAATGATCACATTTCAGTACTTCCCCCGCAAATAGTGCTTGTAGATCCCGGGTGCATTGAACAAACGCTGCTGCGTTTCTGTACCTGCTCGTCTATAGCCTTAGCACGAGCGGCAGGATGCGCGCGGCACGCCGGATGCTGTTCCCCCGCAAGAACGGGAGGATTCAAGCTAATTTTGTACGTACACCGCGCTCAGACGACAACCTAGGTATAGTGCCACACGTGCTGTATTCAGTCGGTATCCTTACTCCCAAGATTTATGCGGGACTGCGATTGCCCTTGAACAATGGACATTTCGTAGCTTCATACTTTACTAAAAAAGCGGAAAATGTCGTGGAGGACCGAGCATTTCTTATGAGTTTTGAACATAAAAGCATCAATATCAAACTGAACGCCGCTGGCCTATACTTCCTGCCCCTCGCTGCAAGTGTTGGTGACTATTGATCGGCTGGGTGAGGTCAGCGGCCGTGTGCTTGATATGGCGTGTCGCTACCCCCGGCCATCCGCAGTCCACGCCATAGCTGCACGCTTCGCTTCCCACGCGCCTCTGCGTAGTCCTCGCCGTGGCCCAGCAGCGCGGTCATTTACTTGTGCGTTTATTATGGTGAAGGTCGCGCGATAGGATATTTGAACACCGTTTTTCGACTTCCGAAGTCAACGTGAAAGCCAACGCCGCCGTCGACATCGCTCAATGAGCCATTTAATTTTTTTAGTACACAAAATATCGAACGCCCACATGGTGTTTTTGCGAATGTCACCCCGTTACAGATTAACGACATTGGTTGATTGAAAAGAGTTGATGGATAGTAATTGAATATTTTAAAACATTTGTTTCTTTAAATGTTTTAGCAGGCCTTGGTTCATCGCCTCCCGTAACTTGACAGTTTATATCAGTTTCGTCGTCTATAGTCGACGTCTATAGACTAACCGCAAGCGAAACCTCTTCCCTGCGAGGAGCCCGCAAGGAATCCATCGAGACCCATTGCCGAAGTTTCCGTGAAAACTTGCTGTTGTGCCTGCCAATCCTTTTTTAAATTGTCGGATTGTTCTGGATGAAGGTTGGGACTACTCAGCACCAGTTACTGCAGATTGGTCCGGAATTCGCCACCAAACATCAGTTGTGCTGGTATTTTCCCTGTTGACGAGATAACAGTGCAGTGCTGTTCACGCAGGAATCTGGGCAAACGTAGGTTGACGTTCGTACCTTTCTGTCTCGGTAGCGCCGGCTTAAGTTCATACATCATGCATTCCGCTTGGGTGTTAGTTGCCTGATGGTGTGGAGCACTTGTGATTTTCTGAATTCCGTTCCCCTGACAAAAGGTGGTCATTTAGGCGGCGACGAAAGCAGTACCGTTGTTGCTGACGTGCTTTTCCGGAATTCCAAAAAGTAGCAAACAGTCGGCGAAGCTCCGGGATGACCATTGCCGAAGTAAAGTTTTGGGAAGATCCGCAATTCAAACCATTTGGTGCACGCGTCTACAATGACTATGAACATTTGTCCCTCGAGTGGTCCAGCAAAGTCCAAATGTAGCGTCTGCCAATGGCGCAATGGGTGTTCCAAGTAAGCTAGCGCGCTCTGGCTTCGTCTCTCCGGTACTGTTACCATGAATTACTAGGTAATCCATGAATTACAAAGATTACATGGATTACATAAGGATTACATGGATTACTGTTACCTAGCTACTCGAAAAACTTGCTGCCTAAGAGGTTGCATCCAGATCTCTTCATAGTCACTACGGATAAGCTCTGGATCATAACTTTGCACTGCACTTCCACGATAACAGTTCCCATTGCTTGGAGGCTTTCCCCTGACCACGTGCGGAGAGCTACAGGCGTGTCCAAAAAGACGGTGGCTTCTTCGGCCAAGCACGGCGGAATGTGTCTTCGCTGATGATGGAGTGTGAGGCTTCGGAATCCACTTCGAAAACCAGGTGCCCACCATGAACGAGAAGTTCAACCAGGTGCTTTGGTGCCAGAGATGCAGCCAATACATGGTTGACGTCCTCGTGTTGGGCTTGGTGACAATGGCTCGGTATTGCTCGCAACGGGTAGAAGGACGGCGGGTAGCTTACCACTGTCAGTTCTAGCCCTGTGGTCTCTAGCGTTTTTCTTTTGCACGCCTTCTCAACATCCCTCCTGAAAAGTTCCGTATATACGAAAATATGGGAATACGGAGTATTTTGCTAGAAGGACTCAAAGCCGCAACAAAACAGGGAATATTTTTGAGAAACACACGTGAACGGAATAGTGCATACTTATTCAAAAATGTGACACCAATTTTATGTCTGTAAGTTTACTGGAACCGCCAAATCATTGTCCGTATGAATTCCGTATATACGGAGTATACGGGAAACATGCGGAGCGTCATTTTGCTTATTATTTAAGATAAAAACACGAAACCTGTGCCAAAGGTTTTTACAGCGCACACTAATGTGATTTCCTGTTTCTTATACTAACATCTGCTTTCGGTGTGCTTGGGGGCGGCATATTCCATATGAACTCCGTATTCTCATAATTCCGAATATACGGAACGTTTCAGTAGGGATGGCCAACGTTCATACAAAAACGGCAACCTGATGATCCGTGTGCACAGTAATATGGGCTGCGATGCTTCTCGTAAAGGCAGCACGGCTTGTCCGATGTCAGCTGGGCTGGATTCTTCCCAGGCATCTTCGCACCGGTTTTGCTCACCTCCGCGACTCTGCCTTTGACATTCTTCTCTTGCAACTTTTCACTTTCGGAGTGTAGAGATATGTCCAACGCCTTTTGGAACGTCCGCTATTTTTCGGTGAAGAGACGTTGTAGCAGATAAGCATCTCTCAAACCGCAAAGGAGTCTGTAATGTATCATGACAGCGAGGGGAAACGTTGTTGCATGCAGCCCCGATCCGCCTTTTTGCGACGCGCTGGCCAACAACGATGTGCGGAAATTGCACTGCGGCGTGAAAGCCCTAAGGTCGGCGACGTATGTCGTGATCGACTCGCCTTGTAGCTAGTCGCGTTGCTGGAAACGACCGCGACTGTAAAGTTCAGGAGGCGTTGGGTCGAAGTGGTCTCGCAGGCGAGAGGCGATCTCCTCAAAAGGATCTTCGCTCGATTTTTGGGGTGCCACCAACGCTTTTACCGTCTCGTGCGTAGTCAGTCCGCAAACCGTCAGCAAAACGGCACGTTTTCCAGTGTCCTCCGATATGCTGTTGGCGTCGAAGTAGAAGTGAAGCTGAAGGCTACGCAGGAGGAAGAGAAAAAACTTTATTCAACTGAAGAGCTGGGAGGTGGGCGGGGTGGTAGGAGGATTTCGTTGGTGCTACTTGCCGCCATCGTCCTTTACGGAGCGCCTCATCGCCCGTGTATCGTTGGCGCGTTAAACCTTACAATGAATCAATAGAAGAAAACAAAAGCTGGCTCTGCAATTCAGTCTATGCGATTTTCGTGACTAACAAAGTGGCAATCCTAATGAAGAATTACTGCGCTTCCTCCATGCACCTTCCCCATCAGCGAGGGCGGCCGCAGCGCCGGATTCCTTTCCAGGCACCCATTTTATGAAACTGTTTTGGAGGCCCAACGACTGCTCCTGACAAATCGCTCTACTCCTGCCCTGCAGGGGAAAAAATTCAAAGCAAACCGCCGGGGCTATTGTGTGCAGTGTCGTGAAGCTTGGTGACGAGTAGTGTAAAGGGGAAATTGCGATGTTTTTATTTCATAATTATGTTTTTTTTAGTTTCTGTCAGGTTGCTCTTTCGTTCCTGGTTAGAGCGAGGGTGAGGTGGATAACCTATATGAATGAATTCGGGGCGAAAAAGCAGCAAAAAATGAATTTGCCACGCGGGCAACGCGCAATTCTGATGCTCCGATAAAATGGAATCTTTGGTATAACACCCTGCCTTTCAGCAGGGTGCAAATGCATAATCATTTTCCGTCTGCCTAGCTGCCTAACAGATGGGCTGTCTGCGGGCATCACGTGCTTCGACCGGATATGTGCTGCAGTAAAAACAACTCTGATACACTCTTCTTTCCTGTAAAGTACAGCATAAACTGGAGGTAGGCCGAAGGTTTGCCGACCAACTGCAGAATCACGTGCTTTCACATGAAGTGTAATAATCCCATTTCAGTACTTGCCCCAAAAATAGTGGGTGTAGATACCGGGTGTATTGAACAAACGCAGCTGCATTTCTGTACATGCTCGTTTATAGCCTTAGCATGAGCAGCAGGATGCGCGCGGTACGCCGGATGCTGTTCCCCCGCAAGAACGGGAGGATTCAAGCTAATTTTGTGCCTACACGGCGCTCAGACGACAACCTAGGTATCGTGTCACACGCCTCGCATTCTGTCCGTATCTTTACTCCCAAGATTCAAGTGCGACTACGAGTGCCTTTGAACAATGGTAAGAACATTTCGTAGCTTCGTACTTTATTAAAAAAACAAAAAACGGGAAACGTCGTGGAAACCCAAGCACTTCTTGAGGTTTGAAAGCATCAGTATCAAACTGAACACTGGTGGCCTATACTTCCAGGCTTGTGCTTTCTCGTGTCGGTGACTGTTGATCGGCTGGGTGAGGTCAGTGGAACGCGTGCTTGATATGGCATGGCACTGCTACCACACAACCGCAGTCCCTGCTCCAGCTGCATGCTCCGCTTTCGACTTTCCTCTGTGCAGTCCCCGCCATGGCCCAGCAGCGCGGTCCTTTACTTGCGCGTAAATTTCCGTTCAGCTCATGCGATAGGACGCCTGAACGCCGTTTTCCGACTTCCGACGTCAACGTCAGCGCCAAAGACGACGGCGACATCGCTCAATGAGACATTTAATGTTTTCGTACAAAAAATATCGAACGCCAACATGCTGTTTTTGGGAATTTCACCCAGGTATTCATTTACGTTATTGGTTTATTGAAAAGATTTGATGGATAGTAATAGAATAATTTAAAACATTCGCTTGCTTCGATTTTTAAAAAGTCCTCGGCCCATGTCCTTCCGTAAACAGTTTATATTAGTTTCGTCGTCATCCTCGACTCTGTGACAGAGGGAAGCACTGCATAGTATATCCTTCGCTACCCTTCCAATACCCGTTGTGTATAGTGACCCTTTCAATTTCTTGAGTTCATTCTTTCCGGGCGAACATGCCGAAAGGCTTTCCAGCGTAGTTAGGTGGTTGGTATTCATGATTTTTGTAGGCTACATCGGATAAGGAGGCCAAATTATACAGTTAAACCTTTTCAGTAAGTGCGGTGTCTGTTTACCTGCCACTTGCCCTGAACTAACAAGTAACTAATTAACTAACTCCCTCAGCAACTCACTACCTATCTTTCTGACTAACTCATTCAGTACCTACCTGACTACCTAACTAAAAAACTAACTAGGTAACTATCTAGCTAGCCAGCTAACTAACAACTAACTAACTAATTTACCAACTAACTGGCTAAAACTTGCCAAGTAATTAAAACTTATCATCTGATGAACTAAAACTTACCAACTGACTAACTAAAACATACCAACTGACGAAATAAAACTTACCAACTGACGATCTAAAACTAAACAATTGACGAGCTAAAACTTACCAACTGACGAACTAGAACTTACCAACTGACGATGTAAAACACTAAATAACTAACGAAGTGTCAAGTATCGATGCCGTTTATTGCGGAAGCGAGTGAGAGTCCAGCCGCAGGCTTCGCTAAAACAAGGCGTCGGAGCTAGCAGCCCGCTCTCGTGCCCGGGACGTGACCGCGTGAACTCCGGGGTACGTGATCGCGTGAACGTCTAGCCCGGTACATAGTGTTATGTAGCAGTCTTCCCCCCGCTTGTTCCGGTCTCTGTATCTTGCAGGACGACGTCTATTCCTGGGTGGATTTGTGCGCCGTTGCAATGCTGGCTGACGACATACATGCTTTTGTGCCTTCTTCCGAGTCGACAACCTTATAGGGTGCTGGCTTTCCTCCATGAGTGCTCCCAGCGGGTGTGCTGTCTTCATAATCAAGTCTCTCCTTCAGGGTTCCTTCTTCCGCTTCATGAACCGCATTAGGCGCTAGCTTTTCTCCGCAACGAGTTAGCTCTGGACGCTATGTGTCAAGGCCTACGGCATCGATAAAAACTACGGCTGTTCTCGGCACTTCGTCCGCCTTAAACGTAAAAAACGTAAATGGTTCGGTGACGTCTACTGGACGTCACCGAACCTGTCCAGTAGATGTATAGACTAACCGCGAGGGAAGGCCTTTCGTCTCGGTGAGCCCGCCAGGTATCCATTGAGGCCCCAATGCCGAAGTTTCTAGTGAAAACTTGCTGGTGTGTTTGCCAATCCTTTTTCAGTGTCAGATTGTTCTGAATAATGCTTGGGACTACTCGGCACCAGCAACGGTAGGTTTATCCGGAATTCTCGACCAAACTTCAGTTGTGCTGGGCTTTTTCCTGTTAAAGTGGAGTGTTGTTTAAAGAGGAATCTGTCCAAGCGTAGGTTGATATCCGTACCATTCTCTCTCGGCAACGCCGGTTTAAGTTTATACAACATGCGTTCCTCTTGGGCGTTAGTTGCCGGACTCTATGGAGCGCTTGTGATTTCCTGAATTCCGCTGCTCTTTCAAAAGGTGGTCATTTCGGCTGCTATGAACGCAGTGCCTTTGTCGCTGACGTGCTTTTCCGGAATTCCAAAAGTAGCAAACAATCGACGGAACTCCAGGATGACCATTGCCGAAGTAACGTTTGGGATGCACCGCAATTCCAACCATTTGGTGTATGGGTCTACGATGACCATGAATTTTCATCCATCGAGCGGTCCAGCAAAGTCCAAATGTAGCATCTGCCAAGGGCGTAATGGCCGTCCCAAGTAGGCAAAGGTGCTTTCGTCCCCCTGGGACCGTTTACCTAGTGTCTCAAACCAATTGGGGTCTAAGGAGGTTGCATCGTCCCAAGTAGGCAAAGGTGCTTTCGTCCCCCTGGGACAGTTTACGTAGTGGCTCAAACCAATTGGGGCCTAAGGAGGTTGCATCCAGGTCTCTCCATAGTCAGTAAGGGTAAGCTCTGGGTTGCACCCGTGTGCTGAACCTCGACAATGGCAGTTCCCGTGCTTGGAGGCCTTTTCCTGACCACGTGCAGAGAGCCACAGGCATGTCCAGAAGAGAGGGTGGCTTCTACGGCCAAGCAAAGCGGGATGTGTCTTCGCTGATGATGGAGTGTGACGGCTCCAAATCCACTGCGAAAACCAGGTGCGCTTCGTGAACGTGAAGTTCAACAAGGTGCTTTAATGCCGAAGACGCAGCCGATACATGGTTGACGTCCTCGCGTTGGTCTCGGTTCTGTGGTCTCTTGCCTCTTTCCTTATGCACGCATTCTCTATTTGACCAAACTTCCTGAAAAAACGATAACGCGATGACCGCTGTGCGCAGGAAGCTGGCTGCGTTGCTCGTCGCAGAGGTAACAGGGCTTACGATCTCAAGGGGCGCGGAATTCTTCCTAGGCACATTCAAATCGGTTTTACTCACCTCCGCGACGCTGTCTTGATGATGCTCTGTTGTTGCCACTTGGCCCTCTCGGAGGGTAGAGATATGTCCAACGCCTTTTGGACCGTCACATCTTTTTCGGAGAAGAGACGTTGTTGCAGATAAGAATCTTGGAAACAGCAAACGGATCTGTGACGTAGCATGACATCGAGGGGAAGCGTTGTTGCCTGCTTCGCCGATCCGTCGCTTCGCGACCCGCTGGCCGACTTGCACTGCCGAAATCGCGCTGCGGCGTTTAAACCTTAAGGGCGCCGACGTAAGTCGTGATCAACTCGTATGGTGGCTGGAAACGTTGCTCGAAACGACCGCGATTGTAGAGTTCAGAAGTCCAGGGGTCGATGTGGTCTCGCAGGCGAGATACGATCGCTGGCGAAATACGATACGCTCTTTGGGACGCCACCAATGATTATACTGTCTCGTACGTAGTCGGGCCGCACAGCGTCAGCAAAATGGCACGTTTTACCGTGTCCTCTGAGATGCCGTTGGCTTCAAAGTAGAACTGAAGCCGCTCTGACAACAGAGCCCAGCGCGTACACGAAATCTCTTCGATGGAGCCGTGCGTCGCCATGTCGCTTTAGCTCGATTCGTCAGTTCTTAAATCTGGCCTTCACTCTCATAAAGCACTCCAGCGAGCCATCGACGCCATATTGCTACATAACGCTATGTACCAGGTAGGCGTTCACGCGCTCACGTAGGCCGGGGTTCACGCGCGCTCGTCCCTGGCGCGAGAGTGCGCTGCTTGTTCTGACGCCACGTTTTAGCCGCAGAGAGCGGCGGGACTCTGACTCGCTTCCGCAATAAACGTCAAAGATACGACACTGGCGACGAGGATGACCAGATTTAGGAACTGACTCATCGAACCACAGCGACATGGCGACGCATGGCTCCATCGAAGCGTTTTCCGGTACGGGCTGGTTTTGTGATCAGAGGGGGCTTCTTGTTGTGACGCCTTTTAGCCGCAGGCAGCGGCTGGACTTTGACTCACGTTCGTAATAAACGGCATCCCGACTTGACACCAACCAACCGACCAACCGACCGACCGACCGACCGACCGACCGACCGACCGACCGACCGACCGACTATATAACCAACGTACTAACGAATATTGACATTTAATATTTCCTTTATTTTCCATCCTTGGAGATGGGGGAGGCAAGGAAAAAAAGCTGTACAACATCCACGGCCGCGCCAGAGTGGCGGCACGCGCTGTGTTGATACCAACGCGTGCGCGCACACCTCCGCTCTGTTTGAACGAACTAACCAACTGACTAGCCAACCAACTAACCAACCAACCAACTACTTAACTAACGAGCTAACCACCCAATACCTAAAGGCTAACTAACCATATAAATAACCTGCCAACCAACTAACTGGCCGACGGACTAACTGACCAGCTAACTAATAGACAAACTAACACACTAACCAGCTAACCAACCAACCAACCAACTAACCAACTAAATAAACAACTAGTCTTTAAATATATAATGTGCAGTGGCCTGTCTAAGTAAATAGGTAAAAATATAAAAAAAGCTGAGCCCCATCATACCAACAAAATACAGCACTTCAAGGGCGGCGACAGCTGCAGGGCTGCCTTTAGCAGCATCACGGTGGAATATTTCTGGATACTTCGATGGTACCCACGGTGAACCTAGAAAAGCCACGATGTTGGGACGCCCCTACGAACATGAAAAATAGCGGCGTGGTCATTAATACAATGACCGCCCGTACTCACGGCTGTTGCCATGAAGCACAATTAAAAGTTACATGCATCCTTTTACCGTCGGCGAGAAAGAAGTGACACCCCCATGACAATCCTTCTGAGGCTGTCCACTGCGGGCATTGTTGGCTTAGGAGCACTCCGTATTTTGCAGAAGGCGTTTACGCGCTAGCACTGATTACGGAGCTGTAGGCTATTCAACTGAGCGGCGCAACATTGAAGGCCAGGACAAGGCGAATGAGGCGAGAGCAAGGGAGGGCAGAGGGGCAGTGCTGTTGTCCGTTTTCTTTGCGTTGGTGCTGAGCGTGAAGCCATACCAACTACCAAGGCTTGACATTCAGCTGTGACCGACTAGCTCAGCTGTGCCTGTGCAGCTGTAGAAGTTTCGATCCACGGGGACTCCGCCATTCCAACAATGTGTGCGGGTGAAGCTGGGGCTGACAGTTGTTCAGCTTTTGTGACAATGCTAACGTTTAAGCAGACAGGGTATTTTGTTTCCAGAATCCGCAACTTCCGCCAAGAGGCAAACTGCTTCTACCAAAGAAGGACGTCGTGTGCCCCCAGGCTGCTGCGTACGCCGAAGCCCACACGCTGCGACTGCACCCCGCCCAGGAGAGACTGATAGAGGTAAAAAACTGTGGTTGATTTCTCTGTCGTAGGAATCTGTAAAACAAGAAAGTGAAATGTACAGCGAAATCTGCAGCTGAGCATGATTTGCGGGTTGGAGGCTCTCTTGTGGGTGTGCTTGGCGAGCGACGTCCTGCTGGCGGGTCGCTTTGGCAAAGGTGACTGGCGTCATTTCCGTGACGCATATGACGTCAGTGAAATCTTGGGGTATCGCGGCATAAAACACTCTAGTGTTAAAATATAAAACCCGAGAACGAACAACCCTAAGTATAACGTACTCTGTAGTACTAAAGTTTGCTCCCCCCAAGAAGACCCTGTGTGCAGGGTGCACCCATTACGGGTCGCTTGCTTTGTTGTTTGGATAGGACGTCCCCGAAGTCTTCGTGAATTCCGGAAGAAAACACTTCCGTGTAAAAAAGCTGGAAAGGTCAGTACATGCTGCCAGATGCGCGATTGAATGAACTCCGGGTGCAGCTGTACTGCGGGGAATGGTGACCGGAAAAAGTTGCCGGGTGTTTTCTCGAGAGATCAGACAGGAGTGTCCGGTCGACTTCTTAATTTTGACGAAATTTGAATATGTAGCCCTTTCTTAACAGGGCAAAACATATCTGCGGTTATTTTCCGTAAAACCAAATATTCGCCTACCTAAAAAAAAATTCCCATAGCGGCCTCTTGTGGCAGGTGCGGTGGACAAGTCACGAGAAATTCGAGGCTTTTACGGCTGTAAAGCACAAACTATAGCAGCCAATTGCCACAGAGGTTTTGCGGCGGAGACTTTGGATACCTTCAAATGAGTTCGAAGACTTATTTTGTAATCCCAAGAAAAATTATTTTCAGTAAAAAATTACACACTTGACACTTTTTCAGAAATTGCCAAAATTTCGGGCCGTGTTCTTGTGTAGCTAGGAAAGCCAGGGAGCTAACATTTTCAGGTATTATTTCTCCGTCCCTTTCCATTCTTCGTGCAAATTTTAGTGTATGTCAAAGAGGTGGTTTAATATGAAAAATGCGGTGCATTGAAGGTCAGTTCCGAATTCGGTCTTCGGAATTATGAAATTTTTCGAATTTTCGAATTTTAAAAAATTTTCTCAACTTGAAGCTCACATTGTTCTCTATCACCTGTTTGAATAAGATGTTGCAATCTCTTTGTTGTTTTGTGGCTATAGAGCCCTAAATATGACTTTGTAGCAGTATTGCGCGAATGTAGTGGAATGGTCTTTAGGGAACGTCTGACAGCACCGTAAGGCGAGAAATGGCCGGTAGTGATAAAAATCTGTACAGTGAAATGGAGTTGAACATGCGTTCTTGAAATTAACCGTGAATAAAGTACACAACATTTTAACACGTTGTAGAAATGCTTGCCAAGCGCATTGCTCCAGCTAGCGCACACACATTTTCTGGATGCATCTATTAATTCACCTCTCAGTGGTATTGTGTGCGCCCCATGTAGGCGCACTCAAATTAACAGAGCTGTTTAGATGACCTCCAGACCTCTGGGAAAAGAGTACACTGTGTGTCGGAAATGCGCCAATGGAGTCCAGCTTTAGAAAATCGCCAGTCGGCCTTGTTGGAACTGGTTTTTGAACATCTTGTTACCTGAGACAGACGCGAGAAAAAGAATAAACAGAGGAAATCACTGCCACCTGTCCAGTTTCTTGTTGTGTGCGTGTCGAGTTCACGCTACTGCAAGATGTTCAAATCCAGCAAGCTTGAAGCGCCGGGGGAGAAATGTTCCGGTGGAAAGCGACAAGTACAGAACGGCGGCAGCTGTTCTACATGGATCGTTTCTGCCTCATATAATCCTTCCGCTTCGTGGAAAAACGAAAAGCAACCATTAAAACAATAAATATCCGCGATTAAAGATGCAGTCGTATTAAACAACGGGGATCTTCAAAAAAGCTTTTGGATCTGCGAAGAGGCATGTTCAGAGTTCAGAAATGTCAGCTCTAAGCCACCGCCAAATGAACACAAAGTTGCTGGAGTTCCTACGATAGGCGAGAGCAAGAGGACATTCTAATATTGTTCATGAAAAAAAAAAAGAGAGGTTGAGTCTGATTAGAGCGCAAGCGGCAGCAACCGAATACCCAGCATCAGCACAAACGACGGTCGAAAAACTTGAAGCATGCATTGGACGCTTAAGACTCGCATAAAAAGCTGTCACCTGCTAAGACTACACGGCCTCGTCGGTGCTAAGTTACCTTGCAACATCGTATGGAGCCACAGAGAACCTAAGTTGTCGTGGCTCAAGGTTGCAGTGAAGGCACGGCTGTACACCAGTTTCAAGAACCACAGTATGAATCGAGTGTGAGTTCCCGATATGAACCGAAGGATTGTTTGTCGTCTCGGTTAATTCAGGAAATTTTTCTCACGAGTGTTGTGTCTTCCCGAATACAATGAATTTTTAATAATTTTGAGCTCAGCGGTCTTAAAAAGGCCAGGTTTGGGATTGTGAGGTTAGGCACGACCAGTAGAATAAGCCGCCTATCATCCACTACAAAGCCAGAGCTTTTACATCGCATTCAAGGGCTGTGTACTTTATTCACGGTAAATTTATTCACGTATTCATGGTGAATTTATTCACGGTCACCTACATTTCTCATTCCTGATTTTTTTAGCTGTACCGGCCATTTCTCGCCTTAAGGTGTATTCAGACGTTCCTGCAGATTATTCTAGTGCGTCCCCGCAATACTGTTACAACGCAATATTTAGTGCTCTACAGCTACCAAACAACAAATATAGTGTAACATGTTTTTCAAGACGGTGATAGGGAACAATATTGGCTTCAATTTGTGAAAGTTTCAAAAATCGAAGACGGCCTTCTTTGTTATCGGTATTAAAAGAGGACCACAATGCGCAACTGACCTGCAAAGCAGCGCATTTTTAGAATGAACCAATATTTTGCCTACACTGAAATTGGCAGGAAGAATGGAAAAGAAATCTAAGGTTCGATGAAATCTCGTCTGTTGGGGTAAAAGATTCATAGGTCACGATCACCAGTTTTCTTCAAGAATGGAAAAGAATGAAGAAAGGAAACCTAGAAATATGAACTTTCTGATTTGCCTAGATGCAGAGCAACAGGGCACGACATTTTAGCAATTTTTAAAAAGTGTCCACTTTGTAATTTTTTAGTAAAAAGCTTAAACTGGGGAATACAAAATAAGTATGCAGACTCATTTGAAAGTAGGCAAAATCCCCACATAAAAACGCTTGCGGCAATAGCAGGAATAGTTTGTTTTGCAGCCGGAAAAGTTTCGAATTTCGCGTGACTTGTCCACCGCACCTGCCACCAGAGCCGTCTTTGGGAATTTTTTTTGGGATAAGCAATTTTTTTTTCGGGTAACTAACCTCCAATACGTTTTCCCATGTGCGCAAAGGGCTACACATAAAAGTTTCGTCAGAATTAAAGATGTCTAATGGACACGCCTGTCCCATCTCTCGTAAAAACACCCATTTCTTTGGAGACGACTCTTCTAGCAAAAAGGTTGCAGGCTATTTTTAGGTGTTATATAAAGGCTCCCGGCGAACCATGCCTCGAGCAGTCACGTAGGCCCTCTCAAAATCCTATTTTGCAGGGGCGTACGGTGACTACATGACTCGAAAGGTCAGACTCTGAGGCTGGAACCTTGCGGCAGGGTTGCCAAGGTTCTTGGCGATGTTCTGCGGTTTAGAAAATATAGCAAGGCCGCTTTGGAGCCGGTGATATTGTTAAGATGGGGAAAGAAATAGTGTGCTATGGCTAGGCTGATTTCATATTCCTCTGGCTCTGTGCAGGATGTGCAGCTTGCGGGTGCTGTAGTGATAGGCTTCGCGTAGTGGTGATCACTGCTAGTACCGATGTGTCCCTGTCTTGATATGGGACGGAATCGGAGTATACCACAGCAAAAGAAATTCAGCTTGCTGGGCCAGTTTGTACATATTCACGGAAGGGAAAACGAGCGAAAAAAGATGCAAACACAAAGGAGAGACGGCACATCACACGCGCTTGTGTGTATTGTCTCTCCTTTATGTTTGCGTCTTTTTTGTGCTCGTTTTTCCTTCCGTCAATATATACAAACTGGCCCAGCAAACTAGCCCAGGGGGTATTTTGGGTAAGGCCTTTGTTGTTGCCTCACGGCCTTCCATATTATGGATAGGGTGGACACGTCTAGGTGTCGGGGACACTCCAATGACGTCCCTCAGAGCATGCGGAATGGCAATTAGTCGTGTGTATAGAGTGGTGTTTGACGTACGAGGCCCAAGGAATTCAGCATTGACCGACCGACTAAGCTGCTGGGGTCTCTCTGACTGTGTGGTTCGCTGTGCCTCTATGTTCGAAGAGCGTATTGTGTACCCCGATGTGACCCCGACGTGAAGGGGGTTCGCAGTTCCTGTGTTTGAAGGAAGGCCGAGAGCTCACTCCAACCCTACAAACCCTCGCCTGCTCCGTCTTTCGCAGCGTGAGGAAAGGCAGCGTGTACATGACAGACGAGATGACGAGAGCCTGTACCAACTTTTTGAGGTTAGACCACTTGATGATCTTCAGCCTCGTCACAACTCTGGAGATGATTACAATGGTTTGGAAGTCCTCCTTCTAACTCTCCCTGAGTGCATCGGTATGCCTGCCATTGGATTTAGGTGCAGGGCCAAGACAATGGAGTGAACCAGGGGGTACTAGCCCAGGATGAGGTTATTATGCCTTAAATATCGGCGGTTTTTGTGATGTGGTTTGTAGATGAACAGCTTCGGCGTTTTTTCTAGGGCGGGGGGGGGGGGGGGGTGCACGATAAGCTGCAACGCACTGGTGCGTGCTCCTCTATGGTGTGGGTTGCCCGTTGCAGGGCTTCTCGGATTTGGCCTCCCGATCGTCGAGCTATCCACATGGTGATGTCTACATATACGGGTTGACAAGATGGGGTATGTCATAAGGGAAGGGCCAGAAGGTTCCCCTAGGCGAGGTTAAACAGGAAAAGTGAAAGAACAGACCCTTGGTTGGTTCCCAGGCTAACCAGCTTAATAGGATCCAAGTGAATGTTTCCCCAAAGAAGTGTTAGAATTCGGGATGAAAGGAACGTTAGCAAGTGCGCTCTATAAAGCCGTCCTTATTCACCATCTACGCCCTTCGCGCCCATCCTCCCCACAAGATAACGCTGGTATGGGTCCCCGGCCACGCCAACTTGGACGGCAATGCTCGAGCCCACGAGCTTACCCGAGTACTCTCCCCGGGTCCGCCCATGTTGTGGCCCCATGTGTACCACCCTGGCACTCAAAAGATTTCAGAACATCAGGCACGCCGACAGCACCTTTGCGCGCTGCGCGCAAGCAGGCAGTGTTTCCCGGTCCCCCACCTCGCCCTCTCCCATGAAGTCGCATCTGTGGTCCGGAAAGCACAAACCTGCTCGTTATCACTCCATCCCGTATCCACTACATGCATGGCATCCTCTTGCGTCTCACTTGCCCTACACCCAACTGCCCTTCCTACCCATCAGTACGGCACCTTTACTGGGAGTGCCATCCGCCAGACCTACCACCACACCTGCGTTCCCGCATCACTTCCTGGGAGGACTGGTTGAACCCGGGTACTGGCGTAGATGTCAAATCGACGCAAGAATTTCTGGCGGCCCACTGCCTTCGTGTTAGTGCGAACCTCTGGGAGGTCTACGGACCAGCCGTCTCCTAATGAAGAGACTGTGGCACGACGGCCCGGACTAGGGCTGTTTAAAGAATAAAGTTTCCCCCCCCCCTCTCTCTCTCTCTCTCTCTCTCTCTCTCTCTCTCTATCTCTCTCTCTCTCTCTCTCTCTCTCTCTCTCTCTCTCTAGTATGTTCGGGTTTGCGCACAGTGTCGAAGGCCTCGGAGAACCTCAAATCGAGGTTATCTTTGGTGTTATGCTTTAATGCGTATGCCTGGTCCAGGGTATGAAGCTGTAATTGCAACATACCATCTTGAGTGCACAGGCACGGGCAGCAAGGGTGTAAAGAGACATCTGAGTTTCTTGGTTGTGTTCCGTGAGTCCTGTGAGTCCGTGAGGTTCCGTAACCCTGATGTAAGGGAGATGGGTCTTAGATGATCGCTGTCTCGACAAGTAGATAACTGGCACTGCATGTCAGTTGTTTACTTCATCTTCTGTTTAAAATGCGCCCTCGTAAACTTCAAAAACATCTCAAGTTATAAGTTGGTTTGACTTGGGAATAAACCACAAGAATAAAGGTAATCAACTTACGCAACTTCATTATTTCCTTCTCCGTTCTCTTTCTTTTTTTGTTAACACAGGCTATGTAATGAAAGGAAACAAAATGGATTAAGTATTTTGATTTTTGTTTAAAAAACAAGAAAGAGCAAGGCAGATGTGTCTAATGATTATCGCGGTTGTAACAACGTGTGTGGTACCTTATCTCTGCTCCGTGTTAACGTCTCAATTTTTAGCTGGTTTTTCCCAAGCTTCTGTAGTAGATTACGGCAAGCTATGGAGCTCTAGGGGTATTTTCGTTTCATCGCTCACAGCGCGATGTATTTTACAGGTCACGAAGCAGCATCGGCTCGGCGCCATGCTCGGCGACAGCACCCAGCTGCAGTTTTTCCAAATTCTTCTGAAGACGATGTCTGCCAAGAGGTACCTGGAAATAGGTGAGCTCTGGGAAATATATGTGGCTGGGAACCTCCGCTGGTACGAGTTGCCGGAAGTGCGAACACGTCTGCAGCGCGTACAGGAAAGAAGGAAGACAATTAAAACAGAAGGCAGAGAGGTTGGCCGTTTAAAGGAACGTTGGTTAATGTGCTTCATGCGTGCTTCATGCAATTGACGTTGGTTCATGCAACCTTGATCAATGTCGGTTTATTTTGAACCAGGAATAATGGGAGGATTTGTCACGACGCAGTCGTTTAACGCGCAGATCTACCCGCATGACACATACATCTGGTGCTGCCTTCCCGGCTAAGTTGCCAGTGTGGTTTGTCACAAGACCGCGACGCACTAAATACTAGCTGTGCGGCAAAAAATGAAAACAATATTTGTGTGAAGTGTACATGAAAAGCGGCAAATAAGTGAACGAAGACAACAGAAAGACAGAGAGAGAAACAGAAAACGCAAATTCTTTTTTAATGCATACCATTATTTGCAGCGTACACCCACAGCCAGGACCGCGTAATGCTCTGCATTTCCACAATATAATGCATACTTGGCGGAAATAAGGTATTCAGTCGTTCTAAAAGCGTAAACGAAAATAATTGGTCGAAGAAACTTTTGAAAACGCTAAACATACAATAAAGAGAAAAAAATAAAAAAGCAGAAAAATGAATTACGAAATAAAAAAGTGCGCATTATACACCTCGTCCAAAGAGCGGACTTAAATTTAAAAATCAGGAAAAGAACATTGGAGACCGGAATAAGAAGTTGCGAAAATGGGCCAAACGGGTAGCGCCCTGCATTTGCACAACAATGCACAACTGACGGAAGAAACACATGTAATCGTAATAGCAGCGCAAATGAAGATGATTGGTGGAACATGAATTTAAAAACCCCCAACATACCAGAAAAGTGAAAAAAAAAATAGAATTTTTTTTACAAAAATGGACTAGAATTCGAAACTAATACTAGTACGGCTCGAATAGCGTGGGATGTCTTCACATTCCATAAGCTTAGTGTACAATACTCTCGTGTAAGGCAGTGCGGCGCTGTATGATAAATGGAGCAGTGTACCTTTTTTTGTTCGTGCCGAGTGCGAATTAAAACGGTTTCGTCGGTTTTGAAGAATCCAATAGATAATCAAATCAGATAAAACCATTTTATTTTTCCGAATAATATTTGGAAGGAGGCCCAAACAAGAAATGCAAGCTACTGTACTTGACGAGACTGGGCCTCCTTTTGCGAGGCGCAGCGAGTACGACAAAAAGTCAAACAGTATCGGGTATGAGCGAGATAATCCCCTCACAATAACACAGGCATAGAACTTAGACGAAACGTAGCTCATTAACATACGAATACATATTACATTCCATTGAAGACATATATTCGGCATGTACAAAAAAAGTGCGCATACTGGCTCTGCTAACGTTTGCTTTACGTAATGCCTGTTTGTGCAGAAAGTTTAGTACCGTTGAGAGAGAACAGCGAATCGTTTTTCAGCCATAGGATGTCCTCGAAAAAAGTATTCGCCAAAGTTCAGAGTTACGAGTTTGATATGTCGACATCGGAGTTGGCAGGTCTGCAAGGGAAGCAAGTGCATTTTGAGGGGTGTTAACGCTTCGTTTGTATCTTATCGCCGAACGATGTCAGTAAAAATTGCGAATGGAAACTAAACTAAAACGACGGAAAAGTAGCTTAGTGTAGGCGTTGTAATCTGCATTGGCTACGTGTCGATACAGCTCTGCGTTTACGGCTAATATGGCTCCGCTGCCCTCGTAACTTCTCGGCAGCACGCCGCCAGAAAGTCGATTTTATCATGCAGCTGCTGTGAGACAATGGTATTGATGAGTTAAGAAAGTCGATTCGTGGCACCGATCCGGCAGGCACGTACACGGGATGCAGCGCAGTGGCGGCCGCCCTGGCCCTGCCCCCCGACGGAGAGGTGGTTGCTCTGGAACTTCGCGAGGCTCCGGTCAACATCGGCATGCCGTTTTGGAAGGAGGTGCGTATTTACTCCCGCGACTGTGGCGTTATCGTCATTGATTGGCATCGTTATGTTGTCACTGATAATTGCAGAGAAAAACACCGCCTCCCTAGCGCTGTGGTTGTAGGGTTGCCACATTTTTCACACAAAAAACAGCGCTAAAGACGGGACAGAAGGAAGGAGGCTACACACACAGAGGCTACACACTCAGCGCTGTGTGTGTAGCCTCCTTCCTTCTGTCCCGTCTTTAGCGCTGTTTTTTGTGCGAAGTATGAACCAACAGGCCCAAACACTTCCATTGCCACATTTCCCCGACAAAAAAAAAAAAAAAAAATCCGGCCCCACGATGGGGGAGGTGGGGTGGGGGAGACTGGTGTATGAGAAAAAGACGCCATGTTTTTTTTTTTTTTTCACGCAATGCCATGTGTTGTAGCGGTTTCCTAGGGAGAAATCAACACAACGTTTGTACTGAAAGTTTCTCAGATTATGGTCAGTGTTCTGAATGTGCTGCACTGAAAAGTAACCGCACAAACGTCATTCGGTTACTTTGTGCCCTGGACCACGTATTGTCTGTGTTCGTGTTTTTGCGGAGCTTTTCAACAGATATTTATCGTCGTAGTTGCTGGATTGGCGCTTATAAAAAAGCAGTGGCACGATGGCCAGACAACCGGCCAATGACGGCCAGTTTTAAGTATGGAGCGGAAGCTGGCCCGCGGTCTAAAATCCGGTTGGGCCGGTCAAAAACCGGGCAGGTGGAAACCAATAGTATCGCGGCTACCTAAGCTACAGTCAGCTGCAGGTATCTGCTTTTGGTGCGACAGCAAGACGTGCCCCGTTCCTGAAAATGCCGGGATTCCGAACCACGCTGATTAAAAGAATGCCATGCCAGCAAGAAAGTGCCAGCAAACCACAGGCGCGTTAGCCACGTGAAGGGTGGCTTCCTAGCCGCCAACAAATACGAGCTCTCTTTTCTTTTTGGGAACAAAAGCTATATTAACCCACCTCTGCCAGTTTAGCGGGAAATTCGGGAAGGCAGGTTTCTGAAGCCTTTTTTGTGAAGGTTGCTTTGTGGTAGCCAACCGTATTTTCCTTTTCGTAACCCGTTTGCACAAAAGTTGATAGGAAGCAGAGGGAAAGGGCGACGCGCCAGGTTTTGAGGTTAGCGTCGTGAGTCGGTACGCGTAGCACTACGTGCTATGAGTACGACGTTGCTTGGCACGTCGCTAAACTGAACTTGAAGGTTATCTGACGTTGAGCAAAAACATAGAACACCACACTTTGCGTCTAACGTTGTCGACCGGCACTTATTGTAAAGAGACTAATGATTGTAAGCCAAGCTGCGGCTATGGCTTGACGTCGTACGACTTCAAAGTCTAACGGTAGACCTAAGTGGGCACATATCCCCCGACAGGTGCTGCAGAGGAGTGTTACATGCTAGAAGAGTGGCGCATACCTGCAGTGATATATTGGAAAAGGCTGCATAAGCTTAGTGCATGTTGGGGCGATGGAAACTTGAGCCGGAATATATGCTGCTTTTGCCGATATTCCGTGTTTGGCTCTGCCAACCCGTGCGCCAGTTCTTTGTCTTCATAAAAACAAACTAACTGAATCTGAGTCGGTTGCGCCAGCGCTTATTGCCTGTTTCTTGCGACCAACACTCTAATCACATCTTGCTAACGTTCACTGCGGTCCAGCTAATACTTCTAGTAACTTTGTACCTCAGTGCTTTAGGAGTGTAAGCATTCCCGAAATGGATGGACATCTTAGCAATATGAGTGTGAATTTACTAGTCTGAGAATGCTGGAAGCAGCTCACACATGTCTCATTATTTACCTGTAGCTTCTCGTTTGCGGGCAGCCAAGGCCCGGCCCTAAGAAACAATGTTTTCCCTTTAGTTTGCATAAAAAATCCCTCCTGATTTTTCCGTTGGCTGGCTCTACATAGCACCAATATCTTCTTCGTTTCCATTCTTCTGCCAGTTTAATTGTCTTGGCTCTTTCAACTTTATTTCCAATGTCTCCGATAATATAGTTTTATTTCAAACATCGTGCAACATTTCCGCCCTGTCTTGGCATTGCATGTTTCTTCCGCTTTGAAGATAAACAGACATATGTTCCATATCACAGTTCATTTCTGCTCCCGCAAGTTGGTAAGCCTCCCCTCAAAGCATATTTTGCTTGGAACTTGTCTAAGCAGAGCTTATCCTGTCATGGTCAATCACCTGATTACTACTTTCAGCCTGCGCTCGGCCTGCTGTCTTCAGGGTAACTTCTTGGCTCGGCGGGTCCTTAAAAAGACCCTGGAACACTTTCTTAAACTTTTCCGAAATCTTAAATGCTTTCAGAACGTAGTCAATAAGCACATTCAGTATTGAGAATAGAACGTCAAAAACTACCTCAGCCAAAAATTACGGCTATATGCACATCAGATAACTTAACTCGATCAAAATATTTCTCTCTCTTTCCCGGTCTCGGCGTTATTTCTCCGAGAGCTCAAATGGCGTCATTAGAGCGGCGTAGCGGCTATTGGCCGGGTCCATTTCACCTGCAGCAATAAAAAAATCGATAGCAATGTTGCAAAATATGCCACAAAAGCAAAGCAGAAACGGATGGCGGGTCTGCTGCGACGAGCTAACCACGCATTGCCGCTCCGTACCGACGATAACTACAGCTTTCACAATGCTTTCCGACGCGAAGGAAATAGTGAAAGCCTCTAGTGTTGCATAGTTCCTTTAAATAGCTGAATTAATGTGTCGATGCGAGCTAGTTAGTACTTCATCATGGGAACAGGTTAAGCGCCAGGCACAACTGGAGGGCGCCCCTTTCCTGTCTGTTTTACTTCCTCCAGTTGTGCCTGGCGCTTAACCTGTTTCTTTAAATATATTTGGACGCCGAAAAAGAAATCCAGGGAAGCCTGCACTCATGCGCAAGACTTGAATCGCGAAGCTGTTTTAGGTGAGCATTGGCGTAAACATAGTTAGTTCCAGTACCACGCCCTGCCTTTCGGATGGCGGCCTCTTCCTCTACCACGCTAACTATCCAAGGCCAACCCATGCCGAGAACTGCGAAGACGCTGCGGGCGAGGTCTCTTGTACGATATTGAGCGGATGCGCACGACGACGCGAGCTCCCGCGCGAAGGGCTTCTCCTACGATACTGAGCGCATGCGCAGGCTCCTCTCGAGTGTTGCGGCGGCCGCAATCAGGTGTCTTTCCGTTGTCGAGTGGGTATTGCGAAATCTGCACGACGCCTCGCGATCACGTTCCTCCCGGGGAGTTTTCGGCGCGCACGAACACCGAACTTCCAGCCAGTAACAGCAGCTCTGCTGTTAAATGGTGAGCGTGATTATCATGGGACCTCGGGATAAAAGTTACAGATCTCAATTCCAGTTACGCATCATCGGACGCTTGCTGGATGATTTCGATCACGAAGTGCAATATATGTCCGGACCAGTCAGAAAACTACCCCTTCATGCGTACGCACGTAGAGTTTCATATTATATATACCAGAGGGAAATCTGGCGCATGGCTTCTTTTTTGTCTCGAAGCCAAAACCAACAAAAATGGGTAACATTGTTTTCATGTTCATCTTGCATGACGCTTCTAAGTAATCCCTGACAAATAAATCTTTCTGGAGCTTTAATTTTATAATAACAAAATAAATTTTATTAATCCTCTGTAGTAATATTGTTGCATTTTTGAGGCCAGAGGCAACTTACCAGCCTGTGCGTGAGCCATGCCAATGACGAGTGGAACGTGCCTGCCAGGTACACGATGGAACGCTCGCTGAAGTGCGGCTCCCCTAGACAGTGGCGCCAGATTTCCGTCTAGTGTATATTAGTATGAAACTGTATGCGTGCGCGCATTACGAAAGACATTGTCATCATCATGGAATTGACGAAACGCCCCGGGAGGGCATTTTCGGCACCGTTTGAAACTGTGACGTCACAATGTCACATGACAGCCCTTGGTGACATGACTGGGTAGCGCCACGTTTGACGCTTTTAAAGAGTTGCGTTCGTGTTGGCTTTTTTGCATGACATTAGGGCTGTGAAAAGAAGCTTCGTTGCTTGCTAAAATAAGAAAAAAGCATTTTTGCACGCATTCCAACCATGCTGAAATAAACTGACCCCACGAGTTCAACTTGAATTGTGGTAGTTCATTTAGTATTTTGGAACATCACTTATTTTACAACACATACATAAAGAACGCAGCAATGTCCTCGATAGCCTGAATTTCTTGTCATCATTACTCTCTCAAGCTTTGATAGCATCATTAGCGTCCCCAGTAGCAGGTACCTTGTGCTTTAACTAAGGGTTGAAAATTAGGAGAAATTAAAATAAACAGAGCGTTGCTGTCCCATAAAGAAAAGAAATAGTATTAGGAATCAGTATTCTTTAATTAACTTTAATAAAGAAATTCAAAATTACCCATTAAGTACAACACAAGACCCTGAAAAAGAATGACTATCTCAAGCACTAAAAGTACATTTTTCTTTTTGTACATACGCTTGTCCTGTCGCGGAACTTCAATAGCCAGAGTTCTTTTTTAAATAAGCTCTGACTATTTTAAAATGCATTTGTTTGTATTTTGGTCAAGAAAATGCAGCCCATGGAGCACGGAAAGTTTTGACAAGTTGGGGTATTCGAAGAGTAATTCGATATTCTTGATCGGAAACGCAAGCACGACAAGTTCAGCAGATTCACTTGCAACTCCGGTACGGCGGCCGTTTGGCGGGGCATCGCGAGCCGATCAAGCTCGCGTCCTCGCCCGGCCGAGGGGCTGAGGCAACACGGAAAGCCAGCAAAGTGACGTCACCAGGTGCTGTCACGGGACATTATGACGACGTCAGAGTTCCAAATGGTGCCGAAAATGCTCTCCCCGACGCCTCAGGAAAGGAGAATTCCGGGGTATCACCGTTCAGATAGAAGCCCAGCACACTGCGCAGGTAGGTCGACTGTCAGGCACAAGAGCAGGCAGAGACATTCTGGTCACTCTGGGCATCTTTACCGAACAGAATAAGGAGAGTGTTAAACACCTTAGCAGAGAAATCAGAGACTCCATCGTGGTCCGTCCTTTCCCCAGAAACGTCCACCCTGTCTTTAATCAAGGAAGGAGACTGTCTCGAGCCAAGGCACTTCTAGCTGCAGCTCTCGAGAGCCCTACGGAGTCGGCTTTTGTAGATGCTGCTCAGATAAATGGAAGACAGGCCTTTTCGATAGCCGTCATTGATGCTCAAGAACGGATGTGCAACGCACTTTCCGTGTTTACCAAGAATCCGGAGGTTGCTGAGCAAATGGCCATTGCACTTGCTCTGCTTGATCCTCAACATAAGGTCATTTATAGCGACTCTAGGGCGGCCACTCGAGCCTTCGCCAGGGGAGTGGTTGATGCCAAAGTCTCCAAGTTATTGGAAGATAGACACATTAGTAATCATTCGATAGTCTGGTTTCCAGCCCACATGGGCGACCTCGGGGGAGGACAGCGGAACTTCAATGAATCCGCACACGAGGCGGCGCGAGGACTCAGCAACCGCGCACCCTCCCAACCACCCCCGTCTCCACAAAGGGCTTTCAAGGATCAACTTCAGACCTACAACGAGCTCACCAAGCACTTCTACTTAAATCGACAGGAATTTGCGCTCCCACACAAAGGACTCAACAGGGCGCAGTCAGTCACTCTCCGCATGTTACAAACGGACTCATACGCCAATCCTTGGAGGATGAGCCACATCGACTCGGACTACGACGGAACTGCTACGTGTTCAGAGTGTGATGGGCATGTGAACTTGGGTCATATGTTGTGTGGTTGTGCTACGCAAGCCTCCTATCTGGAGGATAAGGTCAAGTGGGACAGTGCTCTCAGGAGCAGTGAACTTAACGATCAACTCTGGGCTGTCCAGAAGGCCCGCGTAGCGGCGGAGAGTCTCGGGCTCCCCGTCCCGACGTGGGAGATGCCCTCTACACCTTGACACCGGTCAGGTGTCCTTCAGGACCCTTTTTGGAAATAAAGTTTCACCACCACCACCACCGTTCAGATAGCACGTTTTAAAACTCTTTCTGGATCTCGCGCACAGCACCAGTATGGCGTATTGTCCTTGGCGATGAGATGGGGCTTCTATTTACATTCCCCCATTCCATTTTATCTTTCTATACTTTAGATATTTTTTCTAGTTCCCTCATAATTCTTCCTCCCTGACGGTAACTTCTCTCCACCCCGGCATCCTCCAGGAATACTTCATGACATCGTTTTTGAGACAGTAGTTCGTACGTCCGTCCGTCCGTCCGTCCTTGCTTGCTTGCTTGTTTGCTTGCTCGCTCGCTCGCTCGCTTGCTTCTTTCTTTCTTTCTTTCTTTCTTTCTTTCTTTCTTTCTTTCTTTCTTTCTTTCCACCCTCTCTCTCTCCTCCTTTCCAGCCGGTCTTGTCAGATAAGAAGCCAGGCTGGAAAGGAGGAGCAATATATGAAGGGGATACATTATCAGCACCCTAGGGCCTTTCTCAATGAAGCCGTTAATTCATTCATCCCTTCTTTCACCCTACGTTTAAGCAGGAACCTCCTGCTTACCTGGTGAAGAGCTATGCTTAGCCGACATACAAAATCTGTGGTGGCCAGCTGTAACAGTACTCATTTTTAAAGGAATCACGTAAGGGTAATTGATCGTATAATACGCTATTTCTTGTGAACTTCACTGTTATACTGCTGGCGCTTACGGCAGCAACGCTCTCTCTCCCGTCGTCCAGGCTGGTGTAGAAGGGAAGATTCATCTCAGGTTGGGACCAGCAGGTGATTCCCTGGGTAAGTTTTCTGGACGGTTCATTAATTCATCCACACTAGTGCGTTTTCTGCAGACATCTAAACGCGCGTATTCACATCACAGGCCGAATGAGGACACTTTGAAGGGTGGGTACATCACTTAATTATGAGGGCAGTGCTTACCTAACCTGCGTACTCTTGTTCGAAATTCTTCCTGGCACTGTTATAAAATTTTGTAACACAATGAACCTAACCTTTCCTGTTCTTAGGACAACATTCTTCCGGGAAGACCTGAGCGAGACTGTTTGACTGATTACTCTTTGTCTAGTCTGTTGAACATGTTTGATTTAAGCAGAAATGGGAAATGCAATTACCGTTCATTCTGATGGCAGTCATCATTACAGTTTTGGCGTCTTTGACGTAAGCGATATCAGTAGGAATCATTTGCAGACGCGATGCTGCGAGAAGGCCAAGCAGGCACCTTCGACTTTGCGTTCATCGACGCCGACAAGCAGGACTGCGACGAATACTACGAGAAATGCCTGCAGCTGGTCAAGCGGAACGGCATAATCGCCATCGACAATGTACGAAAGGCTCAAGTATCTCTCTCAAGTGCTTATCAAGTGTCCATCGTATCAAGTGCGCTGTTACATATGCGCTCTTACCCAAGTGCTCGGTTTGGTAAGAATAGGTGCACGAAAGTGTAGGAAAAACAAGAAGAAAAATGGACATCTGGCAGCTCATTAGTCAAGTTGTTTTTGAAAACAACAAATCATACAATTCGTACACGGAGAACCGGTGCACTTGTCAGGAAATGAGAAAAACAGAAACGAGGAAAATCAGAAAAACCGCAAAGAGGAAATGAGCCCGTAGCGTGAGAATAAAGATGTGGGCGACTGTAAAGAAATGAGTTCTACGTGTAACGCAAAGCGGTGCATTGCCGCATGAGTTGCCTTTCCTTTTGATATGCAATGCTGGATCGATCAGCAGGCCCATTTCGCCACGATCTCCAGAGACCGCCCCCTCACACACACGAATGCATGCACAGGGTACCAACGCACTATGCTATTTCCCCACTCTGTTGTGAGCCCGAGCGTTGCGTCCGACCGTCCTGGTCTTATCTTCGACGAATTCTACCAAGACTGCGGACGTTGTCAAAAACCGAATCTGCAAAATATACGATTTACAGCTGGGGACGGTTTACAGCGCCAGGCGTGCGTTGTTAGCGGATCCGTTCGCAGAATTGGGAACCCGAAAATGGCGTCAGAAGCGTAGATGCATCTAACAATGCACTTATTACAGTAATCTCGTATATTCCTAGCTGTTGCACGCCCGACGGTGCCAAAGTATACGCTTCGAGCACTGCCCGTAGGGGCGCCGCTGAAATCCTTCTAGGGGCCCGTTTTGAAAGCAGTCGCGGGAGGCCCTGGCCTTTTCCCCATTTTCGCCACTGGTTTCGCGACACGTTCACTACTCAGGTTTACCGTTTGTAGCGTTGGAAATACATATTTATGTGGTGCAGTCACTCTGTTAGCAAATGTGGTGTATTTACGAGAGTGCGAATGTTTCTGTTCGTATAAGCGCCAGGCGTGTGTCACAGGCCGGCGTCGCGGAATCGGCATACGAGTGGACCTGATTGTAATTCTACTGCCCTGAAATTTACTAACAGCGTCTCCGTAAGGAGTTTTTCTTCAGATGGTCATGCTACGGCTATACATTGCGATGTAAATCAGATTTATGTGCTTACATAATCTAGCGCCTCACTTATACCTGACCACACCAGTTACGCTACATAACTACCTTGGACAAGCCAATGTGGCATAAATTTCACGAACATTCTACGAAATAAGTACGATGGATAATGAAAAATTATGCGCGGGAATCAGCACTCAGCCAAAAATTTATTTCTCGGTCGTCTTGTCGCGAGGTCAGCGCTCGCAGTCAATCTGCTATATTTATCTTCCGCGAGTAGCGCGGAGACGGGCTTATCGAGCAATCCCCGTCCGCGACAAAACGCTTCCTCGAAACATCGTCATATGGCACAGGGATCCTGCAGAATCTAGCACAAAATAAATCAAAGGGCCTTATCGCGAGTAGAAGAAACAGCTGACATGATGCGTTGGGATACAGTATTTTCTGTGATGTCGTTATTGTTGTTGTTGTTGTTGTTACTCTTATAGTGGACATACCCACGTGGGGGATTGGCCAAGAAACGGGGTGTCTTTGTGGGGCTAAAACGCCCACCTCATAGCTTAATACACACAGCCTGTAGGAATTGGGGAAACAGCTACCGAATTATATAATAGATCTAGAGAAGAATCAGTGATTGATGCCATTTTTGGGAGAAAAGGCTAAAAAATTTTGACCGGGTTAGCAGGACATGCGTCTGGTCTCTGGTATGTACGCGCGAATGGCCGCAATAATCCCTCTATGACAAAACCCGAGGGATGTGGCCCCGAACGAAAGGAGCACATGCATCGTCAGAGGAAGGCCAATGCGTTGAATTGGTGCGGCTAGATACCGTTTCCGAATGAAAGAAAAACCGCGGCAGTACAGGAAAAAGTGTTCAGTTGTTTCAATTAAGTGTCGATCGGCTTCTCCTTAATGGATGACAGCCCTGGAAGACATGCCTAAGATGGGGGATTGGTTTTACATTTGAACAGGAAGTTGACAAACACTTCATAAAAAGCAGTTGGCCATAATTTGGAAGAAAAAAAGAGGGTTATATGTTCTTGAAGATTTCGTGTTTAGCAGTTTCTAGAGAGAGAGAGAGAGAGAGAGAGAGAGAGAGAGAGAGAGAGAGAGAGAGAGAGAGAGAGAATGAACTGTATTTAGAGGAATATCAGTGAGGATGCATCTTGAATGAGATACTGGTGGTTAGGTCGTGTTGATGGCTGTCAGCGTGAACTGATAAGCGACATCGGCAGCCCTGGAAAAAAACGGACCGGTAGGTCCGAGTCAGAGCTGCGCAGCGCGGCCTCCCACCTTCCTGGAGGGTATTTCAGGAAAGGGATATTTTGGGCAATCCCAGATTTTCTAGGCACACCAGACTGAGAGCACAAATGCGCCTAATGAGTGTTAGCGCAGTTCTAGAAGGAGATGATGTATGGTATGCAAAACGGGGCGTGGAATGGAGAAATTAAAACAATTAGGAGAGAAAAAAAAGAGCATTTGTGTGGTAATTGTGTAACTGTTTTAAAGCGACATCGCATATATCCCACCAAACTCTTCAACTACGTTATGTTGGTCGTAAAATTGAATCTGGGGACCATGAATTTGACTCTAAGTGTGAATATTTACATCGTATAACGTTGTTTACGACACTTCAATGTTGACTTTCACCACAAAATTGTGTTTCCCGCCTATAGCGCACTAGTTCCTTGCACGGCATGCCGTTCTAAGGAAGTACATGCTTTTTCTGTTTTTCATTTTTCTACGCTGAGTGGTCGCAGCGCACACAGATATAAATAAAAACCAAAGTTGAATCTGCGGCAGTAGCTCACTATGTTGGGCTTCGAGGTCGCGGCTTCGATTCTCTGCCTCGGCGGGCATTTCTTCGAGACCGACGAGAACCAAGAACAGAACAAATGGGTGCGAGATATTTCGGTGCTTCTCGAAGGTCCCGAGGAGGTCTGAAGTAATGTGGCGCACTGCACCGCGTCGCTTCTATTAGCAACTTTGCAGTGTAAGACCAAATTCGAAAAAAAGGAAGACAATAAAAAAAATGTAAAACTCCCGAGTGGCAATTATTGAGATATTGCGCAAGCATTCACTGCAGGGACTCACCTTCAGATCTACACCGCTACGTACGTTTTCCTCAGAGGCCCTTGGGCCTACGGTACAGGGAATTCTGTGAAAGGGCCTTTTGCGAAATAAATTGCCCGACGGGAATTTAATAAAATTGTCACACAGCTAGTGTGTACCTATGGAAAGCATCGTGTCAAGCGTTACGAACAGTCGTTCAGATTTCTAGAGATAACAACCTAAAGCGCGAGACACATGAACGACTGGTGCACACGATTCGCATGCGACTGATCGTTACGACTGATCGTGAGGACCAGTTTTGGCGTCGTTCGCTGGTCAGTGGATTCTCACGACGTGCGACTGGCAAGCCAGATGCAGTCCTGCCATCGTTGCGATAGTCGTGCGACCACAGCCAATGAGAGCACGAAGGTGTTATCGCTGAGAAAGTTTCTTTCAAAGTCCCGAGGAAGCGCCATTGGCAATTCCGGGTATTTTGTGTACCTGACTCGGGCACAAATCCCTGACTAGGGAAGAAGCCACCGACTGGTGAAAGCTGCAGACAGGCACTTTTGCAAACCTAAACGTGCTGAGTAAAATTTATCCAACTCGATATGCAGACGCATGCCCATTGCGTCATCAAGAAACCCCCCCCCCTCCCCCTCTACCACACCACATGGGAATGCCAAAGAACAACGGCTGTCCCCAAAATTAGAAGCGCTAATGCGGAGCAATGGGAGGCACTGCTGGCCAGCGCCTGCTGTGAAGACCACATTGGTCTCATTCAGCCGGCACGCAAAGCAGCAGAGGTCGTTGGAGCCCTGGACCAAGGGTACCACGCCTGCTGACCGCGTTGGGAACTGTCCCACGTGGCACGAGCCCTCGGTGGAATGCCGCCCAACCACTAAAAAGTATCAATAAGCGTTTTCCCTCGCTCCTCCTCCAACAGAGCCTGTGATGTCATATACCTAGCTCTGCGATTGGCCGGGATCGGCAAAAGCAAACGCAAATTAGGAAGGGCTTATAAGCTTGCTGAACGAGCTATTTGCGCTTAAATTTAGGGAACATTCTTTTTATAGAGGTAAGAATGATTGAATAAACAGTGGAAGTCACTGAAGTACACATAAACATAGTAGTGCTGATGCGTATTTCTGTGGGTACTGTGCGCTTTATGCTTGTTTTAGCTGCGCTGAAATGCGGCTATTTGGGGTGGTCTTAGACTACACTGGCCGACTGACGCAAGCGACGGTGTCTTACGTGACGGTATTTGTAGAGCGAACACCGTGTTTCACGAAACGACTATTTTGTCCCTTAACAAGAACAATCCCGGTGAATACGGTCAAAAACAGAGCAAAAGCAGAAAACGGCCCGGTGCAGTATGGTCGCCCCATCTAGGAGGACTGATGGTAAACATGGTTCCGCAGTCGGCTGGCGAGCCTTATGGGGCACTACAGTTCGCTTGAAGACCTGTTTTTGTGACGCCATTGCAGACGTTACGAAACCACATGATTTGGCGGGAGAATCAAATTTTAATTGATTAATTTCTCAATGAATAAAGCATCGTTTGCTTCCGGGCAAGCGTTGAAGCCAGCATAAAACAAGAAATCTTTCGAATTAAACAAACTCGTATTTTGCCTGCATGGCCTCTTTAAATAGGAATATTGATGCTTGGGCGAGTTGATGTTTCATATTATTAAACTCACAGCGCAAACAACAAACAAGGACGACAGGGAGAGCGAGACACACAGGCGCTGTGTCTCGCTGTGTCTCGCTCTTTCTGTCGTCCTTGTTTGCGCTGTGAACTCCAAAATAAAATGGGGATTCGTTGTCGGCACCTTCCCCTATGAACGAAAGTGTTGCTGCGGGGCCATGGTGACGCACAAATACTCTTTCACTCTGAGTTGTAGTAGCCGTAATTCGAGTGATAGGCAAAGGAAGGATAGTGCACTGGGGATATTATTGCGCTCGGTAGGGAGCTCACCTGCATAAAACCCGGTGCGGGGGAAGGGCAAGTAGAGGGGTAATGAAAGTATATTGCGGAGTGTTAAAGAGACAGAGAAATAAGACTGAGCAGAGCAAGCGTCCATGACGGGCATACACGTTTTGTGCTGAGACTAGCACTTGTCAACTGCTTTTCTTTCTTTTTTGGTTTGCAACAGGTTCTGTGGCGGGGTACGGTATACGATCCGAAGGACAATTCACCGGAGAGCGTGGCACTGCGAGCTTTCAACAAGAAGCTGCACCAGGACGAGCGCGTAGACATTTGCCTCCTCCCTTTGGCTGATGGCGTCACATTCGCACGCAAGAAGTGACGAGCAGGCCAATGGGACCAGTCCGTTTAGGCATTCGAGCCCCGACCGATGTGCTGGCAGTTACAGATTGAAAAAAAAAAGAAACTTGTCGTTGCATCTCAGGAAAAAATAAAGTGGAAGCCCAAGGCATGCACGCCGATATAGCCTATGTGATGCAGTGTTTTATTGTTTATTACTGAATGATTACAATCCTAGTGCATCATTTTCAGTCCGTTTATGTCATTCTTGGGCCACCGGGTTCGAAAGTCTCGAGACACGTCGCCACCGCTTACTATTAGGTCGAGGCCAACAACAGGACGTTGAGCATGCAGGGGCGAAATTCCCCAGAATCCACGAACCCTTCATCGAGGAAACGACATATTGCTGAAGCGGTCTTTACGTATGCTACAACACGGCGTCTCGTGATGAACGAGGCAACATCGGTCCGTATGCCCGACAAGGAACGCCTGGGTCACATTTTTTAATCAGTATCAGCAGGTAACATCATTCGTTTACTTTCGCTACAAACTGGTCTTTCGCTCCAATCGCGCTAATCGATGGAGGGGTCGCTTCTGGTTTCAAGGTCACGCCAGCCGTTGAAGATGTGCGTCAACCCATTGCCAATATGGACAGCGCCAGAATCTAGGACATAGCTCTCGCGGTGGTCTCGAGGAGGCCATAACCTGACTCACCACTCCCCGGGGGCCGGAGCTTTGCGACGTACACCGTCTTTTACAGTGTGAAAGCGAAAAGAGGGGCACTTTAACACTGAGTATGTCTGACGTCGGGTGCTTGTTTTACATGAATTTCGCTGTCTGCGGGAACCTCTGCGCCAATAACGAATTTATTTTCGACAAAAATATTTTTCAGGGAAATATCCAGACAGCTTCTCAGCAAAAAAGTTACGCGTGAAAGTTTCAAGGCGTCTTCGAAGTCAATGAATAGAGAAGTTCATTACGAATGGGGAGGCTTATATTTAGCAATACCTCTGACGTCATGGCGAAAGTGACGTCATCAACACATCCTTATCGTGTAGTGTAATGATTAACCGGTGGGTGGGGAGCGGAGAGATGCTTGAGCCGAAGTGGGGATTACACTGTTAGATAATTGAACACGTGCTCCCATTCTCAGCAGCCATGGCCATTGAGCCACCACGGGGTCTTTCATTTTTCAGGGTAGCGACCTTGTTAAATGAACCAACCAGGGGCCAACATTCAGTGGCAGAATGGCAACGCGAGACTGATTCCTCGTTTGTTTTATGTGGTTTTTGGGTACTCACAGAAGTGAATGCCATCAGACTTTTATCTATTCATATAGCTTCAACAAAAAAACCTCTACTAAAAAGCTGTGGCACACATTTCGATCCCTTGACGGCAAGAAAAAGACTGCTACCTGCAGAGCCAAAATTGCTCTAAGCATTGGGTGTTCTATCGAAACAATTGAAGAAGAGGCGGCTTACAACTTCTTCCCCAACGCTAGCCTTACGCCTCCACCTCCCCACCCTCGCGTGACCGTTATGGACGACGACAATGAAGAACCCCTATTCACTATGGCGGAAATGGAGACTGCCCTCCACCAGGTTAACAAGCGCAGCGCTTCTGGTAATAAAGACGGTATCACGTGGACTATGGTTCAGAATTTAAACGAACAAAACAAACTCCTCCTACACCTCCTCAACGATGTTTGTAAATCTGGCTCCATCCCTGCCTCCATGAAACACTCGGTTATACAACCGATCCCCAAACAAGGGAAACCAACGAACCACGTGCGTAACCTCTGACCAGTCGCTCTAACATCTACGATAGGTAAACTTCTCGAAAGGATGGCTGCTAATCGCCTCACTTACCACTTTGAGCAAATGACCAACCACTTTCACCCTGGCCAGACTGGTTTCCGCCCCAACATGCGGACTCATGACAGTCTGTGGCCTCTCAGACGGCTCATCAACTCAGCTCGACCAGGCCCGCCATCAGGACAACCGCATATTCTGGTGGCAGTTGATCTGCAGAAGGCCTTCGACATGGTGTCGCACGAAGCCATACTGACCGAAATCGAGGACCATTATACGGGCAAGCGGATGTACAACTACATTGCCAGTTTTCTAGAAAATAGAACGTTCGAGATCCGAACGGGCAACGACATTCCGAAGACCTACTACAATGGTCGCGGGGTACCACAAGGCTATATATTATCACCCCTCCACTTCAATTTGGTGATGAGAAAGGCGGCAATTGACGTACACAAATCCAGCGGCGCGCGCCTCACCGTCTATGCGGACGATATCACGCTGTGGACGGAGCGAGGCGACTATCCTACCACTGAGGGGGCGTGCATAGACCTTCAAGCAGCCCATTGTGACCGCTTCATAACGCCGAGGCAACAGCTCTCCACCACACTTCGCCGACTCGACGACCTCCCCTTTACAGCGCAGACAATATTGTGCCATAGGCGTTGTCCGTCACAGGTCGAAAAGGCTATAAAAGCCCTACTGCTCTTTTTGAAGGACACGAGCCTGTCTGAACGATTGTAGGGACATTACTATAGTGCAGTGCCCTTAGTTCGCCAATTTTATCAGTGCACCGTATTAGTTTTGTGCATTTTCTGGTTGTGTGCGTTGTTTGTACCGCCTTTCTAGTTGCCTGGTCACGCCTTGCGTTTTTTCTACTTTTCTTTCTCTCATTTTCTCCTTTAATATGTACCGCTGTCCTTTCTTTCCCTTTCATTTCCCGTATCCCCTCCCCCCTGAGTAGGGTAGCCAACCGGACAGTATTCTGGTTAACCTCCTTGCCTTTCCTGTACTATCCCTTCCTTCCTTCCTTCCTTTTTGCGCTAGAAAACGCCATCCAGGCAGCAGGAATGCATCCCTCACCGGAAAAGTCCACTCTACTGCTTTTGGGTGGCAAAGAACAGGAAAGGCAAAAAGTCCATCTTTACCTTGAAAATCTAGAGATTCCGCTATCCTCCAAAGGTTGGATACGCCGTCTCGGAGTTCCTATCACTCACAAAGGCAACGCCACAGAATGGCTGAAGCAAGTCCGACAGGGCTGGGATGCTACAGCCCATCTTATCCACAGAATCGGCACAAAATTCGGTGGCGCAGGCACATTGGGTACAGGGGCACGGTCGGAATATACTGAATCAATTAGCGGACCATATTTCCTACTCTTCTTCCCCCCCCTGAATCCTCCCCTAGCCCCCTTCCTTGTGATCCGCGCTCCCGTATTTTAGCCCGGAAATCTCTCCTGAGATGGGACACACGTGCCCTAATTCCCCCGTGTGTCTGCTCCCTGCCCCCTAATTTTTCCCGGGTGGAGGAAGTTTCTCTCAGGAGGCTTCGGGCTGGGGTGGCCCTCATACCTTCAGTCACTTGGACTTGGGGGCACTCACAAGACGACCCAGGAACGTGTCCCAAGTGTCTGTCTCCGGCGGTTGAAGCTGACGCCAAGCATCTTTTGTGGACGTGCGCGGGAACGAGGACAGCTCGAGACCATGCGCTCAGAAAGGTTGGCCTCCGGTGGGACAAACCGGATGACTACAACCGCTGGGTGCAGGACGATAAATACTGCAGGTCGCTGATGGACTTTCTGCACGCCACTGGACTGCATGCATACCTGTAGATTTGAACACCTGTCGGTTTCGTGACCTTCTGTGCTCTTGGCAGCCCCTCGCTCCCTATTTTCTTCTCTTTCTCTTTCCTTCCTACTTTTAAGTGCGAATGCACTTCTTAAGCTACCCTGAATCACGCGTCCACCGCCGTCCGTCCGTCCGCACCAAATACCCACTTAGGGCGATTGGCCAAGAAGAGTTTTTAAGTGCGAAAGCGACCCCACCACATACCCACTTAGTGCGATTGGCCAAGAAGAGTTCCTTCGCTACCCATTCGACATATCTTCGTGATACTAACCACTTCCTACGGGAAATTAACAACATAAAAATCCCTGATGGCACCTTCCTTGTAACTATAGATGCAACTTCTCTGTACACAAATATACCTCACCGAGATGGGATTGAAGCCCTGGTTGAATCCTATAGCATACATCGGGATCACGAGGCGCCAAGCCCAAAAGTCATTGAAACTTTGACCAGGCTAGTGTGGAATTAAATAGCTTTTAATTCTACAATCAGTATTACCTACAAAATAACGGCACTGCGATGGCTACTCGAATGGCACCCAACTACGCTAATATATTCATGAACGATCTCGAAACAAAATTCCTATCAACCCGTGAAATTAAGCCATTTTTTTAAGTGCGAATGCATCACCCGTGCATTCGCACTTCCCCATGCTCCCCTTCGGGGAAATGCGGGTGAATTTTCTTTGCTCTACTCCCATTTTTAAAACGCCTCTCTTTCTCTTTCCTTGCTACTTTCTTCTCTACCTCTATCTTTAAACCGCCTTCCATATGCCGCGCGGCAAACACTCGTAATTAAAAAAAAAAAGAAAAAAACAAGGCACCGCCCTCATCCGGAACATCGGTAGAGCCATTCTAACTTCCCGGCTAACTTATGGCGGAACCTGCGTCAACCTGACGCAAACCCAACTAAATAAAGTTCAAACTTTACATCACAAACTCCTTCGAGTTATTACCGGAGGCACACCAAGCTAAATTACGTGTATACTTTTGCATCGCTGCCTCCGATTGAAGCAACACTAGAAGCAACGCGCGACAACCATTCCGACCGTCGCGAACTTACCGTTCAGGGCCATCATCTCATCGCCTACGATGACACACGAACTTTCACACTGGGCCCGTCAGCCGACCCTTCTTCGACCCGAAACCCGCCTTGGCAATGGAAACAACCGGTGAATCACAAACCAAGGTCGACAAAAGAGTGCAAAAGGCACAAGCACCAAAGAAACACCCTATTTTGCTTCCAACACCTATTAGAACAAGGCACATATGTATTAGTGTATTGTATGCTTGTGTCGATCGGCCGTTTCTGTGTTCTTTTACGGCGAATGATGTACGTTTACCATTTGCTTTTCTTTTGCTCCAAAAGTGATTGCGTGTACGGCTGCGTTTAGTGCATTTGACCTACTTTCTTTACTGTATTTTTTTGTGTGTGTACAATGGTTAAACACTTGTCGCGTGCTTCTGATATCGTTTTTGATCTTTTATGTGAGCCCCTCCCCTCTACAATGCTTGTATGCCCTGAGGGTAAAATAAATCAATAAATAAATAAATATGCCATCTACACTGACGCCGCATTAGCATCTGACCGATTTGCGTGCGGCATACACCAGGTAAGCGACCCGAGCTTGACAGAGTACTTGACGTTCTCTACGGAATCAGAAATCGATCCACTCACAGCAGAACTTACAGCTATTCTACTGGCCACCGCCTTCCTAAGGAGGGATCTCCCATCCATCAAGACAAAACAGAATCCCTCTAAAGTCGTCATATATACTGACAATGCAGAGGCAATCAGCACAATACACTCTCCAGATCCTCATGACTACATCTCCAATGCAATTAGAAGAACCATCGACAACCTCGCCGAAATAAACGACACCATAATTCTTATAGAATGGACCCCCGGCCACCAGTCCAACCCAGGGAACGTGACGGCCCATCGCATGGCATCTGTGTCACTTCGTACCTCCCAGAACTCTCATGCGACGCCCGCCCCGCTTCCCGCACCTGCCCTCAATAACTCAGTCGTTGAGCGCCGTATACGAAAAATGAGCGACGCCGTCGCCTCAAAAAATCGACCCCAAGATCAGACCCACCAGTGCCCGAGGACATCCCGCGAGGCCTCCAGGTCCTTCTACACAAGGCCCGCTCCGGCACAGCGGTCACTCCTGACGTCCGCGACCGATGGACCTGGTACCGGCGTTTTGTCAGAAAGAGACCAGATGGCTCCACACCTGTTCCCCCTCCTACCCTTCCCTGCCCCCTGTGCAATGCCGACCGACCCACCTTACACCACCTTCTCTGGGACTGTGCCAGACTGTCCGAGGAACGCCGTAGGTGTCGACCTCCTCACGTCACGTCCCTCCAAGAATGAATAACGCCTTCGAGCGATGTGAAAGAAACTTTAATGACCCTGCGGACATTTGCTGGACGTGCAGGTCTTGTGAAAATGACCTAAATCAAGTGGTTCGCGTGCGGGGCGGACGCGCGTTGTGATTGAACCCCATCCCCCGCTGGTTTACTTCCCTTCTCCTCCGCTTCCCCCGCACGAGGCGTTCGACCTCTCCCTCCAAAATAAATTCATTCATTCATATTTATTACATGGAAACACTAATGAAATCTCAGAATAGGACCTGGGAAAATAAAATATACCATGTACAAAAAATAACGCTAACAGACGAACATTGTCCAAGATCTTAAAAATTGAAACAAACCAACATAATTCTTTCCGCGCAGTAGGTAGGTAGTTTAAAAGCTAAGTTTATGAAGTAAGTTTTTTGGACGTTCCGTGCTCTTCTTACTCTCTAGGGAATGTGACTGGTTCGAGCCACCTATACAACTAAAGACATCTGAGAATTCCGGGTTTCGCTGAAGGACCAGGTTCAGCATACGATCAACACTGCAGTCATTGCTGACGCAAAACAAGTTCCGAAGCTTCAAAAAGATTTCGGCGTTGGTAACGTATTGCCATTGTACGGAGGCGTTTGTTGGCGTGGTCTACCATCTTCTATTCAAGGCGCTGAGGGATGTTCTGAACGCGAGCGCTGTTTCCAGGGCTTGCTTACGCCACGTCAAACTCTCGTTGCCGTCATGGGGGCAAGAACTGGTCTCTCTTCCAAGCAGACCTGCAAGCCAACTGTTTTCTTTGTCGAATAAGTAGGCCCACAAAGCTTTGGTTATACGTAAGCCCACGACCGGAATATCCATGAGATGTTTTTGTCGGTTGCTTTCGCTGACAAGAGCGTACGCCAGCGGAGTAACGATGAACCAGCCATGCGAGACGTAGACGGGGTCGCCGGTCAACAGCAGCGGAGAGAAATGCGTGTGTCTCCTGTTCGCTTCGAGCGCGAACTCGCGCTCCTTAATCGAGAGGAACTGGGTGCTGAAATCGTCAGTTGAATAGGAGGCTGAAGTGTGCTTGGAGAAGTGCTGAAGGGCAAGAACAGACTCAGTTCCTGTACGTGCTTCACCAGCCCGCCGTGGCCTTCGGGAGTGACAATGTTCGCGGCGGCGGTGACCGCATGCATCGCAATGGTTACCACAACGAAAACGCGCCGCATATGCTGATTCTTCGTGGACGTCACCAGCACCTCCGCGTAGAGGCGGGTCCAGAGATTCGGAAAATCTTCCCGGAACAAGCAGCGGTGCTGGGGATTGGGTGTTGCAGTCACTGTGTCGCTTGAGGCCATGCGCAGGTAAATCGTGGCGAGAAGGTGTACGACGATGGATGCCAATGAGAGGGACTTACTGGCACTTGTGACATAACGTTTGAAAGTCGCGTAGATGTGACCTGGGCTGGTGGTGCACATCAATCGAATGTCCACCGGCGGAATATCGAAAGTGCACACGCTTTCCTACGCGGTCGGCGCACCCAGCATCCGGAACAAGTTGGAGCTGCAGCTCGATTCCGTGCTGTCCCGGATGTCCTCCAAGCCAAGTTCGTAAACGAGGAGCTCTTCGCGAAGGCACCGGACTGAGGTGCTCGCCTAGCAAATCGGAACTCCTGGTATATGCTCCCGTCAGGAAACGAAAATCCAAGATCAACCCACGAGAATGCGAGGAAATCAATATCAAAACTAGATCAGGCAACGTAATCTCAAAGGTTAGCATGATCAGAATACTAGGCATGGTAAGAGAAACGCATGGAAGAAACGGCGACACCATCGCCCGGCTCATGGCAAAAGCAGCGAACGCAACGTGACCGACCACTCAAACGAGTAACATCCAAAAGAGGCGGCATGAGGGCGGAGATCCTAATCAGGCTCGTCCACTCGTTCGTTATGAGACACGTCACGTACGTAGCCGCCTACCACAAGTGGTTGCACTACGAGCGCGACAAGATAAACATTCTTATCCGCAGAGCATACAAGACAGCACTGGGGCTGTACGAAATTACGAGCACCACTCGTCTCCTGCAACTGGGAATACACAACACGCTCGAGGAAATAGTGGAGGCACAACGCGCCGCCCAGCTCGAGCGGCTGTCTACAACCAGGACCGGGAGACAGATACTGGAGGACCTAGGAATGGGATACCCAGACAGGACGGAAACGAAACTCCCCGTTCCCGAAGAGATCCGGCGCAACATCCGGGTGGACCTAATACCCAAGAACGTGAACCCCGAGCACAACAATGGAAGAAGGACAGCGAGGGCCAAGGCCCTGATCGACCTGCACTCCAACGACAGGCATGCGCGCTACGTGGACGCGGCCGAGTACACCAACCTGAAGAACGGCTTCACAGCAGCCGTCGTTGACCCGACCGGCGTCTTGCGGACGGCCGCCAGCGTGAGATGCACCAAGTCTGAACAATCGGAGGAGGTGGCCATCGCCCTGGCCATCTCGGACCACGACTGTCACACGGTGTTGTGTGACTCAAGGCAGGCAGTAAGAAATTACGCCAAGGGCATGGTAGCAAAGGAAGCGGCACGCATACTGCAGATGGCTACCAAAAATGGCAGAAAAGTTAGAATCAAGTGGTTCCCGGAGCACGCAGGCAACGCGTCCGACCGCAATGACAACCACAACGACACGGCACATGCCGAGGCGCGAGCACTGACGGACCGCACCTCGGCAGACCGTCCGGCGTGGTTCAGCACGAAAGATCGTATGACTGAGTACAGCGAAATAACAAAGGCTTTCCGCTTGGCTCGCAGAACTCTCCCGCCCCCGTGCCCGGGGTTGAGTCGAGAACAAGCCGTTCTATTCAGGCAGCTCCAGAACGGCTCGCTACCCAGCCCGTCACTTATGCATCGCATGTGCCCTGAGACGCACCCGACCGACAAGTGCAAAGTTTGTCGAGGAGAGACGGCAAGCTTCACGCACATCCTGTGGGATTGCGCCAAAAACCCGGAAGAAGCCAAGTCAGGAAGGATCCTACCGCGACTGGAAGCAGCCGCAGAGAGCGAAAACCAGGAAGATCAGCTCTGGGCCATCCAGCAGGTCATCGAGGCGCTAGCACGGCCGAGGCCTGGCGAGCCGGCAACGGCGAGCGAGGACCCAGTCCGCGCGGCAGGCACCCCGAAGACGACGAAGGCACAGTCAGAGCCCGCGAGCGCTCACTGCAGGCACAAATAAAGGTTTTCCAATCCAAAAATCGCGCTTCACCGAGCATTCTGTGTGATTTCGTATCAGACTCAAGGTCTCTTCGACGCATTCGGGACACGTACGGTTGAAGGCGGCTAAAGACGGGACGGAATTGTGCCCGCCGACTGCTAGCGTGGGGTGGAATACATCGGGGGCAGAGATGTGTACGGGGGCACCGATGCGGAGTTTCAGCGAGATGAACGCCATGACCAGCAACATCTGGTCGGCGTTCGGTTCGGAGGGCGGGAGGAGGGCGTTCTGCAGGGTGAGGGGCGTCATCCCTCTCACAAACTACACGGGGCCACGATCGAGAAGAGCATCACTCTGTTGGCGAAGAGACCGAAGAAGCTTGCCGGTAGCTGCTTTCGGGTGGTTCAGAGACCCGGTCAGAGCCCCTTCTGGGATCCACGTGTTCCATCGGAACGCGGTCGCTTTGTTCACGTCTCGGCGGCACACGTACTAATGGAAGTCCTGGCAGGCGCTGCGGCTACGGTAGACGCCGAGGCTTTCGAGGAAGTCGAGGCAGCAGAACGGCTCCTCCGTTGGCGTAGGCATCGCGTTTTTTCCGATCACTTGCAGCCGCCTCATCTTGTGTGATAAGCCCCAGAAGAAGATTAGGCAGGCCACAGCGACGGCCACGCAGGAAATGACGGCGGCGCCAATCTTAGCGGCATACGCACGCCCATGCGGGCGTGTTCTTCTGCTACACCAAGCAAGCCGCCGTTTTTCTGCGTCCGAAAGACAGCTGCTCAGGGTCATCGGCTCTCGTCGGGGGCGCTTTGCAGCCGCCCGGGCCCGTTCGTTGGCTTCCATATTACGTTCGTTGTGTGGACGGCGTCGACCAGACTGGGGATGGTGATGATGATGATGATGATACTTGCCGAAAGGCACATAGCCATTCAGGGGACGGGCTAGTTATTGGGGTAAGCAAATGTAGCTTGCTGGCCGGCTGCAATATATTACTTAATAATATTTATAATGCCTTATCAAAGAAATTTTGAAACGAGCATAGAAAGGGAAACAATAACCCGACAAGAACACAATAAACAGCAAAATAATTCAATAGGTTGTAAGAGTTAAAATTCACGGAGACACTTAAGAGTGCTTACGGGTAGGCCCGTGTTGCAAAAGCGTTACGTTCCATTTCAAGCGGTGCGATACTCTATGTTTGATGGTAGGTCTGTCCTGATTATGTGAAGCTATGTAGCAAGAATGTATTTGTCACAAAGGAAGTATATCGCTGTCATGTAATCTTCGTGTCACAGCGCTTGCGGTTCTCCCTTTTATAGGAATCGGTACAACATGAAAGGGAAATGTGCCGTTACAGGAGCAGTTGGACGTTTATTGTGCATCGATGTGAACTTGCACATCGCTGTTTATATTTCATCGGTACGGCACTACTGGCGCATAAGACGCTTGATTACGCCATAAGACACTGTATTTCTTATTAACAATGCAAGAATAAATTTACGGCTTGCTGTTGTCGCACTCGTGTATCTTCTTCGGCAATGGAACACGGCGTAGACTACTCCTCTTTTTAGTTTTTCTTTAAGAGCTTGTGCTCGAAAATTCAGGATTTCCTTATGTCTGTGCATATTTTGGGGCTTAGAATATCCCTGAAAGAAAAAAAGAACCGTTTCGTCGTTATCAATCCGTGTTGAGTGGCCGCGTGCGTGGTTTGAATACCGCGCGGAGTGGAATAAATTTGAAGGATGGTCGGCAGATAGCGCCACTGGGGCTATTTCTAAGCAGTTTAGCAGCTAGGAACCCTGTCTTGCTTTGAAACGTTTTTTTGACGTTTGACGTTTTTTGTTGACGTTTATATGCGTTTAGTCCAAGGTCTGACGCACGTGGTATGAAGACGTGTAGCCATTTTAAATGCAGAGCATTTGTTTAACTGACATGTAGCGTCCACCGTCCGTCCACAACAGCTCAGCGCGCAGGTGCGCCCTCTCCCCCACTCCTCCTCTCCCGCATCACGCTACCCTCCTCGCTCTCAACAACAGGTCCGCACCCCTCCCCCTACACTATATATATATATAAAAAAAACAGTTGTCGGCGCCTGGTTTCGATCCCACGACCCTGTGGGCGGAACGCGAGGTACATGCATGGTGCCATTCCCACTGCGCCACAAAAGCGACACAGAATCAAAGGGTACGAACGCGCCTTATATCCTTGACTCATTCAAACTACGCCAAGAAGCTGCTGATACACGGCAGCAGTTGCATCGATCTCGTCTTCACCAGTTGCTGCAACGCACGACCACTGCTTAAAGACCCCTTAACAGTACACTTTAGCGACCACGAAGCCGTCGTTCTCAGCGTCCAATACAACGACAACAGCAACAAATGAATAAATAACGACTTACAACAACCTACTCCTTGCCTTCAGTTCTTGCGTCACAAAAAAAAAAGAAAAACCCATCTCTTCACGAGGGGGGACTCGACTCGCAAAATCACGAAAGTAATAATTAATATATGAAAGAAATAATAATATTTAATAGTAATAAGCAATAATAGTTCACTAGCAATAATTCACTACCACCCCACCACCACCCCCCAAACACTAACGTTAACGCAATACACCCACCCCCTACGCGACGCATTTACTCGAGTCCCCCCTCGTGGGGAGATGGGCCCAATTTTTTTAATTTACTTTTGTAATAATTAGTTCACAGCGAAGTTCGCCCTCAGGAATCTTTATTTCTCTACAAAACTTGCCCGTGAAGCCCCTCAGTCGTACCTCCAAATCAAAAGCAACCGTATCTCCGATTCTTACTTCGTAAACAGACGAACCAAGGTTAGATCTCTAATATTGACATCAACTAATCGTTAGTTTTTAAGTATGCGCTGAAAGCGCCTGCACATTCACTCTCTAAGATTCAAAGATTGGTTTGATTTGGATACATATATTTTATGCCGAATATAAGCAAAATAAATGTAAAGTAGGCGGATAAACGAAATGAACTTCCGAAGCTGTCATCTAAAAAAGAGACAAACTACGACAACGTTATGAAAATGCTTTAGATGAAGACGAATAACACTTAGGCTGCCATCTCGAAAGGTTCTTCGGACAATTGGTTATGCACGGACAAGTAGAAGGGCCTCGGGGACACTCAAAAATTTAAAAATGCACGGAGCGCAGCACAAGATGGAACTCTAGCCACATAAAGAAAAGCGTCGATGGGAGGCAATCCACGCATTGCCAATTTTACTACGACGCCTCTCCATTTGCGAAAACGTGACTCTGGTCAAAATTCTTCCCGGCGCCGAACATGTGCAAGCGAGAGTAAAGCTACGTACAGATATAAATGAGCTCGCCAAGAGGCGTTGGTTTTGACACGTGGCCGCTGAAGCAAAAAGAGAATACATGCCGGAGCGCGATGATTAAATGAGGCGATAATTAAATGAGTTACTGGCTGTGCAGATCAGCCCCAAGAGCAAGTGCTAATGAATCGGAGGCGCCAATTAACAGCGCTGAACTTTCGGCACGCTAAGTTCGACTAAGTGGGCCATTTATCGCATGTGCCCGAGTCGGAGTCGGCTTCAAAGAAATCGAAAATGCAAGTGGGCATAAAACACGCCAAAAATGAAAATCTACGTAATAAAGAGAATAAAAACACAATGGTGGTCGTTGGGAGAGGGCGAAGAAGTAGGAAGGGGGAAGACTTCGGTTGCTTCTCTTGTCATGTGTGTGTGTGTGTCTTACAGAAAGTGCGATAAGTAATTACTTTCCAGAACTTTGGAATCATAGCGTGTTAAAATGCCTTAAATGAGCAAAGTGTTGAAAAGGCTCCTCAAAAGTAGACGGCAGTGCACGCTGCGTGATTTTATTTTGTTTTTGAAGGGGACAGCTGCTGTTTGTTTCCCACGGGAGTTTACTGTGACAATCTTTCTCCGCATCAACACTGCGAGGTATTCTAAAATTATACCCCAATCGGAAATCTAGCGTAGGTAGGCCGGTAAGCCCTGGCGACCAATTTATCTGCTTGGGTGGATAGTGGGTGTGGTGAAACGCAATTTATTGGCCTTTGGAAGAGAAGGGGAAGGGAGGGAGGAGGCCCGGACTCCGGCTCAGGGGAATCCATGGCGTTGAACGACAGAGTTACTCAATATATACAGTTACGAAACTCCGCTTCTGAATGCGGGCGGTGCTAGCCCCCCTGCTTCGTGGAAGCTGAGGGCCAAGTCGACGTGCGCGGCTCCTAGCTAGGAAACAAAAACTGGACTTCATTAAACTACTATTATTCATTTTTTTTTAAAATAACGATTGCTTTTTAAATTGGAATACATTAATTAGGTAAATTTACTTGTGTTTCTGCGGTTTTTCTCTTTGTGACTTACAGGAGCAGCCGCAAGCACTTGATTGCTACTTCAACGTTCTGCCGACAGACGACAGGCTAGTCAACTTGCCGGCGCAGGGGTGCAACCAAAGACCGGCTTTTGATACATGGGGCCAATGGGGAGTTTCGCAACTGGTATAATCCTGTAACTATGCTGAACGCGGCCTCTGCTCTGCTAACCAACAGGAGTTGGTCCTCGAGGGAGGGGCTGTCCAGGATAAGCCTCCAAGACCCAGCAGCGGGACGGGAGGGAAAGGGGATACTGCTGTTCGTGGTGGCTTGTTGTGGTGCCGGCTGTGTGGTCTGTCCTGAAAGCAAGGGAGGATGAGTGCCAGTCCGAGGATTCGGGAGAGGGGCGGACGGGAGGCCCGGAGTGCGATTGCGGAGCCAGACCATGTGCTCCATTGTTCCGTCTGCGCCAGAGAACTTGCACTTGGGTTTCGCGAACTTGGTCGGGTAAAACTGGTGTAGTCTGAGTGGACACATGAGTGTGTTTACGTGCAGTCTCCTCAGTGTTGTCTGCTGTGGCTTGGTGGGATTGGGATGAGGACCTGGTAGTCGTCGCCTCCTGGCTCGAAAATGCCCAATGATTTCGTCGAAAAACATCAGGCTGTCGGGTATGCATTCCACCGATTCGTCTTCATTGAAACTGGAGTTTCCAGAACAGGGTGGAGGAGGGCGAATTTGAGGGACTCTGTTGCGGAAGAATGGAGTCCGAAGCCGCCGCAACGAAAGAATAACTGTATTTGAATCACACTGAATTGCTTGTCACTACGATCATGGCGTCCGAAAGTCCCTCTTCTTCCATCTTCTTCTTTCCTCAGTAGCGTCCCCGAATCATGTCCTCTTCTTCATCTCACTTACGTGGCTATGTGCGTCCCAACAAAATTCCACAGGCTCGATGCTTGTGGGCCAGGTGGGTGAGAGTGCTGGCCACCGCGTGAACTAGCTCATTGCCCCTGTTTCCTGAGTGTGCCGGGGTCCAAAACAGGTGGATTGTGGTACTTGTGTGGTGATGCCTTAATGAGGGGCGAGCAGTATCACCTGGGCTTTCTTTGAGGCGATCCCGGAGATGAAGTGTCTGCACGCTTTCGCCGAGCCAGATGACGGGGGACATTGCTGGTGGCTGAGCAATGGCCAAGGCGATAGCCACTTCTTCGGCTTCTAGAACAGAGACCTGTGGCAGGATTGCCATAGCGGAGGCGGTTTCCCTTCCCATCGACCACTACCGCAGCCAGATGTCTTTGGGTGGGGCTGGTGCCCCGGATGGGCGGGGCTGCGGCATCCGTGTAGAGAACCGCTTGTGGCGTGACGGACGATAGGTGAGCTTTGATGGTAGCAGTTCTTGTCAGCCTGCGATCGCGATGTTGCCTCGCATGCATATTTCTGGGATTTGGATCAACATGTATTCTAGTACGACCACCCCTTTACAGCACAGATAATTTTGTGTCATAGGCATTGTGCGTCACAGGCCGAAAAGGCTACAAAAGCCTTACTTCGCTTTTTGAAGGACACGGGCCTGTCTGAACGATTGTAGGGACATTACTACAGCGCAGTGCCCTTATTTCGCCAATTTTATCAGTGCACCGCCTTAGTTTTGTGCAATTTCAAGTTTTGTGTGCGTCCTTTGAACTGCTTTTGTAGTTGCCATGGTCGCGCCTTGTGTTTTTCCTGATTTCCTTCCTCTCATTTTCTCTTTTAATATGTACCGCTGTCCTTTCTTTCCCTTTCCTTTCCCGTATCCCCACCCCCCTGAGTAGGGTAGCCAACCGGACAGTATCCTGGTTAACCTCCCTGCCTTTCCTATACTGTTCTTTCCTTCCTTCCTTCCTTCCTTCCTAGTCCGTCAAGTTGTCGGTAATGATTGCTTCACTCGGCTCTCGGGAGGACATGCGTGGGGAGGCCCAGGCGTTGGAGTACGTGTTCCCCCGCCTTCGTTTTTTCGAGCCATCTGTATTGACACGACAGATGAAAAAAAAATCCTTATTTTCTAAATTATTGATTTTTGAAAATTTTGCCCTGTGCCCCAGATTATTCAAGATTTGTACCAGTGCGTTGCTTTGAATTATTAGTTTGAGGGCTCTCCCCCTAGGGCGAGCAGAGGTAAAACCTCTATGATTGACCGGGTCGCTCCCTTCCCCTGTACCCCTTGTAGTGCAGCGAGATTAGACAAATGCAAGACCGCTAAGCAACTGCCCATATGAAACAGCTTCCTGCATGAGTGCTGGAATCATTGAGAGTCCTTACTGGTTGGACATACTGCTTCGCACGCCCGATAATTTAGTATGTTGCAAAATGTCTTCTTCCGAGCTGGCCAAACCCTCTTTTTTTAAATTTTGCGCTTTACACGAGTAGCATAAACCCAAGTTGTTGGCGGGTGGATCATGAGTGACAGTCAAGCACGCGGCGCTGAGCATTAAAAATTGGAATGGCGCATTCCCAGCCGCGGGAGCGGCAATGCCGCGTTCGCGAAAGAGAACGCCTCTAACATGTGCACACGCCGCCGCCGCCGCCGCCGCCGAGAGAGAGAGAGAGAGAGAGAGAGAGAGAGAGAGAGAGAGAGAGAGAGAGAGAGAGAGAGAGAGAGAGAGAGAGAGAGAGAGAGAGAGAGAGAGAGAGAGAGAGAGAGAGAGAGAGAGAGAGAGAGAGAGAGAGAGAGAGAGAGAGAGAGAGAAACATTAATGAAAGCTGAAGAGTTGGGCCCCTCTAACGGCTTAGTGCTGGCCCACATGGGGGGGGGGGGGGGGGGGGGAAGACAGTGAGGTGAAAGTGCAGAAAAAAAATCGAATAGAGAAAAAGTAGAGAAGGGGAAGTAAGGCAAAAATATCGCAATACATATCCTGATACAGATCGTGAATTGCACGATTATACATAAATTTTAAATATCGCTACACAAGACATGATGTAACCGTTCTTGACGGGGAGATGTAGACATATTTACGATGTGTATGTTCAGAGGGTACACAGGACCTCTTCCAGCCCTAATTTCGTATGAAAAGTAAACAGAGTTTTTGTCCCCGGCACAATATCACCATGATTTCGCCAGCGTCCGAGAAAGTGGCAAAGTTCTAGTGCGCTTTGAAGTGACTTACAACACACCATTGAGCGTTTAAAGGTTTACCAACTCGTAGGATCTTTCAGTCGATCCTCGGTCGATACCTGTCTGTGGGCATATACTGTTGTGTTTGTAGGTTGCGATTGAGGGTTTACGAATTTATTGGAGCTGTGTATTGATTGTAATCAATTCACTGAAACTATTTGCCAGATTTGCCATTTAATAGAACCTTAAGCAACGATTCTCTTTGTTTGACAGATGCTCATCTAAACAGATGGGCATTCGACCTTTGTGAGCATGTTTTAAACTGTTAAAACTAAACATTAAAAATATAAAAACTAAAAAAAAACATTGCAGATGGAGTATTTTGCCGCAGGGCATTAATCTCGTTTCGCTGATATTATTAACCGAAATATCTGATTTACCAAGCAGTTAGAAATCCACCATTGTTCCTCCTACTCTTTTGCTGGCGATAGCGTATACGTGACAAGGGCGAGAGCGATTTGCGCGCATTGACAAACTGTAGAAGACTCTATACTTACCCTCACTTAACTTGTATCCTGATCCACTGTTTCACAAAGGTCTGGGTGAACCCCTGTGTGACTTTTTGCCACTCTGTCGGTACATCGAGGTTTTGGAGGGGCATGTTAAAATTGACAGCCTCCATTGTCGTCTTCAGCAACAACGTGTGGGGAAAGTATGACGGCACTGAATTTTGCAAAGAGGAGCCATTGTTATTTCCCAGTGTCATGTGAATAACACGGCGAGGGTGGGGATGAAGAGTGTTATAGCGTACGAACCAGCCTCTAGGGAAAACGGCTCAGTCGATGCTTCACGCCCTGTATTCGGCAAAGGGGCACTATTAGCCGATATTGCACGCTGAGTGCGAAACAAACTCTGCGACTCATTATGAAAACTACAAACATTGTCTACATAGGTGCCCTCATGGTTCCTTGTCACATAAGATAAGCATATATCTTCTCCTGGATTATTCAAATCGCATGCACACAAGATAGTCAGCGCAACGAAGCGCTCTATAGCTGAGTTGTGCGGATTTTTTTTTTTCAGCTTAAGGAGGGGCTGTTACGCCTGCGCTCCTGTCAGGCTGTCAAATAGCCTGCGGGGAACAGGATCCTTTCAAGGGACGGCCGGGCGCACTTTCTGCGTTCGAACTTTAACAAGGGTGCACGAGTATGAGAACCAGGGAAGGAACTTCCTTATGCGCGAAAGTGTCAGATCGGGTGTGTGTACTACAGATACTGGGATAGCTCCCTTGCCTAAGCCATCTCGGTAGAATATACATCTCTTGCGCCTTAAGGCCACCACTCTATCAAATACGGGCGTTTGTACGGCACGCGTCGGTTATCCGCCACAGCGGTCTGACAGACGGGACTTGTGAACATTTTTTTTTTCGTTCATATATCATGGGTGATGCTTTATTGCACCGGAAAAAGTTTTGTGAAGTGCAGTTACGTACGGTGAACTGAAAACACCCCTGCGAGTTTATGTACAATGCAGACGGCGCCATTGAACACGTGCAACAAATTGGTAGTGCCGGGAGATAAACTCTGGTATCGCTGGATCAACTCAGTCATTAATTGACATGCATTCACATGCCCGTGAAGTGAAGACAGCGAAAATATCATGCACCCCTCGATCTAGCGACGACGATGTTTGGATGCGAAGCCTTCTCCTGATGCAATCTTTAGTTGTCCAATCCCACACTGCGAGTATGTGCTACTCTGAAGGTACGCACCACTTTTCTAGAATACCCGTATCAACTCTCGGGTGTGCAGTCCGTAGTCCTATAACTTTTGGGTTTGCTATGTACGGAGCGAGTCGGTGCCTACTGCTTGGCGTTAGGTGAGCACTTTTTTGAGTGGGTGGTGGTTTGAGGTGTTAAACCCCAAGATGTGATGTCAGGCATAACGTCCTTAACTTCAAAATAGGACGTTAGGCAATGTCAGGCAGTGCAATGCCATTCTTCTCGTTTCCGATTCTTTCGTTGTCGTCTGTGTTTTCCAATCCGCTTCGACCATGTCGAAAGGAACAATCAGATACACGTCGGCTTCATAACGCGAAGGACCAAGGTTCGATTCCGGCCGCGAGAATCGAATATTTTATTTTACTTCACCCACGATCAGTCATCCTTATCGTCAGAGAAAGTTGGCCTTCCTGCCGGATGTATTGGTGTACAACGGCATCAGTAAGGACAATAAAGCTTCTCTTTAAAAGTAGTTTATTTTTGTGGCAACCCGAATTTTAGGCAATTTTAGTAGGCTGCAGTGTTTGTTACCATTGTGGACATTACACAAGAAAACGCCTGGAATGCCTTAAAACGCCATCGTACCCTAACAAGTTTAGCGGACACCACACCTAGGTGTTTCCAGGTGCGCCCTCAGTGTCGTCCCCTCTGCTCGAAACGAACCATAGTAGGGGTTGTGCACAACCACTATAGCAAATAACCACGCAGTGGATTTGCCTAGAGCATGCTGCAAAGCCTGTACATGTCCTATTTATTTTGCAGAAATGATGGCGCACCTTATGCACACACAAGAACAACAAAAACAACCGAACTAGAGGCTCCTGTTATTTATAACATTATTAGCGATATTAGAGGCCTTCTCGCTTCTCCTAAACGGCACTTTGATGGCACTGATTCTCCCTTCCGAGCGACCATATATGCCCGGAGGCAAACATATTGCCCCCTGCGTTTTGTTTTCGCACAACACAACAGTAATCATAATCGAAAACAAAGCCAATATTTTCGCGCTCGCTGCAGCCACAAGAAAATGGCTCTACCGAGTCTTAGCTGTAGTGTCGAGATTTTAAAGCACAGTTGCGTCAACATTCGCGGTATCGTGGAAAGCGATTTTGCAAAGGTTTTGCATCTGTCCACACAGGGAAACTTGCGTCGTCGGACTTGCGCGGCACTTTCTAGCTGGGCAAACAGTTTGGGGAACAGCGTCAACAATATCACCGTCTGCTTGTGGTGGCAAAATTCGAAAGAGAATTGTGTAAGCCCAGATTTAGTGCCTCTGGTTGTTTTTCAATAGCTAACAGAAGCGATGTGTTGAGCGCACATTTTCTACAAAAATATTCGCGATACTCCAAAATATAACGACCGGTACGGCGATGCATTACAAAAAGCTGCGTTGCTGTAATAACATTGGGCTTTTTAAGGACTACCTGAATTTTGCTATTTTAAGTGTTTCAACTATATATCGTAATAAAAATTACATGAACACTTCACGTGTCACAATGACAAAAAAGGTGTCGATGTATTTATTAGTCTTTCTAAAACTAAGTGTTCTGTACATAGGACAAATGCCTTATGACAGGTATTAATTTAAATTTAAATGTGCCTATTTTCCCTAAAGTTGCGTAGGAACGAACGGCAGAAAGCCACTGGCAGCAGGCTAGCATTTTATTTACCTAAATTCGCATTCAGTTCAATTATACCTTTTTTGTCTTTGAATATGTGCAATTTTGTTCCGTACGCGCTGCTACATTGCGGAAAGATATATTCCTTTATTCACGCCCAATTGTGTCAGGGTTCGGTATATTTTCAATTGTATCATGTGGTGTGCCCGTCAAATGTTTATTTTTTTCAGGCGAAAATTTATGCTTGTTTGGGGGAGGTTGCCAACATGCGATGCTATTATTTTTTACTGCCATTATCAAGATGTACCTCTGTTCATACTAGAAGGCCTAGTATTATATCAACTTTAGATAAGACATCATTACTGAACTCACTGCCTTTCATCGCATCAACATTGATAAATAGCATACGCCTCTGGCTTTCACAGCTTTATAACGAGCCCCACAAGCCGTATTCCTCCTTTCGTCCACACATTTCAGTCAGTTCATGCCAGTTTCTGTAAACGGTGCCTCGACCATAAACGCGAATGAGGACAAAATTCTAAGCTTTGATGGTGCCATGAAATGAAACGGGCACGACTTACTACAAGGCAAATGTTAACACCACTGTGTGCCTAATAGCTTCCCAGCAAAAAAGAAAAAAGAGGGGGAGGGGGGAGCTCATTGGAGCCATCAGAACATTTTCTGTACGTATTCTCCATGCATACATATTGTGACATCACTTCACGAGTAACCCCAATTACGCGATTAGTTACTACTTGCTACAGTTCTCGGTTTTACAATTTATTTGCCGCAAAAGTCAAGCGCTGTGTAGCGCTAGAAGCTAGACGCTAATAGAGTGAACGGAAAAGAACATTAGCCCCTTTTAAAGCGTAGCTTTATTGTTCTCACTGGTGGCGTCTGTAACGAAAATACGCCCTGTAAGAAAGACAACTTTCTCTGGCGGTGATGATGATAGTCGGCGAAGCGTAGCAAAATTAAACCGTTTCCCCGCGAAGCCTAGCGAAAGCTACACTACGTCCCCTCCGCTAAAGGTGGATGTGCAGAAGAAGGAGGAAGTGACGCAGGCGCGCGACAACGCGACGTAAATACGCCTAACGTCATGTTGTGAGGTGGACATCAACAGCCGTTAGCCGGAGGCTGACGTGGGATGAGAATGGCGTTTCTATGCGTGCGTAAGGCTGGTAGCCACAAGACGTTAGGCCTAACTTCCCATTTTGAGGTTTAGGACGTTCGGCCTGACGTCACATCTTGAGGTTTAACACCTCAAACCGGCACCTACTCAAAACATTGCTCCCGGAACGTCAAGCAGTTTCTTTCAAACTACCTTCTGTGACGTCAAAGCCGCTCGGAAGTCGTATGCCGCCTCTCCACTGCATGAAAGAATATGCTTTCGTTTTTCGGGTAACTCCGAACTCTTCGGTTCGCACTTTTAGGCCCTCGGAATTCCGTTTTCCGTGACGATACTTCCAAAATTGCTAAACATCGCATACAGCACAACATTGATACAAAAAGAAGCCAACTCTGAAAACAATCAATAAGTACAATTTTTTTTTCACATACTGAAGGACCAAACTGCTCTGTCCTATAGTGCAGTTCCGACCACCACAATGAATGTAGGCAGTTAATTCATGAGCGCTCCAGCGCACCCCTGCACAATCGCCCCAACTGCTGACTTCTTTTGTTTTTCCCAACGTCGCAACAAACATAATCTATTCAAAGTCCCAGTCTCAACAGGAGGCCGAGATTAAAGCTGATGAGAAAACAAAGAAACATTATGAAAGTGAGAAAGAGACAAAATTAGGAAAAAAACGAAAATACGCAGACCAATTAAGTAACATATTCTGACCAGAGCCTTTATTTCTCTTTTCTCCTTTGTTTAGCTTTCTCTTTTGTATACGTCCCTCCATCTTTATTTTTCCTCCTTTCCTGATTTAGTTTGGTTTCTTTATTTCCTTGTTCTCTTTCTTTCTTCCTTTTCTTCTTTTCTTTCACTGCTATTTTCTCCTTTCTTTCCATCTTTTCTTTCCTTTTTTCTTGTCACTTCCTTCTTTTCCTCGTTCTGTTCCTTTTTCAGTGTTCCTTTCTTTTTCCTCGTCCATTTATTTCGTGTTTTCTCTCCTCCTTTTTTCGTTTGTTTTTCTATCGCAATATGTGGTTTACTAAAAATGCGACGGGTACGAACGACTGGTGGTTGCGAGCTACCCAGTCTGAAACTGAGACACTTCAAGAGCATAGGCGGATTCGATTGGGTCTGTTGGCTGAGTGTCTTAACGAATAAATAACGCGAACAATCATGAAAAAATAAATAACGCATACGAATAAACGCTGGGAAGAAACGGTGTAGGTAACAATATCGTGTAAATAAATGAGGTATAATCTCGAAGATTTGTGGCTGCTGAATGATCCAAAGGTTTGCGTCATCACAGAAACTAGGCTAAACGATTTCATTCGTGATGACGTTGTGTCGCCGGCATATCAGTTGCACAGACGGGATAGAGGCTTACTTGGGGGTGGGTAGCTGTCGTTGCACGAAAAGATGTTGGCATACAAGTTCTTGACCAAATTTATATCCCTAGAGTTGCGGTTTTCGGTATTACATTCCTTCTTGGCGCTGTTGATTGCTCTCCCGAGTGTGATGTCTCGTACCTTAACCAACTGTAGGATCACGCGCTGAAATTTCACGAAAAGAATGTAATAATGACCGGTGATTCTAATTTGCCTTTCATCTATTGGCGGAAGCTTAGCTATGGCTTCTCCACCCACGAAGTCACTGTATTGGATACTATGCTTTCTCTGAACCTCGAATGAGTCGCTACGGAAAACACAAGAGATAATTCAGTTCTAGATGTTTTGTTTCTCAGTGAATTTTTCGGCGGTGGAACTCTGTCAGTTTAGGAGGATATTTCAGGCCACAATTTAATTTTTTACTTATAGAACAACAATACTAATGAAAGAAAAAAATTATTTCGCAATGAAAGACACACAAACTTTCCTCGAGTGGATGATGTTGCAATAAAAGACTACATGGATGCTAACCTTCAAGGGCCTATAAGTAATGTGGTGACATGATAGCAGCTTTTTTGTGATGTTATACAGCATTATATTGAAAATGTCACGCCATTACACACGTTCCGTCAATGTGGTCAAAACCCGTGTATCGCCAGAGAAATAACCCAAAATAAACGCAAAATAGTAAGGTTGAGGAAAAAACGTAAAACAGAATCGGAGAACCTTAGACGCCCGAAGAGCGCCTTGTTAAGAAAGGTTAGGGAAGAAAAAACTATTTTTATCGACAACACTTTTTCAGAGTTTATAGAAAACGATCCATCAAAATTCTGGCGCTACTTGGCAACACTAAAACTGAGGTGTCCAAATTAACGTTGAGGGTGTTGTTTCCACCGATGCTCCCACCACAGCGGAAAGATTTAATTGGTAGTTTAATATTAATAGTTTAGTCATAATAATAGTAATTTTAGATTGTATTTTCTAAACGTGACGAATGTGACCCCCCAACCATTGCGTTCGGTGCTCACATTCGGATAACGAATGAAGTTTAGTTTTCTTCTCGAATCTTCTTCTTAAGAAGAAATGAGTCTTCTCGAAGTTTAGTTTGTGTCCTTTTAAATGAAAAAAAAAAAAAACAAAACAACACGCTATCCTGTATGCGACTGAGATCCTCAAGCCGCTTAGACCACTTTCAAGAATTACTATTATTGATTGCAGAGTCCTGCCTCGGGTGTCAAAACATGTCGCTTCAGCTCAATTTTCATAGCCGCATGCTCAGAACGATGTAGAAGAGAAAGGGCGTACCTAACAATCAGGTCAGTGTAATTAATTATTAAGTTCGAAGCAACATGTAATCGTAGCCTCGAGAAAAAGCAATCATAAGCACGTACGGTATGGACTGGCTAATCGCGATTATGAGTTATCGATAACGTCTCTGCCCTTCTTGAAAATTACCGATTTGGGTTGTTTTTAGTTATTTGGCTGGAAAGCAACGCATGGTCGCCTGACGCTTCAAAAAACCCCTTTTGAATGCAAAAAAAGTAAAAATAAACGTGAACTAGGAGTTCCGATTTCCCCTCTTATGCACGCATTACCCTTGCATGGAAGCTGGCGGATAATTCAAATCATTTGTCTCCGTAGGCGTCGCACAAAATGATTGAGTTCGTTCGTAGAGCTCGCCTCCCCTCGCCTCAGGGCTTGTCTGCGGTGAACGTAAAACGCCCCCATCGCTCCTCGTGCGGTGATTTCATTACAGTGCTAGTATGGCAACACTTAGATGCGAGACGAGGGTCGATTCTTCATCAAGCTTTAAGATTAAAGAAATGATATATGCGGCTCCTCAGGGCAGAGAAGAACAGACCCGCCATAAATTAATCCTACAACAAAGGATGTGAAGTTCAAACCGAAACCCGCGATGGTGAAGCCACGCAAGCAAAACAACACCTTTAGTTTGATGAATGATGCTAGGGCTCTTACGGAGTGGGAAATACGTATATTTACCTCTTTTGATTCCCTTTATACTTTGTTTCGTACACTGAACGAGCAACGGAATATAGTTATTGCAGAAATTTAACAAGAAAAGATATTTGATGCCGCTTAACACTTTGTGCGCTTTTGGTGTGGCTATACCGCCGTGATAACGCAATGGGTTCTAATGTCCACAGAAATGGAATGAAGCAAGCTTTAATAAAAATGCCACATTTATGCAGGTGATACTGCCGTATTGCTGTAATGTGTGTAGCCTTGAACTTTTTTTCCCCTCTGCTTTCAGGTGTACCGTTCCTCCCGATATCAGAAATGGAATATCATGGAGTATCTTATTCCTGGTAGCAGACCAGAAGGAATAGTTGGGAGTTGATAGAGCAAAAGTAGGGAAAGATGGTTCAACTAAGGCTTGTCCACAAGTCTTCGAGTGTTCACTTTTGCGCTTTAGCGTGGATTACACCTCTGGATGAACCCCACACACTCACGGATGGCAAAGTTATGAAAACACTTTAGAGATTGGTCATCTGGGGGGCACAAAGGGTACACTTTAGAATGTCATCTAGAGATGTCAGAAGGTGACCATCCACAATGTCACTATTAACAGACACTATACATGGGCATCGCAACTACACTGATAGCAGTAGTGCCCCAAAGTTAAGACCATCAGCCGACAACAGCTTTCCCCTGACAACGGCATGCCCCGGAACAGGCCAAATATTTGCCAGTAAATACTACGCTTACTCGGCATATACGGCTGACGTATTCTCTAGAACAATTCCCAAGCGCCCTACTGGGCCCAGGTGTACATACTGTGGCCGTAACAGCCCACTTAACTTATTCCTTCTTATCTGTGCATGCTCTAGTTACTGGACTTTGCCTGACCATCTTCATCAAACCCCACATACATCAAAGGCTTGTATAGAACACGAGCAGACTGTTGGGGAAATCCCCTACAATTACAGGAAATAACAAACTTTGTTGCCACAACAGACGTGTAAAAACGCAATTGAAGGTATATTGGCGTATCTTCACAAATGCGTGAGCATCTCGTACCTCTTTCGCTATCGCGAAAAGCATTGACGTATTGAGGAGGAGTACACTCTAACCTTATTTTTCTGTCAACAACTCCGACAGACAGAAGATCCAGGCGAAAGGGACACTGAGATTCCCTGTAATAAAACGGTGAACAGACAGCGAAAAACAGAACTTGAAAGTGCAGTGGACGTGCAGGCATCCTCTACATCAGCGGTTCTCAGTAGGGGTTCCGCGGGCCCTAAAGGGCGTTTAAAGGGTCCGCAATGCCATTCCCGAAATAATCTTCCTCCCTCCGCTAATTTAATCTGTTTACTAAAGTTTGCTGGAAATGCAAAATGGTGGCTTTGTTACATGACTTGTTCGTTTCACTTTTCGGCGAAAGCCAGGTTTTGAAGTTAGCTTTTTGTACATCACGCCAGCAATGCGGGAAAACCAAATACATAAAAGCCGTTTACAGGGGTTTGGGTGACTTTGACACGCATCAGCATAGAAGCCGGGCACAAAAGCCTGGCATTAAACAAGTATGTGGGCGACATCAACTCCAAATTGTTTGGTATTTTGACGGCGTCTATCACTTTTGGGAGATCAAAATGTGTTCCCGGCCCACTCATAATTGAGAACGACTGCTTTGGGAGATTATAATCTACGGAAATGCGACTAGCCCGATACTGGTGCTGGTGGATATGTAGTGGGGACGATAGTCTTACTTGACTAGTGAAGGTAGCCACCACTCTCTATATATCCGCTGGCCAAGTACGTCCAGTTGTTAAGTCAGAGTAATAAAGAACAGCTGCCACAGAAGAGCTATTATTGCGGGTGCACTTACTACGTGGTGCCGTTTCGATCAACGGGGACCATACAGGTTGTTGAGGGGCTCTAACAATGCTATTTCGGTTGTGTCAAAGATTATCGCTGAAAGAGCGGTTCACTTCGCAATTCCTACCTCAATCTGCCACAATCTTTGCCAACAAAGTTCCTTCCTTCCTTCCTTCCTTCCTTCCTTCCTTCCTTCCTTCCTTCCTTCCTTCCTTCCTTCCTTCCTTCCTTCCTCCCTTCCCTTCCCTTTCCTTCCCTTCACTTCCTTTTCCTTCCTTCCTTCCTTCCTTCCTTCCTTCCTTCCTTCCTTCCCTTCCCTTCCTCCCTTCCGTTCCCTTCCCTTCCATTCCCTTCTCTTCCCTTCCCTTCCCTTCTCTTCCTTCCTTCCTTCCTTCCTTCCTTTCCTAACCCACAGTTCCCCAACGCTCTACCACCACATGGTCATTGGCATTCTTGGAATGACAGCCGGACAACAGCCTACTGCAACGTTTAGGTCACCCTAATTTGCTTTCCATATTAGCGGACGACATGGTCCAGTTGAGCCGGTCCTGAAAAAACCTACAGAACATACTTCGAGGACTCCATTCAGAAAGCTGAGTGTTACGGTTGAAGATAAATATGAAGAAAGCGAAAGTAACGTTAAACAGAAATGCAGGGAAGGCCCCCTTCGCTGGAGAATCTACATCATCATCTTTGCACCTTCGGGGAGTGTCCTCGTCGGTGCCACAAAAACTGCAGCTTACTTTCGGTGGCTTCCATGTTGACTGTCTTCCCCTCTGAGCAATACGTGAGAGGTGGTTGCACTGACGTGAATACAAAGCCACACCGTGCCTTTTTGTGGGTAAAGAAGGAAAATTTAGGCCAGGGCGTCCAGATCCAGTGGCCGCGGAGACGTGGGATGCAAGGTGGACAGGTGGACACTCTAGCGTGATGTAGGGTCGCCGTCTTCGTCCAAGACGTACAGCAGAGACCAATATTTGTCCAACGTGGCCCGCAGACAAACCGAGCTGCTTCGTTACAGAGCAAATGAAACATTCAATGGAAGCCAAGAACCCAGAGCAAGAATTGTTTTGTGTGTACATTTCTTATGCTTCTTCTTGTTTACTGGATACACACTGCGTGGGTTTACTGCATAGACACTGCGCCGTGTGCACTGTCTTTTTTTGTATGTCTGTGTTAAAAGTAAAACAGTAGCCCTGCCGCCAACAGACGCCCACATTTCCGTTTGTTCATTGACCGAATGTAGCAAAACAACTAACGCGGTGTCCGTGGGGCCAGGCTGAAGACATGTCTTCTCAGAAGCGGCAGCTCCCCTAGCGCAGTCCCTAGGGATATAGACCCACTGTCTATTGCCGAACTTGCTAGTGACACCAGAAATAGGAAGTGCAATCTCGAGATTTCAATCAGAAAAGAACCGCGGAAAAGTCAACACGTGAAAGCTGCACGGTCCAGTGGCGGAAGTGGGGCCTTGACTGTAACTTGCTTGCTGTGGGTATATGATTCATCTTTTACTGATGTGTGTTTTTTTTTGGTTTTCATTTACTTGTGTCCACTAAGGTTGATCTGAATTTTTTTATGTTTGCGAGAATGCAGGAGCTTTGGCCACATATAAAAGAAAAACTGCCGTGAGCTATGAGCGAAATAGACAGCGCGGTGTGCTAGTATGCCATCCGCTATTCATTTTAGGTGGTGGTTTCAATGCCCTTCCCTCGGGAACTTGCAATGCTTTGAAATTCCGCCGCATAACATGAACGGAAGAGAGGAAAATAAATCAAATGTGTGCGTTGGTTCAATCTAAAATGATATAAGTACAAAGTAGCAGCGATAAAAAATTGAATTTTTTCTTTAAACAACAACAAAAAAAAAGATTGTGTACAAGTTTAATTAAAATTTAAGGAACCGTCGTTGAGTACCAAAAAAGTCAGAGGTGTTAACACAATTCCGTATTTTTTTCTTCATGAACTCAGAGAAAAAAAAACACCAAAAGAAACTGGCTGGATTTTGGGAAAGTTGGTTAGAGCACCTCAGCAAGTAAGGTTTTTATGCGTTTCTAATGACTTTCTTCATACACAATTTGAGAGAACTAATCGGATATTTACGGCATAAGCGCCATTATAAATTTGTGGAGGAATCAAACAAAAAAGAATGAGATGACCCCCCCCCCCCCCCTTCACTAAAGGGCATTTCAAATTGCTATAAGAAAGCCTACAACGTGTGCTACTGCTCTTCCCTTCGTGGCTAGCTTTGTGCTAGTTACTCGTTCCAATCCGTGATTAAGTTTCAGTATTTTTAATAGCACGTGGTGAACGCCTGAAGAAATACCCTGGAATTAGTTCGGGAAAAAGAATAAATCCCGTCTTGTCCATGGCCGCAATCAAACAAGTAGCAGCGCGGGAACATGAGCCATTCAAGCGCGGAGAACAAGTACACAGACCATTGTGTCGTGAATCCAAGCGGCAATGCGCATGACACAATTGCGGGGCAGCGAAGCTTGTTCCGTTCTGGGGTTAAGAGCGGTTATTTCGGAGGACGCGGAAATGGGGCCTCTGCTCAGGGAGGAGAAAAAGAACTCTTATAGGTTTTGCATCTCCTTCTGCCCTGCACCCATATTAATCTCGTAGCTGTCTTGTCGTGGGTCCCGACATTTCTGCTGTTCTTCATTTTCTTCCGTCTGTCGCTGTTTACTTCATGCTTCCCGCATAAAGGCGTAAACCCTGACCGCCGTCTCTATTGATCGTATCTGATCACGTAATGAGGAAGTCCGCAATGTAGATTGGCCTCTGCTATGGTAGTGTCAATGTTGGCCGCTGCTGCTTCCAGCAGAGCCATACAGTGCGACCAATTTTGCCTTGGCACTCACGTTGTAATGCACGGGCCCACCCCTACGCCCTTATGACGACGCAGGATCCCTGTGTCACAAGTTCATACAACCGCGCGCACAGGGTTAACGCTTCAGCCGCCAGCGCTTTTGCCTGCGGTGGACGCTCACGGAAAAGCGTTGACACATCCTACTTTACCGGAGGGAAATATTTCAGAAATACGTTCCCAAATATTCGTTTCTGAGGAATTTTTCGTCAATAAATTTGTCTGATAGCGATGAGACAAGCGCATTTCTACACATCTCAGTCCTTATCTACGACGCCCTCACTAAATTTTATTGGTCACGTCCGGTCTTTGCAAAGACCGATGGGCGTTATCTGTCATTCAGAGCTCATGTTAGCCAGTCCCGTAAGGCCTTTTCCATCGGTTTATTTAGACTCGCCATTTTGAGGTCACCTTTTCAGCATCACCTCTTTCATTTGCAGCCATTTTCAGCGCCTGTTGCAAAAGCTTTTCTGCCATAACGAACAGCGGGAACACAAACCATATTTATTCAAAACTACAAGCGCTGGTGGCACGACCCGTACATGAACAAGTGTTAATCCGTTTTTTTATTTACTTGCGTGAAAAGAAACTTCACGTGATTTTTAAATTTAAAACACGCTGTAATTTTGGTTCTGCTTAAATCTGCCGAGGGCTAACTGTGCAGTAAGCACTACTGACACTTGTGTACCGCGCCACCAGTAATGGTCGTTTGCAAAGTCTTTGCAAACTACAAAAAATTGTATGACCGGCCGCGGTGGCTCAGTGGCTAAGGCGTTGAGCTGCTGAGCACGACGACGCGGGTTTGATTCCCGGCCGCAGCGGCCGCTTTTCTGGTGGAGGCGAAAACCAAAAATGCCCGTGTGTTCGAGATTTCGGCACCCGTTAAAGATCCCCAGGTGGTCAAAATTAATCCGGAGCCCTCCACTACGGCGCGCCTCATCGCCTGTGCAGCGTCGGCGCGTTAACCCCACAACCAGTCAATCACAAAAATTTTATGTATAGTACTTAGTCTTCAGTCTTGGCATTTTGAAAGGCACATAAATGGCGTTAGCGGTTCTTCAAATCCCGACAAGCGCTCTTGAAAATTTGATCCGAGTTCCTCGAAAACCTAGGTACCTAAGCCAGGATGCGTACGTACTAAAAATTCCGTCTGCGCGTTAGAAATGGCAACAGGACCATCCGTAAGTGCGTTGCGGTTGTTTAACTTTAAAAAAAGAATTTTTTCACAGGTAGTAAAACCATGTTACGTAGGTTTTGTGGATCGGCCTAGATTTCCGTTATTACGGCGCTAGTCGCGCCGGTAGGACAGAGAAATCAGGCCACAACATTTCAAGCGATAGTTATTGCTATTTACTTGTTTCGGTGTGCGATCATTTCATAGTCAGTGGGACAGTGGGTTGGAAGAAAATGGCTGCCATTCAATCCCGGAATAATAAAGCTTCGTAGGTTGAAAGTGCAGTCTCGTTCTGACGCGGACCAAAAAGAAGAAAACTTGGAGGTTTCTGCGTGTTTCAGTCTGAATTTCTCATAAAGGGGCTTATGTAAATGCAAAGCTATGGCACGGAGTCAGTTTCGTTGTGAAACGACCCCCATTGTCACGAATAAACAGAATGATGAGTGTTGCGAAACAGAAGATTCTTGTGTTAAAATATTTTCTTTTTTTGTAACGACACACACGTCGCATCTGCTCACTGCCAGAACTTCCACTACCTAGGATCTATTCGCGCCATGACGGATTCCACAAATCCAGCCGTGCTCGGTCTCCCGGCTCATGGAATGCTTGGGAATTTGCATGAAATTGCAGTTCTGGTCATCGCCGCTTCGCTCGACGTCGTCAATATTGAGACACAGAATTGAGCGGAGCTCATACAGCGGCACAGTGTCACTTGATGAATGTTTTGGAGGAAAAGCTTTTCTCGCGGTATATATCCACGACTCCCTGTCCTTACTCAAAACGCAAGAACATCCGATCACCGTTCTGGTCACGTACGAATTATTACGTGAATACTGGTGTCCACTTTGAGCCGTGCAGTTATACTGTACTATTAGGTAATTGGCAAACGATGGGTTTCCCGGCTTTACGAACGTTACCAGCAGGTTGTGTAAAAGTTGCGGCGAAAACCACCTAAAAAAAAAACGTCTTCAAATTCAATCCTGTCGATGCCAAAGTTAACCTTGTCTAAACATACATTCCCAGGAGTTAAAGGGTATGATAATGGGAAGTGTGTACGCCATACGACATTCTTATCAGTCGACTTTGAACCGACGGTCTCCCGCACAACGTATGTTTCATTCCCATTAAAGTAACAAAGACCTCCAAATTATTTCTGACGCATCTTAAATAAGTAGGAAACATAAGTAGTAGAGTGTTTTAAACGAATTATTTCGCGAAAGACTGCGAGACCGCAAACCAAGTAGGACATCGTTACAGCCGTCATGTGCTCGACATCCTATGCTTAGAGCAAATTGCCTATTTCGTGTTGCCGCTGAAACATTTTGTGACTTCTTGTTAACATGTACTTTAAATTTACGTATTTTATAGAGCCTACGCGCGGGACGGTCTACGCAACCAGTCCCTCTTCGTGGCAGTTTTCTTTGTTGGTTGTCGTGAACGCACAGACACTACTTTTAGTTTCGTGTCGTTGACAAAATGTGCCACCGATCCGTACACTAATCGACAGAATTGCCCACGGACTGCTTTAGTTAAGAACTCAACTACGACGTGTGAAGGCAAGAACGACGAAAACACCGCCTGCGTATGTTTACGCATGCAGCCGATTTCCTTTGCAGCCCCTGCGTTTTTTTCAGAATCCAGACTATTTTTTTTACCTGATCCAACGTACACGCCCCCGTGAAGAGCTCTGACGGCAACTGTAATAAAGTTTACTCTCTCTCTCTCTCTCTCTCTCTCTCTCTCTCTCTCTCTCTCTCTCTCTTCGTAAAGTTTTCTCCACACACTCGTGTAGCTTCATGCCCAAGCGGCTTCTGTAAACTATCGTTATCTAGACTGGCGGGCACAGTGAAATAGCGGGAACCGAGTACCATGCAGCTTGGTTGTAAATATATTTACGCCTGTCCTCCACGCTTGCCACATTCACTCGTTCGTGTTTGGCCAGGCCTCACTAACATCACTAAACTAACCTCACAAGCACCTTGTGAGGTTAGTTTTTTGGTACACCCGTATATCTAGTCTACGATGCTTCAATGCCCGGAGCAGACATCGAAGAATCAAAGAATTACCGCTGGTTAAAGGGAGCACTAATACGGGCTCATACAGAATGTGACAGCTGCGATCAAAAATACGGGAAAGGTTACAGGTGAAGGAAGGAAAGCGGCAATATTGTATAACCACCCGCAGCGGTGGCTCAGTGGCTAAGGCATTGTGCTGCTGAGCACGAGGTCGCGGGTTCTATTCCCGGCCACGGCGGCAGGTTTTCTCATGGAGGCGAAAAGCAAAAACGCCCTTGTGTACGAGATTTCGGCGCACGTTAAAGATCCCCAGGTGGGCGAAATTATTCCGGAGCCCTCCACTACGGCGCGCCTCATCGCCTGCGTTGCGTCGGCGCGTTAAACCCTACAATCAATCAATACTGTATAACTAAAAATGTACTACCGGCGTCTGTGTAGAAGGTAGAAGTTAAGTGTTATGCGTTGATACTTGAAGGCTCGATAAAACGTTTCACACACCAGGCAGCTCAGGTGAGAGTACTGCATAGTGATACAGCACTATACCATGCATCTATTCAGTGACATGTATGAACGCTCCACCTAGGATAAAAAAAGACGACAGCGGGGAACTAAAATGAAAAATTGCAAACAATAAAGAAAAAAAAAACAAAGAAAAAAATCAAACATGAGCAGAAGCTCGAGAGCGAAGCGGAGCGCAACGAGCTGAAACAGTGAAGCTTCTACAGCTCCTGTACGTAATCAAATTGTGAATGATCCTGTCGAGGCGGAGATCTCGGAGAAACACGCACTGTAGCAAACACAAAGCCAAAAATTTTCGTTTTTCAACCTGTCTTTTTTTTCTGTTAGGAGAAACGTTATTTCGGAATGCATCATTCGATCCACTTTCGGAGCTCTTCGGCTTTCTGGGGAGACGTGCCGAAGAACGAACGAAATAAATAATGCAAGGGATAATGCAGACCGAGAGGATGGAAACCTAAAAGAAGAATGTGGGCGAGATAGGAAAGAATATGCATAGTTGAGGGGCCCAAAAATCGTTTTCTTGGTGAAATTGAGCGAGTGCGAGACGACACGTGAATGATTGAGTAAGAAGCAAACAAGGACAAGAACGCACAAGTTGAAGAGACGAAAACGGACGAGAAATAAAAAAAATGAGTCGAATATAAATAATGCAAATGTAGGATTTTTTTTTCAGTGTGGACAAGAAAACTAAGTTGGAGCAGGCGTTGAGCCTGCTCCAACTTAGTCCACGAATTTTGTCCCTCAATCCAACGGCTTTTTATTCGTAGTGAACTTGCGTCTGATTGTTAACTAATGAATGCTTCTAGAAGATAAAATAATTAGGTGGTCCTTTGGTGTGTTTAGACATTGCGGAGGCACTTAGAACTGTGTTTTGTTTGCCTAAATTATTAGTCACACGAGTAATTGGAATTAACACGCATAGGCTTTATATACATGGTTAATGTTCCCTTTTGATCCTCTTTGGTATTTACGGGCCAAATTTTAGAACCTTTCATAACCTGCAAATCATTTGTCTCTGAAGTACGGTTGTACGATTGTAAGTGCTGTAAAGTGCTGCTTTACGGCTGTAAATGGTTCACATGAAGTATTTCAGCGCAGTTAGCCATTTAGTTCAGGCATTGTGCAGTACCGAACCTGTGACTCCTTTTAAAAGTCTGCATAGAGCGCAATCTGATATTCAAGAAGCATTGCAGACCTTCTGGTACTGCACGTGTCCGAATAGAGAATCTGAATAATCTCAATAGAGAAATCCTGGCCCAAAGTTTTGGACATACTCCTATAGTGAACCAACATCAGGTGTTTTTCGTGCCCTGCTCAGGGAATGCTTCCGAACCCCCGCGTTTAGAATAAAAAAAAAACATGCTGGGTAGCCCGTGAAGCTGACGGATCGTTGCAAATAACTCGCTCTTCCAACATGTTTCTCCCAACGGTGCTGCAATAACACAAACTTTGAAAGACCTAAAATACCTTCTCCGCCACGCTGACCGTGCTACTTTTGCTTCTCTCTTTCCGGTGGTCTTGATTTAAACGCCTGACACAACTTCCCGCCTTGGTTGAGGCAAAGATACAAATCGGTTCGGCGAGCTTCCTTTGTGCGCTAGAATAAGGAATGCGTTTCTGCCTTCTGAGACTAGCAGGCCGTTCATCTTCAAGTGTTTCCTCGTGGCGTGTAGGGCGGCTAGAGTGGCGGTGTTCTTCTCAGGTGTCTTACTTTGGGGCAGAGAAGGCAATGCGTTTGCCATGATAAATAATACTGCGCCCCTTCAGGAACAAGATCACTTCAACTTCTCTTGTTTTTGTTTGCTCCCGCAAGTGTGATGTAACCCCCCTCCCTCCCCCGCCCCCCCCCCCCCCCCCCGCTACCTCTACATTGCTGAGCACCTTTCCAGAAAACGGGCTGTTTTGCCACAGCAACATTTGTTGTAAACATTGAAGGGCCAATCTTCTTCCAGGGCGACCTTTCGGCTCGCAGTCAGGGCGTTTAGCGCTTTGCTGGCGCGTTCTTTAGGCGCATTCAACCTCGGCGATTTGCTCGCGAATTCTTGAAAAGGCCGAGGCCGTTTGATTGTGTATCTATTCAGTCTGTTATCATCCGATTAAGGCACACCGATCGCTGTTCATGTGCTTACATCACTTCTTTATAATAATATATGGGTTTCTCCAAGCGAGTATCTTTGGTGTGTAAACTCTAAAGAAAGACAACAGTCTTTCGCAGGGTTCAATGTTTGACGGAGTATACCGTCTGGACAAGTAAAAATATGTTTGCAACGATGAAGCTAAAGTAACTGACCAAGTCAAAAAAGCAGTCTGACGTTTCGGTACCCCTACAGGTGCTTCGTTCACAAAATAAGGTACCCGTAGGGGTACCGAAATGCAAAACTGCTTTTCTGACTTGGTCAGTGACCTTCGTTTCACCGTTGCAAACACTCCTTCACAGCTACCATTGTACGTGTTAAGCTACTCTGAATTTGCTGCCCTCTGTAAACGAGCGAACACAGATACGAAAGTTCAGTGAGAACTTTCGTATCGTATCTTTCGTATCAGTAAGAACTTTCACATTTGAGACGGCGATCTCCTAGGATTTGGTGATCTCCTAGGACCTGTAAGCACCTGGCAGAAGGCTTTTTCGACGAAACCCTTCTTCTGCCGACATCTAAGCTGCAATTGAACTAAAATGCCTCAGTGCGCCTCGTTTGCGCCCCACCTGTCTTCCCGAAACGGTGATTGAAGAGTGCTGCCCGCGAGGTCAAGTATTTACGTGGTCCCAGTATCTATTACTTCGCTCTTGTTTATAATGATAAACATTTCTTTCGAGTCATCCAGTAGGAAAATCGTCATGTCGTGTGGGACATTCAAAATGACTCGTCTTGATCTGATTGATTTGGGGGTTTAACGTTCGGACGCTACACAGGCGGTGAGGCGCGCCGTAGTGGAGGGCTCGGGATTAATTTCGACCTCCTGGGTATCTTTAATAACGGGCGCTTAAATCTCGAACACACGGTCATTTTCGCTTTTCCACTCTATCAGAAAAGTGCCACCGCGGCCGGCAATCGAGCCCGCGTCATTGCGCTCAGCAGCACGACGCCATAGCCACTGAGCCACCGCGGCGGGTAAATGACTCTTCTTCACTGCGCGTTTTTTACAGCGCAGATGTTATGACTAAAGGCCGACCTCCATGCAGCGAAGTTGCTCGGCGAACTTGGTGCGGCGGACGCCGTGGTTTGACGCGCCGGTCAGTTTTCGTCCACCCCAACCTCCATGCAACGTGAAGCGGCGAACGCCGCCGATGGAAGACAGGACAGGAAGTACAAGGAAGTACGAGGCTGTGATTGGCTGCGGCCTCAAAATGCAGTTTGCCGCTTACGGTCGCGTTCACCGCCGTGCGTTCAACGTCTAGCTCGCGTAGATCGCCGGCGAACAGCCGTATTTTCGACGCCGGCGGCGGAGCAGCCGCCGCCGAGCGACGTTCGCCGCCTTTTCGCCTACATTTCGCTGCATGGAGGTCGGCTTTAAGTCCCCCGGTTTTTTTGTTTTTTTTCGTTTTTTGCGTCCACAGGACGTGAAACGCCGCTTCCCTCCTCCCTCCGCACTTCAGCAGATACCACTCCCTTGGGAACCTGTCCGCCTCTGGAGCTTTTTAACACGAAAGTGTTTTATTTCTGGATACTCGAAGATTTTGCTGACGTCATATCCGTCACGGAAGTGACGCCAGTACAACAAAGCAAGCGGCCTGTAAAGGGTGCACCGCTGCACACAGGGTCTTCTTGTGGAGAAGCAACCTTCAGTACTAAATAGTACTACGCGCTCTTAGTCCTTTATTAGTCCTTTTTGGAAAGATGACACGTCATCACCCCGCTACAATGAGGAAACCAATAGCAATCATCAGTACGTTATACTTCGGGTTGTTCGTTTTCGCGTTTTGTATTTTAACAGGAAAGTGTTTTACGCCGGGATACACCAAGATTTCACTGACGTCATATCCGTCACGGAAGTGACACCAGTACACCTTTGCCGAAGCGACCCTCCAGCAGGACGTTGCTCGCCAAGCACACCCACAAGAGAGCCGCCGACCCGCAAATTATGCTCAGCTGCAGATTTCGCTGCACATTTCATTTTACCGATTTCTATAACAGGAATCAACCACAGTTTTTATTTTAATAGAGTACATCGCTTCTGAAAATATCTTTTCCCAGCAGTGCATTTGTGTTTAGAAGTGAAGCCAACGAAAGAGAGACCGGTGTAAGCTTGGTTTTGTACGCGGCTTTGCCACATTGTGAGTTGTCAATAAAGCCCACGAACAAAAAAAAAAAAAAAGGGAACTCCCCGCGAGCGCATTGGAAAGAGGCCAGCGACGACGATTGGGCTGCGGACACCCACTGTAAGCGCAATGCCCGTCCGGACCACAAATATAACGAGGTTATAATCCCATAGACACATGACCGGCGCGGAGGTGCAGTTTGAGCAGGAGCTTTGGGGTCAACCAATAACACTCCCACAGCTCCGCCAGTCATCCATCTTCACAAAGTGAACAACACTAAACATTTTGTTCACTTAAACGGCGACCTTGGGCGCAAAAAAATTGAGGGCTGAGGAGAGCTACACTGCCCATTTATCAGATGTTTATTTTGTGTGAGACGTTTACGTAGTTATTACGATGATTTTGTATAAAGCCATGGCGTAAGTATTCGAAATCCCATTGACACATGACCGCCGCAGCCGTGCGGTTTTAGCGGGAGTTTTGGGTCAACCAGTAACACTCCCACAGCTCGTCCACCGTCACAAAGTGAACGACACTCAATATTTTGTTCACTTAAACGGCAACTTTACGCACATAAAAAAAATTGAAGGTTAAGAGAAGCTACACTGCCCGTTTATCAGAATATCTATTTTGTGTGAAAACGTTTACGTAATTATCATGATGACTTTTGTAAATCCGTGACGTAACTACTCGAAATTATGGGGGTTTTACGCCCCACATCTGCCCCTGGGCTTTGAGGGACGTCGTAGCCGAGGGCTCCGGAGTATATCTCGACACACATGCGTATGAGGTGACTATGACTAGGGAAATTACTGAGGGAATTGCTTAATAGGAAAATTACTGGGGCATATTATATTAGAAAAAGGGGGCAAGTTTGTGTTAGCGAGCCATCGATAACACTGCATGAAAAATAATTTTGGTTTTTGGATTTGTCCGTGTGTTAAAATCAGCTTATTGTGATCTAGTTGTACGTCACTATGTAAGAGCACGTGGGTTTGGTCGTAGTACTTATGTTTGTGTTGCGTTTTCAATAAATTTCGTTGTGAGTATAGCATCGTCATGTCGTCTTCTTTTCGCTCCTGTCTTTGTTTATTACGCTGCCGTTCAAAATGCATAACCAGTACAAAGTCGCCCAACTATCGATCCTTTTAGGGTAATTGTGTGATTGTCAACGCCCTGCCGGAGAGGAATGCTGCTCACTGCGAAGGGGACCAAAGCGTGGCGAGGCAAAGTGCGTAAAAGGAAGGTCGAAACGGGAGAAGCAGGAGCAGTTCGCTTCTTCGAGGGTGCTTCTGCTACTGATGATAATGATGACGATGATGATAATAGTGGTGGTGATGGTGATGCTCCTTGGTGGATGCGCTGCTCCTGCTTCTTCTCCCGATCTCGCATCAAAGAACATGTGCTCTGTCGTGTTTTCGTCGTCGTCGTAATTGTGGGCGCTATAATTCCCTCCATCAGGTACCCCTGCCTTCTCCTTCGCCGCCGCAGCTACGAAGACAGGCGCCGGACACTTCAGCTAGTTTCCGTATTGGAAAAAGAGTGCCGCCATGATGCTGGTAGCCAAGCCAAAATTCAGCAACTTCTGCATATGTGGCTTCGTCTATCCAACATACGCAGCAATAAAGTAAAGTTATTCCATTTGTATAAATAAAATGTGTTCTGGGCTATTTCCATTTTTTACACCCGATTTACTTATGTAGTAGCTGCATTCGTTGCGTCGACGGGTGGCGCTTTCGCTCTTATCTTTTGCGCTGCTATCCTGTTCGTCTGCTTCTGCCACTTTCAATGTGTGCACGTGTAGAAGTTTTGTAGTATGGCTTGAAGGTGAAGAGTTTGGTGTCTGTCACTGCGAACGGATTCAAAATGTCAGAGAAACTGAGAAAAGGACACAACACGTGCTTCGCTGCTGTGTGGTGCGCCAACTCGGAAAGTAATAGCACAGCAAAATTTTTCCGCTTCCCAGCGGACGCCACGTGAGCACACTCATTATTCAGTCTAAGTTATGAGGAAGCAAGCGCTTTCCTTATCAAAAGAGCTGCACGGCGAACCGAAAAATTTTCCGCTGTTGCTTTACAGTGAATTTCTTTCTGTTTGGTACAACGCATATTTTAGTAATGCTGCAAGCATGTGAAGCTTACTCATCACAGTTTCTCATTAGCCGATTTATGCCAGCGGAAGCGGCGACGGAAACTTCGCTTCAGTATCGGTTTAGTGAGCGGTTGCTCTTCATTTTATTTTCCACGAGAGGAAAGCTTGCAAATTACGTTTGCCGAATGTGCTTAAATGCTTCTTTGACGAACTGGTTTGGCTTTAGAGCGTTCCGACGACCAGTTTATTGTAGTGACATTACCACCTTTGAATGTTTGTTAACACGAAATAAGCCCCCAAAATAACTTGCGTAGCAGCTGACCACTTGCGTTCCGTGTTACGAGAAGCTCTAACTACGTGCGCGACGGCCGATCTGCGCTTCGCTTGTCAGCCTGTGCTAGACACATTTTAATGCGCTAGCGTTATTAGGCTCATTTATTTTAGTTTACCGTGCCTGCTAGCCGTCCGCTATCAGCCGTGCTCATCAAGCGTCCGCAGAAATACAGCCTCCCAAATTTTTAATAATTAGCGGGAGTGACGAACGACTGGCATGTCAGCGCCTTATCACGGTATTCAGCAGGGAAATAGGGGAGAGTACGCGCATGCGCATAGAGCTATCTGCTGTACGAGTGTCGTCTGCTGAATTACTTTGTGCCCCACGCTGCTTAGCTACCGTTGGCGGTAGTGAAATCGCCTTGTAAGATACGACAAACAGGGGGTGTGTTGCCCTGAGAAGAACAGCGGAGCATACGATGCTTCCACAACAGACATTTCTACGCGCGTGCGCGTACCGTCGCCTATTTTGACGGCGAACACCGTAATAAGGCGCTGACATGCCGATCGGTCGTCGCTCCCGCTGTATTATTAAAATTTGGGAGGCTGTACGTCATCGGTGCTAACAGGAAACTACAACTGAGGCAGTCATATATAAGAGCTCGCCGGAGTCTAGATTGTCGGGCAGCGGCAATTAGATTCTGGAAAGAAGGACAATGATGCTACGGCCGACGAAAAAGAAAGATACGCGATTTTAGCAGCCGCCGCCGCGCCTGCGCACTAAAGTTCGTTGCTGAGCAGACACGGTCGCCAGCCGTGCCCTCAATTTACGCCACCAACAAAGCGCCTCTCCGACGACCTAAAACGAGGCCGGCGCCAACATTGTGTCACGTAGCTTAAATAAAATGGCTGGGTCTTAGCTCAGCTAATTGGATATGCAAAGCAAAAGCTTGGCTTAGTCTGGTTGAGTCTTTATTTCGCTTCGTTAAACCTTTGGTTTAGCTGTATTGCCGACCACGGCTTAAAGCCACTCGGTCCCGTGCAACGCTCACAGAAAGAGGCCCGGACTCGCTTTTATTTACAGTGAACGCGGCGTTCCTTTTTCAGGGCGAACGCGGGGCAAAACGATTCATGTATAGCCCGAGACGACCCAGTGGCGCATGCGTGGTAAGCTGCAAGGTTTGTCGGCTGCCGATCAGCTGAGCGGCCGCTCCCGTCGCGGCCGTCGCTACTTGAGCAAACGTCTGAAAACTGGGCCTTGTGCGCAGTGCCGACAGCGGGCTCTGCGAATGACGCGATGCGCTTCAAGGGGCGTGTCTGCGGTCAAAAGGTGAACTTGCGCATCCGCGGCGAACCCACTGGGAGGAAGTAGTAAAGCTTTGATTTATGAGGGGGCAAAAGATTTACGCCAGGCTCTCAAAAACCAAGGAGAGTCATCATTGCAACCAGAAACTAACTAAAATGGGTCCCAATACAAAACAAAATCAAGTATATATCGCGTGTAATTACACTAATTTTAAAACAAAAAAAAAATTCGCGGTCGTGTCACCGCTGCAAGCTCTGTCCGGCAAACGGCGACTGGCGGCACGCGAAAAATTAAAAAAAAAAAAAAAAAAAAGGGACAGCATGTGATCCCGGAAAGAATTCCGTAAGAATTCACGTCATGTCCTGAGACAGAAGCGGCATAACCGATCTCGCAATCACCAAAATGCACGAAATCTTTGACTATTTAGCATCCCTTGTAAAACCCCTGTTAAGGAGAAGTGTAGAAAGAAAAACTAATGAAAACAGAAAGAAAAAAACTATTAAATTTGTGCAGGCAGGGATCATGAGCCGGATATCGCACAGCCTGCAGTACCTGAAACTACGTATCTGCACTGAAGAAGGCCACATAAACACCACCATCAGAGCACCATATAGGGCAGCCCTTAACCTCCCTATATTCACAATCACCGCAAGGGTCTTTACATTGGGTCATAATACCTTCGAAGAAATCGGGGAGGTCACTCTCATAGCACAAAGGAAGCGTACGGAAAAAACAAAGGGGTACCGGTCATCATATAAACTATAGGCGCATCTTCAAAAAAGAAAAAAAGGCTGGGCGCCACGATGGGTATGTCTCCGATCCAGCGACTTTCCATAAAAGCCTCCCCTACCGAAAAACATAGATCCGAACCTTCGAGAGGACAGGAGACAAGCCAGGATCAAATTCCTTTGATGGAAGTTCCAAAACCATGAAAACAGCAGCGTACGCCGACGCCGTGACGTTTGAAGTACGAAGGCAACAATTATCGCACTGGAGTACCGTGGCAGTCGCTGTAATTGCATTACCTTCCTACACACGAAAATTGAATCCTCTTTGCGATTTACCTAGCAGAACAATAGAATAGATGCTTAAAACATCTTTACACATGCTCAATAGGCTATTAGTCTCTTAACTACAGGCCGAGTATCTAAAAGCCGGAGAAATATTCTCCAATCCACAATGATCAAAGTTCACAATGCATTACCGCACGGACATAAGGTTCTGGAGAGAGCGATGCAGTCAACTAAGAACTCGCATACCGCGCTCTCTGTTGATCCCGACTATCACACTGCCTTCTCAGAAAAATATGGAAAACGTCCCCTCATCCTACGCCTAGGAAATACCACCCTTCAATGTGCCACACAGGTATCTTATCGATTAAGAATCGCAAACTCTGTTCAGGTTATAAATCAACTATATCAATCAAATTTATAGGATCCTGTGTTCACAGAAGCAAAACGTGCTCGATACTTCCCATTGTTTTGCGACATGGTCTCCAGCCCATCCCGGACGCATCCAATCTCTTCCAGCGATCCACTTGGCATTAGGAAAAAAAGCTTAGCAGTGGTAAATAAGTTTACAGCCTCGACAAAAGTGCTGGGACGGTGACGGCGCTCGGCTACTCGCAGGTTCGCCGAACGATGGTCGTATGAAGTGAAATTTGACGTGGAAGCTTATTATTTAAACTAGACAAGGACTTTTCAACTACAGCCGATCAAAAAAGGGGGAGAGAGTAACGCAATCGGCGATGACCGTGCGTAAAAGTAAGCGAGTTTCGCAAAACGTCAGGCTCGTCTGCTGCGGCTCTGTAGACTCATCTGCTGCCCCTTTAAGGTGGCCAAACGTTAAGGCTTAAAAAAAGGCACATGCGTCAACGTCTTTCCGCGGCTGTTCTCAAGTTAAGAAGGCCTAACGACATACCCACTAATGCGGATTTGCCAATGAGGATGACAGCAGCCGTCAGACGCTCACGGTCGTTTCACCGATTTGGCTGCGACGTCAACATGCGCGTAAGCCCATGGTCTTTTCTTTGTTTCCTTTTAGCTTCCCATTCAAGCTACCAATGCTTCGTCAGCGCTCCAACAACCTGTCGGGAAAAACCAGCCTGCGTGATATGCCCTACTCACTGCCTCATATGGCGTACTCAATCCACGGGCTACTGCCGTGCAAGAAGCATATATTGATCCCTGTATCATCGCGGAAGCAATCATCTTGGCAGCGTTGCTGGCCGCGCGTTTAACATGGTACGACACCCTATTGGCGCCTACTCATTATACGGGCCCGTGTGCGAGCGTCTCCGATTCCGTGCGGGCGTCGGACGAACGTGTTTCACCATGCTCGCTGTTCAACAGCTCCGACAAGGGCCGAGAACGTAGCACTCAAAGAGCATCGCCTTTTCGTGTACGTCTCCCTTGTTGCGCTGAGCAAGCTTTCTGATAGAGGCGGTGGCAGCTCAAGAAACTTCCTGGATGTCGTACGTACGCAGCCAGACAAGTTTCTTAATATCGCCGGTGGGAGTGCGAGAAACGTGGGCGAATGGTGTTGCCAACAAAGACGTTTTACTTGTTGAACAGCCGCTGCTGAGAGCAACCGGATTTGTGCAGACCGGTTAGACGTTAACGTTTATGTGTTAAGCCAATCACTGCTTGCATTATGCTGTGTAACAGCCTGTTTGTTTTTCTATGTGAGATTCGCAAGCCACAAATCTGGAAAACTATTGCCAGTTCTACAATTTCTCATAATCGTGCCAAGTCATTGTCCGGGCCCTATTTTCTGCCCTTTTTTGTTTTTAAATATTTTACGCACCGAAGCTATAGACACCTTGGCTATTAGGCATGCTGTTGTAGAGGGCTCTGGATTAATTCTGACCGCCCGCAGATCTCCAACGTGCGCCGAAGTCTCGACGCAAGGGTGTTTCCGCTATTCATCCCCGTTTGAAAAGCTGTCTCCAATGCCGGGAATAGAACTGGCATCTTTGGGATAAGCAGCACAAATCTTTTACTACTGGGCCACCACGGCCGGTATTTTGTCATTTGAGGACACTAGGTTTGATCAAAGCAACCTCGCCTAAACCTTAAAAAACTGAACTCATCATGTATTCATGCAGTCGAAGTCAATTACCTGCAGCGTATAGCCTAAGTTTTTGAAGGGGCGGATTTGTAGCAAGCCTTCTAAGTATATATACGAAACCAAATGAATATATCTACAAATACCTCGACAAATACAAATTCTTATACTAAAAAAACTGTGAAAAAATAGCTTTTGGCAGCTTTACAACATTTCAAGGTCACATCAAGGAAATTTTTGATGAACAATGAATACACGTATTTTTAATCTGTTCCCTTGTTTCAAAGTCACGTGAAGAAAATTTTAAATGAACAATGAATTGCCGCATTTCTAATCTGTTCTGTTGTCGTCTAACATGCAATGTACAATCACAGGAATGCACACGTACTATTATGAGCAATATGAAAGGGAACACAGGAACCCGTGAAAAACACCCTCAGACCCAGCTATCAGTGATACGCAGCGGCCGCCGTCGGAAACAAAGTGGAAAGGGGGACGCTGTTCTAACAGCTGTTCCCCATTCCGCCGTGCGTATTATCGGCTGCCGGACGATACCACATTACCAGCGAAATGACGTAAGCTGCTGCTTTGGAGAAATGCCAGCGTGGTGGGAGTGCCAACAGTCAGTGGAAGAGCGCCCTCCTTTCCCCGTTTCTTTTTCACAGCGCCATCCGCGTATCACTCCGAGTCTGTTTCGAGGCTGTTTTCCGCGCGTTCCTGTGTTCCCTTTCATATTGCTCATAATAGTACAGTCTCGGACACCATCAGCTGAAACAAAATAACAGCAGACGACAGACACTGGTTGCGCGGCCCTGCCGCGAGTACGGAAATCTGCGACGAGATAAAACCTGTGTTCGAGAGTTCCCTGCGCTGCTGCCATGCGAGTCGGCCCCTGTCGTTTTCTGTGCAATGGATCTTCAAGCTAGCGCATGCGTGATTCGTTCGATTTCGATTATCTGGAAATGATTTCCAGAAACCGGCTTACGTTTGAAAGTGATTCATTGGACCGGAACGCGTCACATTGTGGTTGCTTCTCGAAAAAAAAAAAACTTAGGCCAGCTTTGCACTAGTAACACGAAGAGTGGGTAAAAAAATTACACCATCTTCCCACGTGGGAACCCTGAGGGGATGCAAAGCCGTGGAGTAGTAGCGTGTTAATTGGTTGTTAGAGTGAAGACACGTGTAGTAGCGTATTAAATGTCTTCTTTATTTATCGAGTAGTGGGGAACGTTTTGCGGCTTCTCACTCTCGAAGCGAGGAACCCGCTGTTCGACTCTGGCGTTTCGAAGCATTGCCACGTTGCCGGACGCCATCTGGATCAGCTACTCGCCTCTGGCGTTTCACAGCGGCTTCTAGTTCTCGAAGCGAGGAATCCGCTGCTCGACGCTGCCGTTTACGTTCGGCGTCGCGAGCTCTCCTCTGTGCAGCCTTGTCTTCGGAGGTGCTCGCGGTTCTGACAGTGTGCTGGCTGGCTCTAGTTGAAGGTGTGCCAGCCAGTTGGCTGACTGAATCGTTGGCGTCTATTTCCAGTCATCGGACGGCGCAGTACCGAAGAAGCAACTGAGGGGAGCGCGGACGGGGTTTATTTGCACAGAAGAGGGAGAGGAGAGGAGGAGCAGCGCGCATGCGCGTGATTGGACAGCTGGTGGGGAGAGGAGGAGCAGCGGGCGTAGCGTACAGGTGGTGTGGAGAGGTGGAGGAGAGAGAGAGCGGCGTTATCACAGCTGTTGCGGAGAGGAGGAGAGGTGCGGACGCCGGACGACGCAGCGGCCACGCCTTGAGCCACCACCCCCAGGCACGGGGCAGGCTCTACGCATTGTCACCACATTGCCGGGGGTCCGTAGTAAGAGGTCGACTCCACCCCAGGCTGTCCACCAAGAGGTGGCTGCCCTGCTGCAGGGCGACGCTGCCGGACATCTGCAAGTGTACACGGATGGATCTGTACAACAGTCGATGGGCAGAGCCGGAGCCGCCTGCACGGCCCTAGAACTCGGCACCAGCCAGGTGTGCAGCCTGCCCTTCCCTGCCTCATCCACCCACGCAGAGCTGGCTGGACTTCACTTGGCTGCAGATCTTCTTCTCAAGCAGGGCACCCAGGCCCGGGGGGCCATCATCCTGACTGACTCACGGTCTGCACTCCTCCGTCTGCGTGCCGCCGACCAGCCAGCCAGCTCTAGCGGCTACGTTGAGCGGTCGCTGGCAGCCAAGCTTCATGCGGTGGAAGCGCAGGGGTGTCCACTGCGACTTCACTGGCTGCCATCGCACGTGAACATCACGGGCAACGAGGTTGCAGACGCCTTGGCCAAAGGTGCTGCTCGCCAGGCAGGGGTTCCAGCCTCCCGGGATGTGGTGTCATTTGACGCTGCAAGGACTATCCTGGCACGAGTGGTGGAGGCCAAGCATCCAGATGCCCGAGTAGTCAGTGGCCAGGCCCCACGGGTCTTGCCCGGACGCATTAGCAGAGACGCCCGGTCGCTCCTTCTTCGCCTGCGGCTCAATTGCTGCAACGTGGGAGCGCGCTTGCACCACCAAGGCCGCCGAGCATCCCCCACCTGCGCCGACTGCCCAGAGCCCGAGACGCTAGAGCACTTGCTGTGCTCTTGCCCGCAGCATGACACCGCAAGGACACAACTCCGGGCCGAACTCCAGCGACTCGGTGCCCCAAGCCACACGCCATCCGACGGGAGGTCTTCCAGCACCTAGTAAACTTCCTGGTTACAACAGGACTAGCACTGCGTTTGTAGCCATCGAGTCATAGACTAAACGAACGCGATATAGACTATCTCCCACTCTCCTAACGCTCTCCTCTTCCCCCTTCTCTCTTCCTATCCTTTGAAGCCCCAATCCCCTTCCCTGGACTGGGTCGTATGAGGGTGAACTCCCCGTTGAGTTCAACAATATCCCCAGGCCTTTTCTCTTCCCTCCTTTGTTAATAAATCACCACCACCACCACCACGGAGGGTCGACTAAGAGATGCTTTGCATCTAAAAGTGAAGCTGGTGGCCGTGGCCCCACGTAGCTCATTCTTGGTTCAGCTATGTTTTTGGCGTATTTATGCTTGGAGACTCGGCGAAGTTTTCTGCGTCGTTATCCTTCAAGGCTCGGTGAAGTTTTCTGCGCGGTGTAGTCGTTAGCACCGCAAAGAGCAATAAACACTCGTTCATTAAGTATCTACAATGTACAGAGCTCGTTACTCCGGATCTTCTGCAGCTCGCTGACGTTTCGCCGCCGCTTCACCGGTGCGATACTCGGTATCTGATCGAAGTCATCGCACCCGTTCTCGAGTAGCGGCACGGCGGCTTTCGCGCTGCGTTTCACCTTCATTCTGAGTGACTCTCTTCTTCTGTAGCCCCACCCTTCCCTTCATCGGAGACCCGGATGTTACACATCACATGGATTTTCGAACATGCCGCTGAAAGTTCTCCATGACTGGCAGGCCCGGATCATTTTGTCCGCAGGCTTCCGCATCTCTCCCAAAGTGGACCACGTTAGCCCGCCCTAGAACCTGCGGCAACCCGCTTCGCGAACTCGGCGTTTGCACTACAAGCTTTCCTGTGCTTCCCACTTAAGGTGCGAACGCACGTAAACTGGCGAGTAGATCAGCACGCGACAGAAGACACGTCGAACTCTTTGATGAGTGTTTTAGAAGGTCGGGCAGTCCGGCGCGCGCGATGACGTCCCGCTCGGCGAGGTTTTCAAGCGCACATTCGCCGTCCCAACGCCAGCTTAGGCAGCATGGCTGTCACAGGACGCGGAGCCGAAGGAGACGGAGGAAAAGAAGCTGGACGCGCAGGGCCAGTACCCGACCCCTTCGCCGATGATTAACGAATTCCTGGCATGGGTTTCAACAGCAACGGGAGATACGCGCCAGCAGCGGCCGACGCTAGTCCTCCGCTGCAAGGCGCCGCTATAGCGAAGCAGGATTTTCACAAGCTCTCGACGCCCATTTTCTAATTGGCGACCACGGGGGGTGCAAGCCTACTGGAAGACGCCTTCCGTCCTCTGTTCAGCGCCGCGGCCCTGTACCAACAGCGTCTTAGCTACGGGCCTATCCCGCACGAAATGTTCCACTGCGGCTACTCAGGGTCCGCTGGAGCGATACGGCTGCAGGGCGACAGGGTCATCCACTTGAGCATCAAGACGTGCTGACGCTGCCGCTCTTCCTGCATCGCGCCCAGTAGCGAGAACTACGCCACCAACGTCTACCTCTTCCACACGGGACGCCACTACGGCAGCGAGGTCAGCTGCTGCGGGACTCCAGCTATCCAGCCCGGCTGCCAGCTGTCAGAATGCCACATGGGTGCAGAGGGACCACGACCAGGCGGGACCACGAGAGGGACCCCGACCAGGCGGCACGCTGCTTCGTGAACACACGCCGGCGGCCCGGCGGCGCGTTCGCACTGGACTGCGACATGAGCTTTACAATCCACGGGCTGGAGGGGACCGAGGTTATCCTGGTGAGCTGCAACGGCCTCCACGTTTACTGCGCGTGCCAAAGGCTTGGACTGTGACACGGCAGCCGAGCCCCTCGCCAACGTGCACACCACGCTGCCAGACGTGCAAGACCGTCTGCTAGACCTCTTGGCCGTCTGTTTAGTGCTGGTGGCCCACGGGCTCAAGAACGACCGGCACCACTTCGAAAGTCTCCAGTAGACGGTTTTGGACGGAGCAGTTGCCATTGCCAACATCAGACGGCTCCCATTTGGACGGGCCCCACAAGCAAAATCGCCCGTGTGTACGAGATTTCGGCGCACGTTAAAGATCCCCATGTGGTCAAAATTAATCCGGAGCCCTCGACTACGGCGCGCCTCATCGCGTGCTTTGCGTCGGCGCGTTAAACCCTACAATCAATCAATGGACGGGCCCCACGCTCGCTGTTAGACGCTGACTTGATATATAGCGGTGCAGGCTGGACCACGTGAACACGACAGCACGGAAGACGCGAAGGCCTACATGGATCTCGGGCTGTGGAAAGCGCCGGGCGCCCTGAAGCAGCGTGAGAGCTACAGAGTGTGGGATAGGCAAGAGAGCCCAGCCTGCACCACTAATGTATCGCAGGAGAAGGAAAAAGAACGGAAGTAAAGGAAAGAAAGAATACAGCAGGAAGCCCAAATGAGTCGCTACGTGGCCGCGTTTCTGAGTCGCGACGCGAGGGAGTTTGCAGGGTGCTGTGAGTCATCGTGCGCCACGCAAAGGAGAAAAGTGTTTGGACCTATGCACTGCGAACGCGCACTCTGCAGTGCACAAACTAAGTCCACCACGTGCTTCTCCTTCGCATTGCGCGTCGTGCTTTGATTAAATTGGGAAGACATTTAGGAAAATTCCTTCGTTCTTGCCCTTGTCACCTATTCTAGATTTTCTGAATTGAATAGACACTAAGTGCGGTTAAATTGCGGGAAGGTGGAAATAAGAGAGGGGTGCGTTCGCAAACCGAAGTGACCTGAATACATTTGTGTACGAATTGAGCCCTACCGGTTTGAACGGTACTTTAAGTGCATAGCTACGCATTAAAGCAGCTGCGAGAGAGGAGCTCCTGTTAGATAAAAAAAAGGATCTAGTAACAGAATAAGCAGAGAAGGCGCTTAAGCGCTAGGCCACGGTCTCACATTAGGAGTGGGGAGGAAGCTACGAATTGATCGAAGTCCCATTTGTGGCTTCATTGTGCAGTTTAACGTTACAAAGACCCGCCAAATCCGACAATTTGGCGGGTCTTATGCCTCAGAATATCTGCAAGGGGAGGCAGAACGAAAAAAAAAGTACGCGCTTTGTTTACAGCCGCCGCAATGCAGTAACAATATGCCACTGAAAACGGAAATCGCTTTTCATGCTTTTCATGCTGTGTGGGCGTTACAAAATTATGGCTGTCACCCGTAGGTATACACGCAGACTTTCTGCTTACTCCACATAGGGGCTAGGCCTCCGGCCACCAATTCCTTCCTACGAGCACTAACCTGGACGCCAAGCATGTATGTTTCTTCAGGGCAAAGACCTCCGCCGTCACTTGGGCTCGTGGCCTAAGGAAGTGCATCCGCTTACCCTCTAATTAAAGTTATTTAATGCTGAATCTCGAATGCATACTTAAAAGCCCAGCAAAGTGTTGCACACCCAGGATGGCACACGTTCACAATTGCTTGCTCGATTACGCACAAGTTTACAGGCAGGAATGCGCTATATCTCGGGTTTGGCCCAGCCAAGCACTTATCAGCCATTCTACCTCCTTGCACGTAATTTTCATCCTACCAACCATCCACTGTGCATTAACGCGCAAGATAGCTTTAAGATAGAAAATACGTGAAGCTTCAGATTCATGCAGAGGCGAGATTCTGTTCCCCTGTGGGCACAGACCCCGCGAACCCAGCGCCACCTACTGCTTAGCTTGGAATATCGGTGCTTTTTCTATTGCGCCATTTCACCACAGGGAATAGGTAACAGGAAAACAATGGACAAAACAGGACAGGGGTAGACACAAAAGGAAAGGGAAAAAACAATGTGTTGCATTCACACCAACTTCACAGACGGCCGGGCCTCTTATGCTTGCGCGTAAAAAAACGGCGTTCACCGTAATGCGAATGGCGAAAAAGAAGAAAAGCGTGCGCTGTTAGTGCAAGTGCTCGTGCACCCGAAGGAGAAAAAAATAATGTAGTGGCGTCCAGGCATTCCAACCGATCACACGCGTTTGAGTGTCGTATCTGCCCTCACCACGGACGCATGGCACCAGCGGATTGGGTGAAGAGCACGTGATTCTTTTTCGCAGACCGCCAATGAGAGATCTTGCTGCACATCTCGGCGTTCTAATACCTATTGGTTGGCGCTGCCAGAAGCTCTCGGCGCCAATCTCCCGCTCGGCCCCGGCGCGGGGTGCGGGTTTGCTGGAAGACGCCTACCGCCTTCTGTTCTGCGCCGCCGCCCTCTACCAAGAGTTCCTGAGCATCGGGCCAACCCCGCACGAAATGCACCCCCGCGGCTACCCGGGGCCCATCGTTGAAGGTCCCGGCCACGCCATTCGGCTGCAGGGCGACGCGGTCCCCTCGAGCCTCCAGAGGTGGTACTGCTGCCGCTCCTCCTGCCCCCCGCCCAGTGGCGAGTACTACGCCACCAACGCCCGCCTCTTCCACACGGGACGGCGCTACGGCATCGAGGTCAGCTGCTCTGTCACCTCTGCCAACCAGCCCGGCTGCCAGCTGTCCGAGTCCCACGTGTGTGGAGAGCGGCCACGAGGGAAGTGCCACACGCCCGCTCGTGACACCGTAAGCACACGTCCACTGCTGCCCTGCGTCGCCAGCGGCGTGTTCGCATTGGACTGCGCGATGAGCTTCACCATCCGCGGCTTCGAGGTCACCGAGGTGAGCTATACGGCCTGGAACGCCACCACCGCCTACTGCGCGTGCCTGAGGACCCAACGGCCTCGACTGGAACGCGACCTACGGCGCGTGACGGCCGAGCACATTGGCCACGCGCGCACCACGCTGCAAGACGTGCAGGCCGTTCTGCACCACCTCTTCGCCATCTCCGTGGTGCTGGTGGGTCCTGGGTGGGAGATCTACGGGCGACGCTTCGAAAGGGGCCAGTGCACGGTGGAGGACGCGGGCCGTTGTCTTCAGCCCTGGCGCTCGTTGGTTTCCCTGAACGACGCCGACCTGCGTCGCGTGCTGCAGGCTGGAACCCGTGGACAGGACGGACGGAAGTGCCAAGGCCTGCATGGATCTCGTGTTGTCGAAAGCGTTCAGCGACGTGAAGCTGAATGACGCTGCAACCAAGAGCCCAGGGGATTCTCCACCTGGCCGCCATTGAGTCCACGACGTCACGAAGATGCTCTCACGCGCGGAAGAAGGAATGTGGTTGTGGGGCCCTACGGATCCTTTTGCACCCCTTCAAATGGGCGAAATGCCTATGCCGTTCGTACTACCGTATAAGACGCGTGTTCTTGCTCCGCCACTGCGTTTCGCGTTTTTTACGTTTATTGTATTTTGTACTTCGTGTTTCATTAAATTTGGAAAAAAGTTTCTGGAAATGCCTTGGTCTCGTCATTTCAACCTGTTACTTATATCGAGTGGTCACTTAATGGGGAGAAAAAGAGGAGAGGCGGGGAGGGGGGCGGTGGGGTGAGGCATGAGCACGCATTTGGAACAGATGTCATCACTGACATCGTGGCTGAAATTAGATCGGACGCCAACCAAATCCAGTCCACCCGGCCCATGCTCTCTGCCGAGAATCATTCCATTTGAACGGCGTCCGGCTAGGGTGGAGATCCGCAAACAACTGCGACATAAATGCGGGTATCTACCTCATCGGGAACACATATTCAGATTTTTTTTTTAGCACCACGAAATATATTGCCACCCCTCTTTGAAAATTGGCCTAGTGTTGTCCTTTTTATTCACGTTGATCGCAACCTGAATTCACTTCAAAGCACACTTTAATCCCGCCGCGGTGGCTCAGTGGCTAAGGCGTTGCGCTGCTGAGCACGAGGTCGCGGGTTCGATTCCCGGCCGCGGCGGCCGCTTTTCTGATGGAGGCGAAAAGCAAAAACGCCCGTGTGTACGAGATTTCGGCGCACGATAAAGATCCCCAGGTGGTCAAAATTAATCCGGAGCCCTCCACTACGGCGCGCCTCATCGCCTGCGTTGCGTCGGCGCGTTAAACCCCAGAATCATCATCATCATCATCATACTTTAATTTTAATACACCTCAGTCCACTTTGTCACCTTAATAGTCATTATTAAAATTGCTAATCATCATATCTTAATCCACCTGTATGTTAACCACCGTAATCCACCTTGCTAATCATTACCACCAATCACAAGCTTTGATAATCATTCATCATCATCATCATCATCATCATCCTATCTACGTCCACTGCAGGGAAAAGGCCTCTCCCATTAATCTCTAATTATCCCGGTCCTGTGCTAACTGCGACCAATTTATCCCCGCAAACTTCTTGATCTCATCTGCCCATCCAACTTTCTGCCGCCCCTTGCCACGCTTGCCTTCTCTAGGGATCCACTCTGTTACCCTTAATGACCAACGGTTATCTTGCCTTCGCATTACATGCCTTGGCCTCGTCCATTTCTTCTTCTTAATTTAAACTAATATGTCCTTAACAGGCGTTTGTTCTCTGACCCACTCCGCTCTCTTCTTGTCCCTTAATGTTGCACCTATCATCTTCCGTTCCATTGCTCACTGAGTCGTCCTCAATTTAAGTTTAACCCTCTTAGTGAGCCTCCAAGTTTCTGCCCCGTAGGTGAGCAGCTGCCATACACTTTCTTCTTCAGGGACAATGGTAGGGATATCGACATTAATCATCTCTTATACATGACAGGCATGCCAGTTCGCTTCTGGCCTTCCTTACGCCGCGTGATAGTCTTAATACCAGATTTTGTGTGTTCGTGTCGGCGCAAAGGTCGTTGAAAGTCACCTTACAATGAGACATTCGGGGTGACACGATGATAAATGAGCTTGTTTCTTTTAAAAAACCGGGGAGCTTGCACCAGTGGTACAAGGATGGACAAGCAGCGGTGCTGAGGTTGCAAATGTTCATTTGTTCGGGGTCGAACTCGGGGGAAAACGCCTCGAGTAGAGCTTGCATAGAAATCTATCGCTTCTAGTAGTCGCGAACGCAACGCAACTGAGACGAATTGGTGTCAAACCACAGCCTATCAAAGACGCGACAGCTGGCGCCAAACTCGGCGCTCAGGAATTCGCGCTGGACCCGGTCGCTTGCGCCAGCCATGGATTTGTGGGCTTTACGTTGGGAGTTCTCCATTACTGGACGTCTGGGGTCATTTTGGGGGTGATTTCGCTTCTTCCGTTTAGGCGCGGCTGTTTCGACGCGATACTCGGAGTTGGACCATACCCGTCTCATATGCGCAGTGACGTCATAGCTAGGCCAGGCTTCGCTGCGCCTACGAAGCTGCGCGAAGTTATGCGAGGCTCGGGGTTTGTGTCGGGTGGCTCCCACCGGAGGAGGAATAACATTTATTTTTCTAAGGGAAAGGCGAGTGGGTGGTGGCCTCAGTCCAGGCCGCCTTCAGGCAGCCCTCGTCCGGGAGATCAGGTACTCCTGATCCTCGAGCTGGAAGCTGGTCAGCCTGTGCTCCCACTGCTCCAATGTAGGTGATGGAATTGGGTTGGGATGCTTGACGCACTCCCATATGAGGTGATAGGTGGTGTTTGGTGTACTGCATGTTGTGCAGTTGTAGGGAAAAACAGTTGGTGAAATATGATGCGAAATTGCCATGTTGTAGATGGATTCGGCGCCAGATTGGAGTCTTGTGTAATGAGTGATGGGTGAGGAGTTTTTTTCTGTCTTGGTGGTAAAAAACATCTTTATTGAGCAACCGAAGGAGGGGGAAAGGGATGTGGTCAGCTTCCTGTGTCTTAGGTATTTTTGTCTTTGCTAACGCCATTAGACCGAGCTCAAGCATACCAGCTCCGCAGCTAAAAAACGAGGTTTGCAACTGGTGTCTACGGCTTAGCTAGCAAATGTGTTTCAGATGTCATGATGTTTTATTTATTTCACTTTTGTCGATTACGCCACATAAAAAGATCGGCGTGACGCGACGAAAGGTTTTCGGACAGAAGATCGCAGAAAACGTGTTCGTGAAAGTTGCTCAGTAGGTTAGCAGACGAAACCGGCCAACTCGCTCGTCAGCAGCGAAGGGCGCTCTCGAATGCATGTTTTATCTCGTCCAGGCTTTTCGTTCTCGCAGCTGGGCCACGCCACCAATATAGGTCGTCTGCTGTTATATTGTTTCAGCTTAGGCATTCCCGGAGGGGATGAACCACCCACCACCCCCAAACACTCCTCTTTACCCCCCACCTACGTCGATATACTCTCCCACTACCGTGAGTCCCACCGCCTCTATACCCACCACCTCAACCCTCCCTTCCCAACGCGGATGCACGGATCTGTCGCCGCCTTCAGACCAACAATTTCTGTAACCGCCAGCATCTACACCGCATATCTCAGTCCAGGTACTCGCTACTGCACACTCTGCAACTAACTCCCCATTGACAACACTCCACTTGGTATGGCAGTGCCCTACCAACTCCTCACCCCCACCCATTCATCCTACGAGCAGTGGGAGTGGGTGCTGCGCAGCGGCATGCTCAGGGACCAGGCTGTACTGGTCGAACGGGCTAGATCAGCTTCCATGGCACGCGGCCTACCGGACTGGGATGGCCGCCCCTGCCCGTTTTCTTTAACACCCCGTTTTACCCTCGCCCAATTTTCAGAAATAAATATTTACTCACTCACTCACTAGGCTGTCCATGACTGTTCATCCTGCCACGCAACAGTTAACATCTTCGAAAGAAAGCAGTAATGCCTATAGTCCTTGCCCTTAGAAAAGCGTCGTCTGCTTCATGTTTTGTTCACCAGGGTGCAATTCCGTTGTACCAACCGTGATATATACTACAAAGAAAAACGTGTGGTACAAACTATAGCGCCCCGTACGATATCAACATTGTGGTCATTGTGCAGGCTTTCCATCAGTCCTATTGCTTTCTCTTGCATTACGAACAAATTTTCCCCATTCCACAGTCTTCCGGCCGCGAATACAACGCGATCTCGTTGGATAAAAAATAGGCACACAGTTTTGTTTGGCCTCTGCGCACTCCCTAACAAATTTTAAACTGGCAACTTGTGAGAAAGGTTAATAGATCATTGATTGATTGATTGATTGATTGATTGATTGTGGGGTTTAACGCGTCGACGCTGCACAGGCGATGAGGCGCGCCGTAGTTCAGGGCTCCGGATTAATTTCGACCACCCGGGGATCTTTAGCGCGCGTCGAAATCTCGAACACACGGGCGTTTTTTCTTTTCTGCTTCATCAGAAACGCGGCCGCCATGGTCGGGAGTCGAACCCGCGGCCTCGTTCTCAGCAGTACATCGCATTAGCCCCTGAGCCGCCGCTGCGGGCCAGAAAGTTTAATTACATCGGCAATTCGATGCATTAGCATAAACCAAACAAAGAAATGTGAAGAACGCCGGCTCCTTTGACAACTCTAAATCTGTGACACAAATAAATATTTTTCAAGCCTTTTGGACGGAGACACAAGGTTGCGCCAAGTGAAAATCCATGTCCCATTTCGCTGAAGAAGCGGGTGTCGTCATTACGTCGGTTTTTTTCCTCGGGATGGGGCAATCCATTTCCGCACAACACCACCTGAACTTAGAAAGGCCAGCATACGGGCAGAACACGCTTGGACGCACTGAACGGTATCCCAACCTATGCTTCTCAAAGTTTTACGCACATTGGCCGCAGCGCCTGTTGACCCGTGCGTGACAGAATGTTTGCGACCTAGTGCTCCTCGCCTCCCTTGAAAGGAACTATGTCTCATGTATTCTTTCTTACAACCTGAACGAAACTTGAAAGTCCCAAAGGGGAGGTAAAGAAGGAATGCCTTATGCTCCGCTTATGATCCGCTTATGATCCGCTTTAGGCGGACGGATTAGCAGTGCATATGGGGTGGAGAGGATGGAGGTGAAAAGGAGAAGAGAGAGGACAGAAACTTGCAAAGAGTACCCGATCGGTGTCTAATTTGTTCTTGCTGATCCTCCAAGTGACTGCTTTTTACACGACATGCGTACAAGAACGAACGGGCTTAACGCGTGCTCAAGGGACGCTTCTTGTACTCGATAAAGGGGAGCACGTCTAACGCCACGTCACAGCGTTTCTCATGGTACAAACGCTGTCAGCGATCTTTCGAAGCAAACTATAAGACTTCGAAAATGACGCCAAATCTTTCTTTTTCTAGTCTTCAGTAGACGATGGCTGCGTACGACATCCTGAAATAAGCATGACCGAGGCGAAAGAGCGTGCTTGAGAGAATGGAACAAAGCTAACACGAAAGACCGGGGAGCGTATTCTGCTTCCTTCCTCCACGCTGGCTGATTCCTTACACAGAATAAACCTCTTGTATTGTCAGCTCACGAGGCGCCGATGGTGCCGTCCACGTCCTGACAGCCGAAAAGTTTCCATCTGCAGACGCTACCCGCAGAGAATGTCTTCAAGCGCCTCGACAGCCAGCCGGGAGTGTTCCCCCGAGACAACGGCACGACGACGATCGCGACTCTGAAAGCTTCCGGCCCGCTCAGCCGGAAACAAATTTTATGCGCTGACGGCAACTTTCCGTCGCGCATTCACATTTGCACAATCTACAGGAACTGCAAAGGCCGTTGCTTCCTAGCGGGCCTTGTTGAACTCAGTTCAATCTCGCTAAAATGTTGTCCTCGGTCACGAAGGATAAGTAGAAGCGGTAAATATTTGGCGCTCCATAAAAGCAGCTCGTGCATCTCTTGAAGATGTCAGTACACTTTCAGTGCACAAAAACAAGCTGCAGGCAATTTAATGTTCGGGTACTCGAACGCTTTACCTCGAGAAAGGCAGCCTGCTAGTGCCACAGCTTTATCGGCGAAAATTTTGGTTTGGTTTGTATTCGGTAAATCTTCTGAATCTACTTTTTACAGCATTAAGAGGGAAAAAGACAGTCTTATACGTGGTTTATACTCCCTTTCTTGTCCTTCCGTCATTTCTAAGCAGCCTCTCTCATCCATCGGAATGGTAAAAAGTTGAACATTTTTACTCTGGGTGACAAAAAAGACCAGTAGTTACTGTGTAGGCGTTCACTGCGGCTGCACTCCGGCCACCAAGATTCGTTTGAACTTCATCGTCATTTCACCAACATCAGTCTTGCTTGTTCATTTTAGCAGTCTTAACCCGTGTACACTGGCATGACCAGCCTCCGCGTGACAGTTCTGCAGGCGCAAATACAAAACAGCAGCCCACTTAAGGATTAGCAGACCAGAAACGGGATTCATACGCCGGCGCGTTTCGCCCTTTGCATTCCCTATAAGTGAATCCCCACTACACGAAAATGTCTTGATTATCCTTGCATTCCACACAACTTCGATTTTACCTCGCTTTCATCGCACTTGGCGTCGTCGCTGTCACTAGCGCGTGTCGCGTGTGTGCGCCTTTTTCTGTCCGTAACGAGAGCCGTGCACGGAACTCAGCCCAGCGAGCGGGCTAACAGCGCTGGCATTGTCGCTACGCGTGTGTGGGCACTAGTCCGCAGTATCTGCCTTTTTTGCTGCGAGCGAACGCCGTCGGAGCGTACCGCATGAATTATTCAGTCCTCCGCAACCAAAACACAACAGTGACGGCTGTTGTGGTGACGGTCACGAGCACGTCTTCAAGGCCAGCGAAGCGAGTAATGAAGTCATACACGCGGCCTCGCTTCTATTTCTATATTGGACGCTGTGAGACGTAACAGAACAAGTTATGGGAGTCCCCGCATCTCTAGGCTGGAAGGCAAGCAGAAAAAAGAGGTAGGGGAGAGGAACGGGGTAAGTACGAAAGAGCGGCAGCGTGGTGCCGTGTCGATTTGAGAATTCAATCTGGATTTAACTTAATTCAGTTATGCCTGGGTGTGCGTAGCGAGAGGTACGGTTAATGTTATTGTTTAGCTTGGTTCTCCCTACGGTTACGACGCTTCTTCAGGCGTGCGGCTAGTTCTTCTTCCGTCTCCTCGGCTCGCTGCCTCCTCTTGGTTTCGTTCCAACGACGAAGCCTGGCTTCTTTCAGTCTCTCCGGCTCACTTTCCAGATCCGACGACGAACCCACCGAGCCGCCCCTTTTATATATACGATGCAACGCCGGTTCTTCCTCTGTTGTTGCAACGCGGTTTCACCGGCTCCTCCTCTAACGTCATGCCAGATGGCGCGGCGAGTGGTGCTGCCAGCTGCGGCGGTTGCTAAGCAACCGCTCAGATGGCGGTGCGGCCACCGGCCACAGTGAAACGGCGAGAATACGGCCATCGCATCTCTCGCTACAGAATCAAATTACCACGGTTCAACGCGCCAAAACAACACCTATTTGGGCCACGTGGACGTCTTTAACGTGCGCAGAATTCTTGACGCTGGGGCATTTTCCCTTTTCGCCCCCATCTGGAAAGCGGCCACAGCAGCGGGGATGGAAACCGCGTCCCTGTGCTCCGTAGCACAACGCCCTAGCCACTGATCCTCTGAGGTGCGCGGCGTAGGGCCGCTTCTGGAGTTCGGCTGCAGCATTGAAGCAGCAATCCCTGTTGGACTGCAACGTCCACGGCTACCTACCAAGCCTGATGAAATGTTGAGTATTCGTAGTTGCAACGAGGTAGAACTGGCCTAATATTCTTCCCCACCAATCTTGGAGTTTGTGACTGATAAGTGCAATTGGAAACTTCGCGAAGGGTCATATCTCACCCGAGGCGCTTTGCGAGGCACTTGCTTTACAATTTTGTGACAACGGCAGTCAGAGGAATCTAAATATGGGATCCAGAGCACTCAGCTAAACTAAGAAACGAACATGTTCACGCGGCTGCTTGAGGATTTTGCTTCCGAGGCTGCCTTGAAACATGTGAGCTTTTGATTCTAGTGGAGGTTAGGGAACGCCTGGTGACCTATATGGATATAACCGGCCGCTATCCACTGTGCCACACCAGGCACCCGGCGGCACATCATACATTACATAAGTGGCAATCAGTAGTGTGGAGACTCCTGCAGTGTAGCCCGTTCCCCAACCCCGTGACACATAGTCCCTTATACGTGATCTATATAATGACTGGTTCAAATTGTGCTAACAGCTAGCCTCCAACAGATTTTACGGGCATGCCATAGAAAAGCAGCAATATTTCGCGCGTAATTGTTATTAGGGCTTCAAAGCATTAAAAGACCGTCTTGGTCCGCTCCGACCGCGAAAATCAACTAAACGTCGTTCAAATGGCCGGAAATGCCGCCAGGGCTCAAAGGCCAGAAAAATCCAGTGAAGGTGATGATGATAATTTTCATGATGACGAAGTGGATGCCCGCTTTCAATTACATAGTGGGTCTGGTCAAGAGCTGTGTTTCGCACATACGTCAGAAGAGCTTTTGTTGTGTGAGAGACGCGTTTGGGACACGAAGAAATCTAATGCGTCCCTCAATCCCTCAAATGTAGAACCACAGAAAGCGGCCGGCCGAAAGACGCTGCGATGGACACTCGGTGTGCTGAGAATCGCGCGCATTCGCAGATAATATGGGACAGGTCTTTTGCGCACATCGAAAATTAATCATCATGGTGTAGTTTACTAATTTAGATTGAAGCGCTTTAGGTTCATGGCGCTATCAAGACAGGTTGCTGCTGTTAACTTGTAACAGAAACAGAGATTATTCCGAAATTTGGACAACTTCCAAATAGTTCCAATCCAATTATCTTTACAGAAGCCTACTAACCAGTTACTTGCCTACCATCGTCAGATTCCGCCGTCGTGGTCCTTTCTCGCGGAAGAAAGTGTAGTTAACTAATGAGAACATATACTGGGTACGATACGGAGGCTTCATAAAGTAAGATGTGCCAGAAAGAGAGTCGGATTATAACAAGAGGGAAAATAAAAAAGTCTGCATACGGGAGCCAGAAAGAGAGTCGGATTATAACAAGAGCGAAAATAAAAAGACCGCATACGCGAGACAAGCGGGCATAATGACCTCCCCGCAAAGCACGCAAATTCCGTGCCACGAACAGGGAACCACACGTAACTAGACGGCAAACAAAGCCTTGAGGCGCCAATTACTGTTAGCCCCGTTCACCCAAGAGGGGTCCTTACGTGCCTCTTCGCCTCCGAAAGAGTGAAGCCGACAAACTTCATGTGTACGTAGGCAGATAGCCATTTAATTAAGCCATGGTGAGAGTTAACCGCCGCTCCCACGAATAGCCCATGAGTGCTGAACCAGCTTGATTGGCTTTGTTCCGGGAGGCCGCGCTTCATGCACGGATTGGTCAGGGGCGCAAGTTGCCTCAGACACTCACCATCTCATGCAAGCACTGACGCAAAAAAACAGGACGTGCGAGTGGCCCTATCCTGGCGCTGTAGTTTATGCGCTGTAGAACATAGACTAAAATTTTCACATTTAAGTCGAGCTATAAAAATTATCGTTTTTCTAAAAACTAAAGACCAGTGATGCCGTGTGTCACTGCCTGAATAAAAAGGCACTCTAGTGTTTAGGTTGCCCATTTACGTTGGTCACCATTGGTGATATAACAGTACCTATCGGAGATGTCGACCGATGAGAAACGTGAAATGTTCCCCATGGTGTGACGTTTGTAGCTCGTCACAAAGAAAGAACTTGAAAACAGAACCCACTAAGAAAGAATTGGACGTTACTTATAAGGGAGAATTCCATAACCATATACGCCAGGAAGTTGGTCCCAGCCTTAATGGTTAACAGACGCCCAATAAGTCTATGATTGAACGGTATGTAGTACTGAAATGTTCTGCCGAGTTTACACTTGACAGAGAGAAACAAGACGGGGAGTCAAAGCGGCTGTGGACAAGACACGGCGATCTCGTCAGCTGGGCGGCGGGGTGGATTGCTGCAAGCATTCGCATTTGGCATTTACGACCGCATTTCCTAATTTGGCACTACAACGCGTTCTCGCATGCCTCGTCATGCGAGCCTCTTTTTCCGTTTCAACCCCAATTCCCACGAAAGTCGTTTGCATACTTGGGGAAGCGCGGAAGGGTCTTTTTTTCCTTGTTTACTGTTATCAGAGCTGTAATCTGTACGTTGGCCATCACTTGTCTTTTTTATTCGAGAACACTGAGCTCAGCGCAGCCCACTAGCTTCCGAAAGCACCCTGACTGTCTTGCGCACAACCCTACCCCTCTTTCCCAGCTTCTAATCGAACTTTTCCCGGCCGTTTTTTCTAGTAAACCAAAGGCACCGGTTAATCGCATCGCGTTTTCCTTACGAGAACCGTACGAGACTCAATCCGTTTTGCGCAGCCTCAACGAAAGTGTACCAACCTTTTATATTTGCCTTCATCCTGACTGCCATGTTTTGTTTCTGCTCTTCCTCGTTCAGTTTTAATGCAAAGCTTTATACCTCTACCAGGCAGCTGTTCTTCTGTGGCGTGCGGGACAACAAACTCCCAACGCGGCAAAGGCGGCAGCGGGGGAGGGTTTCACTCACGGAGCACACTGTAGATGGCGCGGCGAATTTACCCAGCCTTTCCCCTCGCGGAAATGCCTGCTCGTGGGCAGCGGTACGGCTCTGTCATCTGCTTTAGCGACGGTTGTTTTGGGCCTGTTTTGGCGCAGCTTCACGTCCGCGGCGCGCTGCCTTCACACGGCTTGATTAACTAGTTCGACAGCACCTTCAAGGTAACCCGCACCCGACGGAATTAAGTGGTAGTACGGCAAAGATACGCTTAGAATTGGTTTGTAGGGCGGGAAAACAAAATGTACAAACCACATACAGGCATCGGACCGCTAGAAAAACCGCTACCTTTTGCGCACTGCTTGCCGCGAATGGGACGCCGTTTCCTAAATTGGTGAATACCAATTCGGTTGTATTTTAGGAGGTACTACAAAAGGTTACAGGAGCAACTGCACCTGATAAATAGTGATTATAAAAGCTCAGCCTTCTCGCAATTCTCAAACTTACTAAACTAACTATTTTAAATTTCTATAAATGGGAATCACTGAGCTCACATGCCGAATTATTTCGGTGTCAGCGCTTCTGTCGCGCGGTGGTGTAGCCCCAAGCTAGCACATCAGGATGGCTAGGTTCCGCTGTCTCAACCTTCGCAAGACGCCCTCCGTTTTCTTTCTCCCAACTCATGGCCGGGCTACAGCGGTGGCGTCCGCCGCTCTAGCGCGGCCGTGTGCTACGCTGCTGCTGCTTTCGTGACCTCGCCTTCGCGAATTCCGAATAACGGCTGGCAGAATCTCTGGTTTGGCTCTTTGTAGAGCCACGTGTGTGACGTCGCATTGGCAATTGTTGTGGGTGCCGTTTAAAGCTTTGCTTTCCAACCACCTCCACAGCGTGGATTGGACACAATTTTTAAAGACGATAGTCTTTCTTGGGCTACTTAAACCCAGAAATTTTGGTCTGTCTGTATGTCTGTCTGTCTGTCTGTCTGTCTGTCTGTCCGTCTGTCTGTCTGTGACTCGATTCAGCCACCCGGCCAAAGCAAAACAATGCCTGCGCAATAGTCTTATATAGTCACAGCTAAATTTACCCGTCTATGTCCGGTGTAATGTTCATACTTGTCAACATTGTTGCAGAAGAACAAGAAATTACCCAAATATGAGACAACAAATCAATACAGAAGTGATATTTGCAGTGTTCCTCTATAAAAAATCAAACATGCTTGACTTCTGCGAAAAAAATATTTCATCAACTGCAGAAAAGGAATTCACTCTGCCGCCGCCAGCTGTCTCCCACGCCACCATAGCTTCTGGCGCCATTTTAAGAAATCAACCGGCAACAGTTCCAATAGATAGGTTTCACGTTCTGCTTGAAACACACGTGGAGTAGGGAAACGCGGTTCTATAAACGTTGAAGTAGGGCGCCTCGATTAACGCTCGTCTTCGCCGTACCGCAGCGTTCGCATCGAGACACCCGGTTTGAAGCAGTGGAACGCGGGAAATTTAAAATGATTTAAGCAAACCTTTCGCGTCTTTACCTTGGGAGGAGCGCGACGCAAGAGGAACAACATGAGAGGTGAGCGCGAAAGCAAAGGGAGGCATTTACTTCGCGAAAGCTGATAAAGACTATCGTCTTTTGACAGCATTTGCAAAGAAAGGAGCAGATACGTGGCCAATTTTTTCTTGACCTACCAGTGTAGAACTACTTTTTCTAAGCCTTTCTCCTCATTGGCTGCATGGAAATCTGAACAAAAATTTGGCCCAGCTTGCACTTGTGGTGCAAGGCTGAAAAACAGCAGACCTTGCGGCCCCTCTCCATTCGTCGGAGACCCGGCTGTTCCACCTCACATGATTTCCGAAGTTGCCGTTGAAAGTTCTTCCCGGCTGGCAGGCCCGGATCACTTTATCCGCAGCCGTTCACATCTCTCGCGAGAATATGACGCTGCGGGTATGTTGGCAACAAATTTCTTGAATAAGGTCACGATATGTATTTTTAACCCCTACCTTCATGAAGGCGACTAGCCAGTGGGGTGACTGCCCCTATTTCAGAAATACACTCCATGAGTGCTGTAATCACATGCGACGAGGAACTCCTACGGTGACCAGCGCCCCTAGCCGATGCAGTTCACTGGTTCGTTTTCAAGTTTTGCCTGTTGCAATATATTTCCATTTATTGTTGTAGTAGCCCTATTTCTCAGTTTTTCGATGGAAGAGAGTTTCATTAAGCTCTTGAAGTGACTTTGGGGTATAAAACCAAGTGGTTCAAACTATTGTAGGTGTCGCTGGCTACAACAGGACTTTGCCGGAGAACTCATGGGTCCATAAAAAAAGTCTTCAGTAAATTAAGCTAGCCGGAAGTGCGTTGTCACCTCTGAAGCCATTTCAGTTTAGTGAAGAAAGTAGTGTATTCGAAACTGGTAGAGTTTGAGCCGGAATAGAGGCGCACAATACTGCGCATGAGAGAACAACTGGGAGCTTGGTATCTTTGCAAACAACGTTGCAAACGGTGCCATCATCACGTAGGAAACCACATGGACACTGCGCGCTAACATTGCGCCACATGTAACGAACGGGTGAAAATTTTACTCGGTCGGTATTAGTGGGGACCGTCTCAGCATGGTTTGCTACCTCAGCAAATGTCGGCATGTTATGTGCGCTGAATAATTTGTTAATTGCGTTGCATCATGTTCGCATGAAAAAAGGTGACATGCGGAGTACCGCAGGGATGTTGAAATAAAGACGAGTGCTTCTATCTAGAGAGCGGGAACCATGCACCGCGTTGCAATTCAAATGACCCGTTCCCGAGCGACTTTAATAAGCACTCCACAGATGAAGCGGGATCTAGCGATGGTGAACTTACTTTTGCCACGCGCGTCCTCTTAGTGTCCCGGAGGAACGCCGTTTCAAGGCGGCCTACTTCCACCCAATATCTTCTTTACTTTCCGCAACCCCTTCTTTCTCGTTCTCTAACACCCCCAAAAGTCTTACTTTATTCGCCACTTGGCATGCGCATAGGAAATAACGCGCTTAACGTCTCACGCAAGAAGCCAATTCGGGCTTTTTGGGTTGGGGATCTCTCTCCGCTTCCCTCCATTCAGTCAACTCGTGTGAGCCAGAACGGTGTGTCTGCGGCTTTTCTGCCGGGCGCTCATCCAAAATTCAGTCTTTCGACACGTATTTTACTCGCCGGGGTCTCTATACTTGGAAAGAGACTTTCCTCCTCGGGTAAAGCTGACCGTCGGAAGCAGTGACTTCCGGAGACAGAAGCTGCGCGGCTCGGGTCCACTGCGGAGGCTTGTCCCCCGTCAGGTTCTGAAAGAGCAAATGGAGTGGAGGCTGCTCGATAGAGCCGAATCGTCTATTGGTGAGGACGGGCGTTAGCACAGGTTCGCGCTTAAAAACTATACAAGTGAAAACACCTGAACAGGAGAGTAAAGAGAAGAAAAGTACTAAGGGTGCAGCTAAGCTTTCTCGTATTACGTGACTCCGCAAGCATGACTTGTCGCCGAGTTGTGTCATCGAGTTTTCCTCCCTTTTGTCATCGAGGTTTTCTCACTGTACTTGAGTCATTTAAAGGAAATGTTTGATGAAAGAAAAGACAACCTGCGGTGAGACACTCAGAGCAGCGGCTCAAGCTGTGCTACACACTCGAGTGGTAGTAAAAGTGACTGAGTATCAGACGTAAGCGGTGAGTTCACCGTCTGTGCATACTGTTTTTAATGTTTGCTGTATAGAACTTTATTCCTTGCGCCTGTCTCATCTAGCTACTGCCACGAAACGTGTGTGTGTTTATAGGGAGGGGGGGGGGGTAGGAGGTGAGATGTCATTTAAGATTTTCGAATGTAAGCACCCCCTCCCTTCACTTTGGGCATTGCGATCTTTAAAAAAGTGGGGGCTTAGAATCGAGTAAATACGGTATATCTGTGAGTCCACGGTTACGACCGTGTTAAGCTGGTTGAAGCAGTTCAACCAGAAACCTTGCTGAAGCATGCTTCAGCCTTTTCTAAAATGATATATAACATAGAGCAATATTTTTACCTCCTGTATTAATAGCGCAGTGAAAATATGCGGAACGGATAAAACCTTAGTGAAATTTGTCGGGAAAAAGAACCGCCTATAACGTCATCCTCCCGGTTGCACCATCGCTCAGGTACGTAACGCAGGTTGTATTGAAGTGCGATATATATCAGGCTATATTATTTTACTCGCTCTAGAAATATTTGAAAAACAATCAAAGGTTAATTACTCGCCACGGATTACGCGCATTAAAGTACGCTCTTGGTATTATGTATACTTGAGCAGCCTCGCGTTGGCCCTTCTAATGCCCGCCTTTGTATGGCAGCAATTTCCCGAGCCCGGTGAACCTTTAGGCAGAGAGGGAAAACGGCGCTTTTTGTCGTCGAAAATTATGTTAGCGCTAAGAAAAGCAACATCGACAAAATGTAAACCTTTCAGGGCATTACTTCTAAGCAAAAATAGCAATCACAAAACATGTTTATTCAAGTACCCAAGCGCGAAATTACTCTGTACTCGTTCCTGGAAAGACCAATCTGCCATCATTTATTTTTTACCAACCTCGTTTTTAAAAATTTTTTTTGTGGAGCGTCAACATCTGCTTAGGACGTTTTGTTTCTATATTTAGATAAGTTATGACGAAGGAAGTTGTTTCTCTCGTCTGACAGTTTGCTGAACAGTGTAATGGGACAATTTGACAACGCGCGTGTGTTTAACACATTAAAATACAGCATTTTAGCGAGTAAGTTTAACATCTATATATTTTCGTGTGTTTAAGAATACCCAAGTTTCTAACCCAAAGCCATCACGGCAACTTTAGGGGGTGAATTTCAAATAACGGTAATGTAATCAATTGCAATCCGTTTTAACCAGGCCTTTTATGACGTGCACCAAGACTGCGGGCAGTGATTCGCGAAAACACATAGCGTTCAGTTCGGCTGTCCTCTATTTTTTGCGAGTTAGTTGTTTGGGCAGCTGGATTCCTCGACACCAAGAGATTCACGGGCATCTCAGTTGAATGTGTCAGCTTTATTCTTTATTTCTTTATTCAATGAGTGCCCCGATTCGGCAAAAAAGGCGTTACATCAGGGGGGTTACAGACTGGAATGAAGCAATTCTTCGTTCATACCGGACACTTGCTTGTCTTGCAGCCGGTTCCAATCTCTGATGGTCATTACAAAAAGAGAATTGTAAAACATGGCTGTTCTTGCACGGTACTCTTTCACTTTGTGTCGGTGGTCATTGTGCACTTTCCGCAACTGTGAAGATATTTGACGCCAAAACGATCAGACGTGTGAGTCAGGTTGACTCTACATTTTGGTATAGTACACATCTCGATGTTCCGACGCGTCAGAATTCGCATACCCAATTTGTGTGTGCTCAAAGCTTGTCAAATCGGTAATGTTTTGGAGACATTTAACCAATTTTAATTTTTCTAGTGTTGTGAGGTCACTGAGAAGAAGTGCAACGAAGATCGGTAGATTTCTTATTTGGATTGCGGTGTACCAAGGGTCCAAAGACAAGAACGTATACAGGGAAGTGCCAGCAAACCGCTGTTGTGAGGAAATACACCAACCGGTCTTGCGCTTTTCCTTTATCCATATTCCGACCCCCTTTAAGAACAAGTTCGCGTTGTGAAAGCATCTGCCGAGTGCACAAAAGTAGAGGAGCTCGGGAATATGAACACGCAGCCATGGAAACGCTCCACAAAACCTACCCGCAGCAGTGTCGAAAAGCACGAGAACTGGGAAGGCGCCACGTAACTATTGTCGGCTAAATTGCTACGCGCCGCCTGAAGTTCCGACAGGGTGACACTGAATCGGCGTAAGTGTAAGTTGCGTTTTTTTTTTGGGGTCGAAGATGGCTAAGGCGATCATTTCGAGCGGAGCCTGGCTGTCTGGAGACGGTCGCTGCAAGCGTCGAAGAAAGGAGGCAATTTGGCGTCGCCCAGCAAACTTGTTCGGCACCAGCCCTGTCGCAAAACCTTCGATGGGGAGTGGGAGTCTGATTGAATCCCTTATACGCTGAACCATCCTTTCCAAGCGAAATGACAGTGCACCACTCACGCATTTCGCAACAGCTGCATCTGCCGGTGCGGGGGGCGTAACTTTAAACGGAACAAAAGAACCATTCATCGTGTTCCTGGAAACCTTTCGACTGCCCCTGTTCGTCCCAAGCCTCCTTATTTCCTTTTTTTGATATAGACTCGAGTTCGTGCTTTTTCTATCGTAGCAGAACATCGTAGCAGACATGTTAACAAAGGCAAGACGCAATATTGTAACGAATTTAATATAGTAATCAAAATTTAAAAAAATTGAGAGTGTCAGAAAAAAGTAGTCACACAAATAATAGCTCACGAGAAATATTTTGCTTAAAAAGCACGTGTGTTTGTTGCAACATTAGTATGCATAAATTTGGAGATGGCGTCGTTTCTTAGTTTCTACATCAAAGTGGCCTGCATGGTAGTGGACATCGATGCTGTCTTCATGAAGCTGTATTTGTTGCTAACCTCGCTAGAGTTGAAAAAGCGCTCAAGCATAGAGTTTTTAAAAAATATACCAGAAAGTAAACTGGCGCTGCAATTGCCTGCTTCCGTGGTGATTATGGGAAGAGTATAGCTTTACATTTTGCTTCTCAGTTGTTCAGGTTAGCAACGTTTTAGGTATACGTGAAAACGAGTAAGGTGCAGGGAAATGGATTATGACAGCGTTTATTTAAACAAGAAATAAAAGCGCGTGGTGGTGCATCTTATTGCGTGACCAGCAGCTTCCCAGCAGCTAACACCACGGGCCCTCATTTGGCTGTGGACAAGATCAAGGATTGGGAGCTGATCATCCTCAACCGGAAAGTGACCATACTGGCGGATTGAAAGGCTGCGCACTTCAGGCTCAAAAAATCCAACCACAGCTGTCTCGCTGTGCAAAGTCTTGCCCACAAACTGCACAGCCCCAGCTCCAAAGGTCTTCACCTCCATCTACATTGGCAACAAGCTCACGTGGGCATCGAGGGGAATGAGGAGGCCGATTGCCCGGCGAAGCCAGCGCATCACCCATCCATTGCGATGAGTAACAGATTGGATTTCTGGATGTCGCGAAGTGACCTCCAGGCCATGCACCCTGATGCGTATTTCATCTAGCAAGCCCCACACTCGGCTCCCTTCAAAGGGGCTGACCCGAGCCGACTCCGCGTTTCTCCTCCCTCTCCGAATCGGCTGCCCCCGTTCTGCCCGTACCGCCCGGCAACAGAGATAAAATAAGCTGTTGTTGATGTCCTAAAACAGACCTAAATAGGCTGTTGTTGATGATGATGCATAAGCACTGCAGAATCCTCCTCTCAGATGAGTGGAGGCAGCAAATGGGGTGGAGGAGGTGCTCTGAATACGACCCTTTGTCCCCTCGGGCGTCGCGTCGCTCCCTGCTGATAGGACGACCTGACGTCTGGGCGGCTTCAGCAGCACCTCCCTGCACCAAGAGGTTGCAAGCCTTGCCGCCGCTTTGGTATTTGCGCGGTGGTATACTGCAGCGTTATTTTGCTGTCAATTTTCGTTGCTTTCCCAGCGGAGGAAGCGGCTGCATCGGCGCCTTTAGGCCATGGTCAGTCTTTCGCTATTTAACTGATGTTTCTACGTTAAGTTTCTGCACTCCTGGTTTGACGCTGGAGCCCAGTGTGGCTTACCTTTAATTGAATTTATTTTGCTTGGGGCGACTTTTGACGTCCCCCTGCAGTGGCGCACGGTGGAGTTTTAAGCATGTTATGTTGTTCTTTACGTTCACATTAATGTCTCCGTAGGAAATCACCCTGATTTCTCCAGTCAAGTGGAAATACGGGCTCGTTAGTTCATGCCTGGGGATGAAACCGAGCAACAGGAGAATTGTTTCTTTCTCTGATATTGCGTCTTAATGGGCTGTTTTATCGCCACACAATTTCCGATACATTAAACACCAACTTTATATGGAATCAGCGAACAGGCAGATAAGGAAACACTTGCCTGTTTACCCGTACATACTATATGTCTTTGACTTTTCTGATAAGTATAGTATGCAAATCATATCTGAAACAGAGAGAATAATAAGGCCCTGCAATGCAAAGTTGCGCTGACTAAGAGACTGGAATTCGGCCCACGACCCCGAAACTGTCTCTCACGAAACTACTGGGCTATAAATGCACAAATTTAAGGCCAGTCGAAAGGTGAATAGTTTTGAGAAGACCGACGGCGAAAGTTACCCTATACTACGGTGGCCTTGAGGGCGTAAATCTGTAGCAGCAGTTGCTCGGCGACGGCCCCACGTACTCAGTAGTGTCAGGTTGCACAGTGTATTGTCATTACATCGCCGCTGGCTGGTGCGAGGCATCAAACACTAGCCCTTTGGTAAATCGCCGCAAATAAAAGCAATTTTCAGCCTAAACACCAATTGGAGCGCTTTACAAACAGGCAAGGGTTAGGTTAAGTCCGACTTTCCCATGGGTTGGTCACTGTGACACCGCTAAGTAAATTAACGAAGCCTTTCGCGCTTCCCCATTGACACGGTATTTTTTATCGTGTTTCTTTACGTATCCAGGCGGCTAAATATAAGTTTCTCTAAACTTGGCGTTTTTGTTGTTTCGACGTGGCAACCTCGCGATCCTAAAACGCTTGTACTTGTCCTTGAGCACATCACCATTGCTGCAGCAGCATCGCCCACACACACAAAAAAACAATTTTCATCACATCAGAGCGCAGCTACATCGCAATTTGCGACCTTTCAATCCTAACATTTAGAGACGTGCACTAGAATAAGATCCCCGCTGGTTGCTGGGTGCTTATGCCTGACGACCTTCAAAAAAGCTCCAATAGTGCTTTCCACGATGTCTCCCCAACCTGCGTAGACTTTTGGGTTTGTAACGGGAGCCTCGAAACCGGCGGATCCGGGGAGCGAGGTGCCCTTCAAGCCACAGCGATCAAGCCTACAGGGCGTACCATCCTGGCCCCGCTCCAAGAAAATCCCCACCCGCCCTCCCCAACAACTTCTGTCTCCCGGCCCCTTCATCCTTAAAGGTCGCTCTGAATCGACGTCTGTTTCACTTTGAGAGTGCTTTGCCCCCTTGCAGTGCTTTTACAATGCTTGTTGCCGCATTCCTCTTACCTTCTGTGTCTCGTGCTTTGATAAGCGATAAGCAATAGGGATACCAGTGTGGCCATACATAAAACATCTTGGGAGCAGGGAACTTTTGGCGGTCAGGATCGTGATGATAAAAATTTTAAAACGCGCATATCCACCGTAATGACCGTTTAACCACTTACAGCGCTGAAATTCTGAGCCGTCGTCGGCATTTAGAGTGACTGCCAAAAGCGGGGGGGGGGGGGGGGGGGGTACGATACAATGCCCTGCGATAAAAAAAAAACTACGGTAGACACAGTGTTATAGCGTTTTAGAAGCGTTTACTTACCTTTCTTGCGGAAACAGGGCTAGAAGAGGTTCTTTGAACTCTCCGAGCATGTACATTTTATATATGTGTGCATTTCTCCTCCCTCTCCTCCTTCTTTCTTTCCGTTTCTTTTTCTCTCTATTTTCCGCTGTCACCTCACTGTATTCACCCCATCTGGAGTAGCAAGCCCAACCGTTAGTGGGGCTGATCTCTTCAGCTTTCATTAAAGGCGTTATCTCTCTCTCCCGGTGCGAGAGTGATGAATGTTTTTTTAAAATAAAAACTAATCTTTTCCACATCTGTATAGCTACTGAGACGAACTTTGAGCGGGGAACTTCGAGCGCTGAGCCTTTTCGTTCCCTTCAGTTACCCAGGGCTAAGCCATCCTAATTCCTAGTCCCACCTAAAAATACCTGTCTGTAGAAATAGAGCAGGCTGCCCGTTGCTTAAAATACAACAATGCCTCGAAAACATATGAAAGGTCGAACGCTCGCCAAGAAAAAAAAAAGAGTGATAAACTAGTAACAACTCCTACATATTCCCTCTCGTTTTCTTTTCACCAACATCGGCCACGTTTAGGGCTGACGGTGAAACCCCCGGCTGTGCTCCCGGAGAAACAAACAGAAAAATATGTAAGCGCCGACCAGGTTGCTTCCGCTTGAAATGATTATATTTTTATAATTCCGTATTCACGAGTTAACCTTTTGCATGCATTTGAAATTTCCTTGGAGTCGTACCCCTCAAGTACGGGGAATTTGTCAGCTGAGCATGTTACCCAGTCGATAGAAATTAACTCGTTTCTTTTATTCAGTGTCCTTAGTGTCTTCAGTGTGTCCAGTGTCCTCAGCGTCTCCACTTTCATCAAAGCGCCGACCCCTGACCTTTCTCCTTCGACGAAACTAAAGGGACAACGGTGCGCTACCAAAACTGCACTAAAGACGTAAGGTCCGCGTGAATGATAACGATAAGAACAAGACAACCTACTCGTGCCGGCATAATGATTATCGTCGCGAGCGACTCCATCTGTGAATGTCCGATTACGTGCTTCGTGAAGAGAGCGGAAGAGGGAGAGATAAATGACGGGAGGGAGTAGGCGAAGCCGTGCGGGTGATCGAGGAGCCGTATCACTGGAAGAGATGCGCGAAGCCCACGGCGACGGTCAGGTCATTACTCATCTCGTCGACAAAGCAATATGACGAGGACTTCGAAGAAGCTGCGGCCGAGTCGATCGCGCACACTCGTCTGCAAAGAACACGACGTGCCGGGCGCAGTAATTAAGGGATCCCGGGGTAATTGCAAGGCCGCTGTTTTGGGAACCCGCTTCGTGCGCTGCCCCCGGCATCGGTCGCCGAGGCAACATCAGCCGCATCCGCCGCCGCGTCTCATCTCATCATCGTCGCACAAAAGAACCCACGCGCACGCCGAGAAAGACACGTGTGCGAACGTAATCACTCCTCCGCTGATTTTGGGTTTAGATGCGTAGGTGTTTCATGAGTATTAGCGCAGGGTTCCCTCTTTGTAGCCCTGAACGAGTAAACGGAGGCAGTATGTCGTGGCTCCAGTCTTCGCTGCATTTTTTTTTTCTTAGTCTGTTCGACAGCCGCCTAGCAACACTCATAAATGCCCAATTAGGCCGCTGGTGATGTGCGCACAGTTCTGTGCGTTCTGAAAAAGCTATGTTCGTGCTCGCTATTTCGTTTTCGCAATCGTGGAGTCGTATTTGTTAGGGAAGGCATCTGAAGCGACAGATTTGTCGGGAACGGGAAATAGCTGTTGCAATTTCGTAGTTTAACAAAAGCGAAAGCGCCTGCTTGGGGCGCGCTAGTAATTTTTGTCGGTAGGGAACATCTTGCGTCTGAGTGACGAGGAAGCTCTATTCGGAAAGAGAAATGATTACTTTTTATAGACACTTTCTTATTGTTCAGCAATACTTTAGATTGTTTTGAATTTATGCCGTTCTAATTCTAGGTTGTTCACACGTCATACATGCTTATTATACATGTAAAGGGCTTAGGCGCGCCACGCGTCATAACATTCTTGGCGTCATTTCACCCCGGTTCCGCTTTCGTGGTAAACCCTGTCTGTGATATTTAGGCTCTGAAATTACTTTCCAGGGTCAATTCTCCAGCGATGTTTTCCCGCAACATGCGTGTACCTCCAGTTCGTAGTACCAGTCATAATCATATTCATGGCTGTCATCCTCATTATCATCATCATTATTATTATAATCAAATTTACGTTCACTGCAGGACAAATGCCTCCGCAATGTTCCTCCTGTCAATCATGCTTTGCGATGCCATATTAACCGAAAAAGTTACTAAATACAATAACGCCATGCAAAAAGTAACTTCATGTGAAACAGGCTTAACATTGCACCTAAAGAATCCCTCAAGGATGTTCATTTAGTCATGTGAGGAGAACGTGATGAATTTTATCACCCATACTTGCCCTTAAATGCACAACTCAGCCAACCATGCCCATCCATAGCCTCCTCTATAGAGGAGGCTATGGCCTATCTTATTATGGCTACGCTAATGCAGTGATGCTCCAAATATTTCGTTCATGCCTTCATGCGCTAAGCGCCTTTATGAAAGGAAGACAGACAAAAACACACACGCAAAGCCACGCCAAGAGGTCTGCGCGGAAATGACTATGTAATGCGGGGGGAATTACAGAGTCATTCCTTCCTGTTTACGCCGACGGTAGATGCGCACAGGTGAGTATCGCGGGGTCATGTAAAACCCAGTAGAGCTGGGAACATCTGTACGCAGACTTATCCTCGGCAAAATAAAAGAGCATTGCCACTCGCACTATGGAACGGGCTCGAGACCCCGTGCGCAGTTGCTCTGAGAGCATTAGCTAACGCCAACAAATCCCGTTCCTCCTTCTCACCTCGGGTGTTCGCTCTCTGTGTAGGGAACAAAGCGATCGTAAGGAAAAGAGGTATTGGGCCGCCGGGATAACGCCCAATCCCTAACGAGATTTCCTGCTGTACATGCCACCTTCGAAAGAGTATTTTCGAAGGTACGATCTCTGCGGTCTCTCCCTCTCCTCTATCTCTCTCTGATCTTCCCCCTCTCTCCCCTTTATTCTGCGTCTTGCTCGGAAGATCGCAGCCCCTCTAAGCCTGCAAACGAAATGCACGGGTTTGCGCCTAGTCTCAAGGAATCTCACCTGCGTAGCGGTTCCCGTATTGGCTTAACCTACCGCTCTGTTCGCCTACGCGCGCATCACCGCTTTTTGCGTCGGGGTTTCCGTAGGTGCACATTTCGCGTGCACGCGCGCTTTCTTGGTTCAGTGCTCAATTCTGCAGGAAACTATTACGAATGAAGGTTAGGGAGTTTGGTGTGTTCCGCATTCTTCTGCGGTGGATGTCTCGCCGGATTCGTCCCCGTGCGTGTGTCTGTGTTGAGTATACCTCTTCTGCAGCGTGTGGCGGAGTCCCGAGGCGCGCCGCATGAATTATTCAGACCCGGAAAACCCGAGCCCAGCGGCGGCCACAGTTGTGGCAGCAACGAAGAAGTCTTCACGGCTAGTGGAGCGAGCCGCGCCGTGACCGTTGTACCCAGTGCAGGTCTCTACAAGGCTGGGGCTTGAAGTCAGAAAATTGGGCAGGTCGAAAAGAAAAAGCAGGAACGAATGGCTGAATAAAATGAAATGGAATAAAGCAATCTGGTTAGCGGTCTGAAGGCTAGAAGTCCGTCGACTTCCACGATGTTTTCTTCTCTCTTTTTTTCTTTGGAGTCTTTCTGGGATACGAAGCCTTCTGTTTTTTTGGAGTGGACAGCGTCGGTGTTAACAGGCTCTGGCTAGAAAAACGTAATACAACGCCATCGCAAGGTTTCATGGCAAGTAGTACAATAAGGAAACTTTAAGTGCAAATAAACTTTAACTTGCTCTATATAGCCCGTCGGTAGAGGCCGATAAGAACGCAATTAGCGATGATATTAATTGAAACAAATGAAGAATGCATCCTAACCACCTTGATGGGTGCTTTATTCCCCGACCACAAATGGCTTTTATGCGGTACGATAGCAATAAAACATAAGGAAAAGGCTATAGGTGCTCAAGGGTAATGGATGACCAGTACCAACTTCAAAAAGTTGGGCTAATAATCTGAAAAACTTCGGTTGAATCTTAAAAAACGGAGATTGTTTTACGTTCAATCCCTTCGTCGCGGGAAGAAGAGAACATTTTAGATGTGCGGTGAACACTAATAACCGCTTATTCAGCGGGGGTGTCAAGTTCTGTGTTGAAACATATATACAACCAAATTTCTGTAAGGAGCAGGCGATTGCGTTTTTAAAGAGCACCCACTCTGCTTTTGGGTTTTTACTATATATCGAAGGTGATAAATTATTACTACAGAAAGCGGTGCACAAATCACCGCACCCAAACCAAAGCAAATCAAAGCACACAGCACCGCACAAAGCAAAGCAAAGCACCCCTAGAAAATTCAATGCGAGCAATAACTGCATACACGTGACCCCGAAACGGCGCGCGCTCGCACTTGCATAGTTTATTCCGTGCCGCTGCAGGTATTCAGCGTTTAGTGTACTTTTAGTCATTCCTCGGTATTGCCAATGAGTGTTACACATTTCTATTGATTTCATTCATATTCCCTCCGCACCCCCCTAATATTTATTAGCCTATTCGGATATGTCACTTAATTTTGAACTTTCCTGATAATATAACTGCTCTAAATATCACACATTGTGGTCACTAGATGAGTTGAGGTTTCTGGCAGAAGGTAATTTAATGCCTTCCGGGCATATGCGCTACAATTTAAGGCAGATTATCTCGCTGAATTATGCTTTCACTGGCCCAGTGAAACGACGCAACTCTTCACTGTGTTGGTTAATTAATAATTGGTACTCGTAAGATATTCATGGAGGCTGAAACTTCGTAAAAATGCTCTCGAGGGACATGCACGTAACAACTCTGCGTTTCCCGGAATCCTCCACCGCCAAACGTAGAAGAAACGGGTGGCCTGGATGGTCGCTTGGCTTCATTATTTACTGGACAGAAAGGGAGCATATCCGTTTCGTACAACGATCGGATTGTCTTAAATATGCGCCAGGAAAAACCCTCGACGAGCACGTTTTCGAAAGCGTTGCACGTACGTCGTCATGAATGTCGGAACACCGGTGAATAGGTGGGGTAGGAGGACAGGGGAGGGAGGGGGGTAAAGAAAGAAAAGAGGGACAGAGAATCTGCCGTTAACATCTTTAATGACGAACATGCGCTGCAGGGGCCAGCGAAGAGACCTGGCGGTAGGCCTCAAAAGGAAGGCCTCAATACGGCCTTCCTTTCGGACGACCCGCAGAGCAGGGCGTCATTCGCATTATCAATAGTTAATCTACGAGAGGGCTGTATGTCACTTTATGCGGCTTCTTTCAACCTCCGGAGCAGCGCCATACGGCAACGCTGCCGTGTGACGCTGCTGCGGAGGTTGAAAAGTTTTTTGCCAGACGGACGTCCCGCCCTCTGGTCCCGTTTCTGACTGTGTCCGACTGAGCGCTAAGAGACATGCACTGCTGTGAAGCCATCCTTAGCACTGGTTCTCTTCAAGGTTCAATTTTATATTAAAATCTAAATAGAGGGATACCCACTTGTTTTAGGTAATTCAAATGGTGACTCCGCAGAGTCCACGATGTGAACCCGTGTAGTTGCCTTATTAATAGGGCCACCTCAAGGTGTTACCAAGGACTTAACACGATATGTCCTAGTAGCGACGGGTCCCTGTAGCGTTGAGGGCCTGACGTAACATTTTTGACGGCATACAAAACATGATAACCTGATGTGATGGTCCAATCGGAAGCGTAACTAGCAGAGATATTGCGGTAAAAGGTTAGCTCACTTCACGGTACAACGCCATATGAGTTTCTAGTGACGTCATCGACCGTGACCTATAGTTAGGCAGCGCAGAGCAGCGGCTGCGTAATTTTGTCGTCTTCTGGAGGGAATAAACTCCAATTATTAATACTGTTAACAATGGGAAATGGCCCGTGCCACAAAAATTTCCTTAATTGGGGGAAATTGTCGTCGTTGAAGTTTAAATTCCTTACCAAATTTAACTTTGCAAAACTGCGGCTTAAAAAATTATATTGTTCCCGTATTACAGGACAATACTAAATTTCTTAGTCTAGCTCTAACAACGCTACTATCCCTAACACAACAGCGTTATAAACATTTCAGTGTAAAGGCTACCTCGGGTGGAAGGCGGCCAGGTTTTGTCACGTGCTCACAAATCTGGTATGCATTCACACACAGTGGACTCCCCCAAAAACAGACTTTACGAACATCACACAACGCTGATGGGTACAAAAAAAAGGGGGGGGGGGGGGGGGGCGAGACACAAAAAGAATAAACGAACAAGTAAAAAATGCGTTTAACTGTAACGTTTCCCAGCACACCAGAAAAATGGGAAGAAAATAAAGGAGAGGAAGGGGGGGGGGGGGTCGATGCGCTAGAATATTTACGTCACCGATCTCATTTATGCTCGTGTCATCCAAAAAGATGCCCCGCGCACTATCCCGCAACTTACGTTCACACCCTCCAGGTGAAAAGACAGTCGGCAGCGCCTTAAAACAACAACAAAATGATCGACTCCGCGCCCTGCCATTTTCGCCATGCCATTGGCGAGATCAGTTAAACTACGGTGACGTTTAAGTTCTTATTTCGGACAGTTAAAAGACGATGACGCTCGTAATCAGTCATACCTTGTCAAGGCTCTCTTACGGCAATGGTGCCGGTTAGCAGCCCTTAGTGACGCAGACAGCAGCATCGCTAGCAGCGTTAACGCCAATGCGAGTATTCTTACAATATTTTCCTTTCGTCCGGGGTACGGGTATGAATATTCAATCACCCAGATTGCGCCTCGCGGGTTCCTTCCCCTCGACTCTCCCGTACTTCGCGCCCGTATGGATTTATGAGCAGAAACAAAGATAGCGGACACCGGAAATACAAAAAAAAAAAAGGAACGAGGAAATAAAAACTAGCGTATGTGCAAAGCTATGGGGTATCTCAAGGCGGAATCCCGGCACTGAGTCGTTAAAGCGTGCGTTTTCGCAGCGCTAATGCGACGCCTTATTACCGCTTTCGCTGTGGCGTGACTTTCCGGACATAACGCGTACTCGGCAGTCCTACCTCCGATGCACGCGTGGTAGGTGCATATAGTGTGTGCCGAGGTGTCTTAACTCGAGCCAGGGATCGTTGCTTGCGGGTAAACACGCCCTACCTCGGCCTTTTTCTCCGACTCGCCCCGGAACTGACGCGGTCGGGGAAAGGCACTGCGCACTTTCGCCTCGGCTTGTGGATCGTGTAACTGGGTTAGCGAGCACATTGCGCTCATCTTTATTGCTGAAAGGAGTACTCGTTTTATTTGGTTATACTGCTTGGGAAAACAATAGCTCGAGGCGGGTTGTTGGTGCAGGAGGAATAATATTTCTTTCCTTCGCGTTTGAAGCGAATGTCACCCTTCAAGCACGAAGCCCTGTGATGCCGTATTATGTATCGTGTCAGTGCAAGCCCGGCCCGACGTTTTATCGGTCATACTTTAGGAGAGGCTTTGGAGGTTGCGTGTGAATTTGTTTTGTTGACCAGGCTGCATCGTGTTTACAATGTGCGACAGGAGAGCGCTGAACGTATTAGCAAGAAAGTAGCCGTTCCGCCGCAGGAGGTATTAGGAGGGAATTAATCCTCGCGTTGAAAGGAAGAAGATCACGTGTAATCCTTCTTCTCATTCCTTTATATTATTACTGTTAGTCAAAAGCAGTGTTGCTCCGTGATTAATTACGATTTGTCGTATAATGACTCACCAACAGTCCAATCTAATAAAGGGCAATGCCAAATTTTCCGCCAAACCAGTGGCTTGCGAGGGCCTGCTTTACGCAAAAGAACGTTTGCCAGTATCATTTCATCGGTCTTATAGTCGCCGTGTGAGACTATGGATGACGACGACTTCTCGTGTACACTTACGGAACGACGTGGTGGGAGGACTGGCAGACCCCCCGTATACCGTTTAATGCTTCGATACGGAGCGTGCACGATAAAAAAAGAACTCCGGAGACCAGACCATCACTCTTTGTTAACCTCTTCGCAAGCAGAACTATCTGCACAATGTATATTATTTAGATAGGACAAAGCATAAAAGACTAAAAATTCAAGTTGCAGTTTTTATGAGACGTCGAGTTTTTACAGCTCCTTTCATATCATGCATAATCATCCTGGCCCTACACACCAGCCCTGTTCATGAATTTTCAGCCACTTCACATGTTTTTACTGAGATAATGTAGTATTTCATTGTATATCTGAGTTATCATCAAAGAACCTTCTCTTTGGCGCTCTTTGTCCTTGTTGGCCTTGCGCCATTAAACCCTAATCCTCATCATCATCATCCTAAAAAAATTTGGGTTTTTTCTTGTAACGTTTCTGGCAACTTTCCATTACAGTTTTGAGCACATGCAACAGTAAATAAATGCTTGCCCCAGTTACTATTCAGAAATATCCGAATTACTGAATTGTTCAACGAACTGCGAAAGCCGCAGAAAAGCAGTTTCCTCGAAGATTGTATGACTGTGTCCGACTTCTTCAAAAATACAACTGCGCTGACTTAAGAAAGCCAGCTGGCTGAGTTTGTGATTTAAATCCCGCTCGTGTGAGCGCCCGCTTGTACTGAACGCTGCCAGACACGTCACGTGAGCGAAGGTGAAGTCGTTACGAACTTCTGCGTGAGGTCCCAAAATTTCAATTCCGCGATAGTTTGCAAATTGGATTCTCAACGTCATCATTTTCGGCTCTGGATTAGAATAGCGATTAACGAGGAAGGAAGGGGTGTGGAGGAAGATGTAAGGTGCTAAGATTGATTAGCGCTCTACAAGCTGGTGATAGAAACGCTCCGCTAACTTCTTTTTGTAAAAAGCGATCATTAATTTATTTTCGCTAGTAACTTATATAGAACGTAAAAATGTCACCAAGAGTAATTACCGGCACCTCTGCTAATAAAAAAAAAATTAAAATCATGTTCTCAAAGCATAATACCACTTATGCGGCGCGCATTGGGAATAATAGCGCACGTTCGGTCTGACGAGCATTATTTTAATTGTTTGTCATCATACGGCAATTCCTAGACATTGTAAAAGCAAACTTGTGCAAGAGAGAGAGAGGGGGATAGATAGATGGATAGATAGATAGATAGATAGATAGATAGATAGATAGATAGATAGATAGATAGATAGATAGATAGATAGATAGATAGATAGATAGATAGATAGATAGATAGATAGATAGATAGATAGATAGATGGATAGATAGATCGATAGATAGATAGATAGATAGATAGATGGATAGATAGATGGATAGATAGATAGATGGATAGATGGATAGATAGATAGATGGATAGATGGATAGATGGATAGATGGATAGATGGATAGATGGATAGATAGATAGATAGATAGATAGATAGATAGATAGATAGATAGATAGATAGATAGATAGAGAGAGAGAGAGAGAGAGAGAGAGAGAGAGAGAGAGAGAGAGAGAGAGAGAGAGAGAGAGAGAGAGATGGAGGGAGGGAGGGAGGGAGGGAGGGAGGGAGGGAGGGAGGGAGACAGTTGGTTGAAAAAGGTAGCATCTGGCCGAACGCGATAGACGCTTATAAAGTACATTGCTAAAAAGACGCGAGCTAAACAAGGCATAGTCGCCGGGTGTAGGAGAAAGGTGGGCACATATGCCGGCTAGGGCGGTGCCAACATAACGTAGCGCCGGAGGAGTCAGCATAATTACACAGGCGGTTCGGTAACACACTGTTCTCTCGCAAATACTCGTAAAGATCGATTCCAAGCCAACTTACCCGTTCTCAGCTCATATCACCAGGGAAAGGGAAAGCGCGGCGCAGCGGAGCACGTACACACCGAGGATGAACGTGAAGTCCATGGAGGCCCGTACTAAAGCCACACGAGCCACGTAGTATAGATGCTTCACAGGGCCACCGTCATATTTCTTTTACCTGCGCCTGCTCGACATAGACGCCGTGGTACTGTTTGAGCCACTGTTTCTTTTAAATGGCCTGCACGTGGCCGCCTTGGGTTTTGCATTTCAACTCCTGGTATGACTTGTGGTTATTTCAAGATAGGAGGCCTTTTTGGCTGATTGAATTTGTTCCAATTGAGAAAGAACTTGTTAGCTCTGTGGCGCTGACTAGTGCACTCTGCCGTTGCGGAATGTGTTTATTTATTGCTTAATGGTCTGGAACGGGGCCGGTCAACTACGACGGCGAAATGCAGGGTTGTAATAAGGGATAGTTGTCAACCCTGGGTGGGCAAAAAGAAACGCTCTCAGCTTGCGGGGATATGTACTCAACAATAGCGAAAATAACTGCATCAGGGCTTGCCATGAGTGGCTCGTCTTTCCTTTCTGATGAAGTCAAGAAATCGAAATGACTGTTTGTCAAGATTACGGCGCACGTAAAGATTCCCACGTCTCCTGACTTAGTATGCTTTCATTCATTACTGCGTGCCTTGTATCCGCTTACCCGGCGCGGTGGTTCAGTGCCTAAGACGTTGTGCGGCTGAGCAGGAGGACGCGGGCTCGATTCCCGGCCGCGGCGGCCACTTTTCTGATGGAAGCAAAAAGCAAAAAAAGGCCGTGTGTTTGAGATTTCGGCGCACGTTGACGATCCCCAGGTGGTCAAGATTAATCCGGAGCCCTCCGCTACGGCGCGCCTCATTGCCTGTGAAGCGTCGGCGCGTTAAACACCACAATCAATCAAATCAATCTTATATACACTAGATTGTAACACATGCTTTAGAAAAACCATCGCTGTTTCTCTATATTTTGGGTCATCGTTTTTATACGTTTGTGATGGCGCCTAAACGCTTGACCAGGTGTTCTCTTGCGTGTGCCTTGTGATTTCTGAGTTTTATTTTCTTTCTCACATTTTCAAGCACTCTCACACTGTGCTCAAGAGTCACAAAAAAGATTTAATTTCTGCAGATTTCTAAGACACATGTTAGTGCGTCGTAAAGGGCGGCAGTCGGGAAGTAGAACAGCACCCCTACGTAGGGCTATGCTTTTTTTTTTAACCTTTTGCACCCCGGTCCTTGCGTCGCGCCAAACTGCCGAACCTTCCAAAAAGTGGCCGCAAATATCGCCTCTTCTGTGGTAGAGGTTTAAAATAACCTCTCAGGCAATGACCAAAGAAGACGGAGTTTCAAGGTTTTTCTAACCGCAATCACTTTCTGGGCGAAAGTTGTGAACAGCCATTAAAAACTAGTTTGTCTGGGCTTCTACAAAGATTAGGCTAGTTTCTGCGCCCTACTCCCTTTTTTGCACCTAGTCATTCGCTCCTGGATAAGCACAGAATACGTAGCAGTTACTACGTGATAAACTTACTCAATTTGCGTCGCCCCACGCAGGCCACACGCAGTCTTCTCGGGTAATTTTAGTAATGTTCCGCTTAGTGTCTTCTCCACGGCAACACAAGCGGCGCGGTAATAAATTCTGCACGTGCTGGAGTAGGAGTTGCTCGCCCCGACTACTTTTCCCGAGTGCTGGTAATCAACACGTTATCGTTAACTCCTCGTGATAAATGCTTCCGACATTGTTTTAAATCGCCACTCAAGCGCACATTTGCCGCCTACATTTTTTTAATAATGAACGGTAAGAGCGTTGGGAGAGGGAGGAAGGGGTAGCATCATCCTCGGAGCACCGCCAGCTTGTCTCTCTTGCTATTGACTTCGTACGTGCTTTTGGCCGTCAGGCGTGTGGCCACTTGGTCCCGTATGCGTAAATCAACGTCCTTCTCCTTCACCCCCCGTCTTGCGTGTTCCCTGGGTGCATCCCCATTTCGGTCCCCGCTGCCACTTGTGTCGCTACGCACACAGCTGGGGTCAACACCCTTTGTAGACAAGCCCTTCGGAGCCGTATTACCGTGTGGGGGTGCGGCGAAGAGTTTGGGGAAGCCAAGTTGCTCGCCATGGAGGAATGTCAGAGGCAACTTTCAAAAAAACCGAACCCTTTCAAGAAAATCGAATCTCAAGTTTCTGCGAAAAAAGTTCGTATGTCTTGTCATTAGAGGGTCACTGATGATGACAGCACTAGTGGTGGTGGTCGGCGGAGGTTGCCCGTGGTAACCCCTTTCCCTTCGCCCACGCTTTGTACGGTTAGAGCACCGGATGACTTCTCTTTGTAGTGCCTGGGTGTGGTGACTGCGAAAGGGAGAGGTAATGGGTGGAGACGAAAAGGACAAGATTACGACTCCACTTTATACGGGGAGCTCTTGCTTTATATCTCAATCGCACGCTTCTTCCTTTCTTTCTCTCTTCACCCAAGTGTATTTTTAGGAGTTTTCAAAAACTGGAAAGATAGTTGTTGGATTATTAAGAGACTCAAAACGACTAAAGAAGTACACAAAAGAAAATGGAAAGAAAGAAAAGAACATTAACGGCCGGTGATATGATCGCTACGTGCTCGGATTCGGAAAGCTGGCAAGGGACTACCTTCTTCGCCTTGCTGGTGCTTCGTAGAAAAGATACGTTTTATCCTTATGGGGAGGTGTAGGATATATTTTATTTACTCTGTTTTGTTGACCATTTTGACCGGACCGAAGACAGGGCATAAAATATGCACACGAAGATAAAAAAAATGGGGTTCGGTCGGCACCAGAATCCCGGGACGCTCGCCGCCGAGTCTGTACACAAAGCAGCCGCGTCGGCGGATTGCCTCGAAAGCGCGTCATCCCTATTTCATATTTGCCGCGCTTTCGAGGCGCTTTTTCAAAGAAAGTGCTACGAGTTGTGCCGCGCCTCCGCCAGATGGCGCCACGGGTCCCGCAACCGAGAAAAGACGCAGTGAAACATCCCCCTCGCGAGGGGCACCATCAAATGCAGAGCATTTCCGGGGGCGCACGACGTTAAGTAGTTTGCGTTACGTTAATGTTGTTGCACTTGTGGCAACTGCTGACGAGAGAGCGTTCGTCAGCAGTAATTTGAATGAGTCAACGATATAAGGCGCGTTCGTAGCGTCCCAATCTGTGTCGGCTTTGTCGCGCAGTGGGTAGAGCACCATGTACATTGCGTTCCGCCCGCAGGGTCGAGGGATCGAAACCGGGCGCCTGATAGTATTTTTTTTTTATATAGTAGGGAGGGGTGCGGTGCGGACTACGGACGTCAACGCGGGTGACATCGTGAGTTACTGAAATGCTCTGCATTTAAAATGTGTGCTTTAGTACTTATCATTGAAATACCATCTGTGAAAGACATCAAAATTTTGTAACAGAATAACAGAAGACTAATATTATAGTACAGATCATGATTCTCATATTGAGACAAACCAAGTCAACTCTCGGCCCTCAGTCCCAAGCAGCTGTAGAGCACCTCTCCACGGCGGCGGTCAGAACAGCGATACAGCAGAGGGGGCTAAGAATCGCTGGATCCGGACAGGACGCCTTTGGAAATTGATCCTGGCGACGTTCAACGCACGCACCTTGTCTAGTGATGCAAGCTTAGCCGTACTACTAGAGGAGCTCTCCGACATTAAATAAGATACCGGGTTAAGCGAAGTTAGAGGGATAGGAGAAGGGTTCATAGAGCTGACTACCGGGCATATTATCTGCTGCAGTGGACCCCAAGAGAAGAGAGAACAGGGGGTGGGATTTTTAATCCACAAAGAAATAGCAGGAAACGTGGAGGAGTTTTTCAAGATTTGCGAGAGTCGCGGCGGTTGTGATCAAGCTATACAAGCGATACATGTTAAATATAGTAAAGGCCTATGCGCCAACAACCAGCTGTGATGATGAAGCCGTAGATAGCTTCTTCGTGGAGGTCGAATCAGCAATTAAGAAGGCTACAACGCAGTTCACAAATGTGATGAAGGACTTAACGGAAAGGTCGGTAAGACGCAAGTGGGAGAAACGTCAGTGGGAAACTTCGGAATAGACAATTCTGAATAACCCGACGTTGATGAACACATTCTTCTACAAACGAAAGAATAGAAAATGGACATGGAAAAGTCCCTATTGTACAACAACAAACGAAATTAACTTCATTTTAAGTGACAACCGGGCTATTTTGCAAGATGTAGAGTTGCTAAGTAAGATTCGCTGCAGTGATCATAGGATGGTAAGATGCAAGCTAAGGCTGAGTCGTAAAAGCGAAAGGAGGAAACTCGTGAAAACTAAGAAACCCTGCATTGAGCTAGTCGGGGCCAGATTGCAGGAGTTTGTAATAAGTCTTGAAAACAAAGTCGTGCTTCTAGACAATCAGAACAAGGTCAGTGCACACAGGCTAAATGACAACCTAACACTGGAAATCAGGGAATCAGCCGCAGCTGTGGGAGAAGCCACATGTAGGGAACAAACTAAAACGCTAACTAAGAAAATTAAGGAACTAATTGTCGAATGTAAGAGCATGAAAGTGTCAAGGAAGGCAGATCGGGTTGAATTAGCCGAACTGTCAAAACTGATTAAAAGAAAGAAAACAAAAGACATTCGTGCGTATAACATGGCAGTGTTCTATGGGGAAACTTGAAAGCAACTAAGAGCAACCTAGTAATCGGCAAAGACTGGATGTACGCATTTAGAGATGAGCAAGGAAACATTACGAACAACCTGGATGAGATAATTATTACACCTGAACGATTCTTCACCAGCCTACATGCCAGCGACGTCAAAACAGGGGAGATTACTGCGAGTACGAGCTCAACTTGCGATGTCCCATTAGTAACTAAAGAGGAGGTAGAGAAGGCTCTCAAAGGCATGAAAAAAAAAAAATCTGGAGGTGACGACGGCATAACCATAGGTCTTTTGAAGGAGGGAGGTGATATTGTACTGGAAAAGCTTGCTGTGCTTCTTTCGGAATGCTTGAAGAGTCAAAAAGTGCCCATAGCCTGGAAAAACGCCAGCATTATTCTGATTCTTAAGAAGGGAGATCCCAAGGACCTCAAGAATCACAGACCCATCAGCCTACTCTCAGTTGTTTACAAGCTGTTTACCGAAATTGTAGTTTGCCGCATATAGGTGACAGCCTGGATTCCCAACAACCCAGAGAGCAGGCTAGGTTTAGGAAAGGGTACTCAACCATGGATCACATCCATGTCGCCTACCAAGTCATAGAAAAACCCGCAGAGTACACGAAACCCCTATACATGTCATTAAGATATTGAGAAAGTGTTTGATTCCGTGCTCAGCGCAGCCGTTTTAGAAGCCCTAAAAGACCAGGAAATAGAGTAAACCTACATAAGACTTCTAGAAGACATATATAAGGAATGCACGGGCAGGACAACCCTCCACAAGCAAAGCGATAAATTTCTAATCCTAAAGGGAGTAAGAAAGGGAGATACCATCTCTGCGAAACATTCACAGCATGTCTGGAGGGGTATTTAGAAAGCGTGACTGGGAAAACGTAGGATTAAGGATAAACGGAGAATACTTGAGCGATTTGAGGTTTGCGGACGACATAGTAAGACTGAGTAAGACTGCAGAACACCTGCAAACAATGCTTGAGGAACTACAATCATAATGCATGGCCGTCGGGTAAAAATAAATAGAAATAAATCTAAAATATTGAGGAAAAAGTATGCCAAAAACGTCCTCTTCAGCCTAGGAAACTAGACGCTGGAAGAAGTGAAAGAATACAACTAGCTCGGACAGATGGTTAGCGCAGACACGAACCACGAGAGAGATATCCGGTGCAGAATAGGCATGGGTTGGGGAGCCCTGGGCAAGCACTCCCTCTGTCACTCAAAAGAAAAATCTAGAACCAGTGCATACTGCCGGTGATGACATATGGAGCTGAAACTTGGCACCTTACTAAACTGCTAAAAAACAAACTTAGGTCGGCTCAACGGGCCATGGGACGAATAATGGTAGGTATAACACTCAGGGACAAGAAACGTGCTGCCTGGATCTGAGAACAAACTAGAATTGACGATTCATAGGTCAAATTAAGAAAAAAAAATGGAATTTGGCTGGCCATGCTGTGAGAGAAAGCCACAACCGGTGTGGACAATTAGTGTAACAGAATGGCTACGAAGAGATGGGTGTAGAAGAAGTGGAAAGCCAATAATGCGATGGAGAGATGAAATACAGAACTTCGGGTGTAAACTATGGACTCGAGAAGCGCAGGACAGGAGCAGTTGGAGGTCAGAGGGAGAGCCTTCTTCCAAGGGTGGACGTGAATAGGCTACTGCTGCTGCTTATGATGATTACAACATTGAAACAAACATATAAAATTGACATTGATTGATTCAGTGATTTATTCATTGATTGATTGATTCATTGATTGATTTTAAAATGGTGCTTCCAGCTACAGCATTTGGTTGTTTATGACCTGAAAGCAGTTTGTCTATGCCTTCCCGTATTGGTGTCATTGACCTATAGACCATAAAAATGTTCGGGCCGTATGCCATTACTCATAATACCCTTATAAAAGAACATCGCGAGTACGGCCATAGAATGAACATCTCTTACGATTTAGCTAAACGCAGAATAATACCACGGAGAGACTTAACACAACACAGTCGTCAGGGGACTAAAAACAGGCAAATTTTTCTTGCAAAACTTTACGTGTTTGAAAGCGCAGCCGGTAAAGTCAGGGCGTTCTATTTTGTCCTTTTTCTGTTGTTCGGAACGGGGAAGCCTTAAACAATGCCTTTATGTGCGATGAGTACTCCTCCGGCCATTAATTAGGTTTATCTCAAAAATTACTTTGTTGAAAATACTATATCGAAGGTTTACGGCTTCCTTGGGGCAAGTCATAAAAAAGCCATTTCAGTTATATCACAATCCTTGCAGAGCAGTTTCGGAAAGAAAAAAAATATTGTGGCGTACTCTATCCGCTCTCCCTAATTAAAAGGAAGGCGCAGAATGCGAGAAACACATACAAAGAAGGTCTAACACAATTTCTCAGACAATGGGGTTTAGAGCTTGCATATAACAAGCCTCTTTGATGGTACAGCAGGCAGATTGGCGGAGTTGATAGATACACAAGAATGGCTCGTGAATCAACCTATGATGCCATTTTGTTTTAAAATAATAGCGGAGAATTAAAGAAAAAAAATATTCAAAAGAGGGGACTACAAAATGCCCTACGAGGTAATACCACCAACCAATACGGCCCGCTGACTCCTGGGCACGGCCTGCGTGCAGCGGGGACTATTTGCGAACACTCCGAACGCTCCCCTACGCACGCATAACCATAAAAGGGCTGCATTTTACTAGCGAAAAATAGACGCGGACGAAGAAGAAGCTAGCGAGTGTCCTGTGTACTCCTTCTTCGTCCGCGTCTATTTTTCGCTAGTAAAATGCAGTCAGATAACCAACTAGCCCAACTTTATGCCTTAACCATAAAAGGACCATGAAGATAAAATGCAAGTTTGGTTCATTCGAAAGATAGACTCGTTAGAATAACACTGACACCACTTTTAACGCGATTTTCACTAAACTAAGCTGAATAACAAGCACAAGAAAAATGGAGAATGGGCATGCGACACCCCAGCTACTCTCCCGCAGCACTGAACCCATGACGTACCGTAAGAACCCGCGTATAATACGAGGTTTTTTTTTCCAAATTTTACTATGAAAAATTTGTGCCTCGTATTATATGTGGATCCCAAAGTTTTCAGCCGAAAATTTGCACTTTCGGCTTCAGCGGAGGGTGCGCCATCTTGCGGTGGCGTTAGCTGGCTGCTTCTTTCAGCCGGCACCCTTTTGATTGTTTTGACCACACGAAGGATTTCGGCACGTTCACCGCAAGTCTATCACGATGTCGGGTGCACGAAAACAGTATTCGGCTGCAATAAAGGAAAAGTTATTTTATGTGCCGAGACCATCAGGAATTGCGCCGCAGGACGGCAGTGCGACGTCACCGACGGCAGCATTCGTGGGTGGAGAAAGCAACTGGTGCTTGGCTGGATAAAGTCTGTGTGGTGTCGGTGGCCTGGAGCACTGTTGGGGATTCCCGTCAGTGCTCGTGTTGGACGCCTTTCACTGCCACCTGGACGATTCCGTGAAGAAGTTGTTGCGTGAACCCCGCACCGAACTCATTGTCATGCCAGGAGGAATGACATCCCAGCTGCAACCGCTAGACGTTTGCATCAACAAGCCTTTCAAAGACAGCATCAGGTCCTGCTACCAAGAGTGGATGAGGTCAGGAGACCCGTAAGTGACAGCTACCGAATGGCTGACGCGGGTTTCTCCAGCGGTGCTTTGTGGCTGGATCGCGGATGCGTGGGCCAGCATCCTAGAGGAGCTCGTCAGTCGCTCTTTTAAGAAATGCGGCATCTCGAACGCCCTTGATGGCACTGAGGACCACTTTCTGTGGTAAGACATTTCCGACAAGGCGACTTCAGGAGACAACGGCAGCGAATCTGACGATGACTGGACGGATGTCGGGAGAGAGTGCCAGCGAAAACTGACATTGACTGAACGGTAACTGCAGTGTAAATAAATGTTTTCTGTGCTCTTTACCTCGCATTATATGCGGATGAAAACTTTTTTTTCTGATTTTGCTGTCCCATAATTACACCTCGTATTATACGCGGGTCCGTATTATACGCTGGTTTTTACGGTATTATGGGCAGCTTGTTGCGATTGCCTGAGGCCGACAAAATTCGAACGCAAATTAAACAGGCATTATAATCTTTAAGAGAGCTATTAGCACTTAACGTTAAAGCCCATTCTTTTTATAAACGCAAGAATGGTGTGGTAAACCATGAAAGTTTACAAACGAACTCATAAACATAGAAGCACCAGTTCGTGCGGCGAGCACTATGCCTGCCGCAGCTGCACAGCCGTCGGGCTGTGCAGCTTCGGCAGGCATAGTGCGCGTATGCAGCGTTTAAGAAGTATGCAGAATTTAAAAATTGCTGTTAGGACTGACCGCCGGCAATATCAGAACTTTCCACTGCGGTAGCCATGAGGTGATTCCCAGGAGTTCAAACCTATGATAACTAAGCCGTCGCCAAGATGATCATCTGATGCAGGCACAGCAGTTGTGACCCGGGTTTTCCGAACAATGACAAGAAAAAAAGTACTCCGACCAACTCGCACCAAAATCACCGCCATGGTGAACCGCCTTCGACGAGGCCTGTCTTAGCAGGGCGTTTCTTGGCGTGCAACCGGAGCTCGGGCGTTAATTAAATCCGGGCAAATCCCGTACCGGAAGAGCGCCCTTTAACTGCCGGACCTCGGCGGTTGTGCGTTCACGCGATATGGTCGCACGCGAGGGCTGCATACCATGCAGGGCAACCACACGGGAGAGTTATTAAATTCGTCCCTCAGGCGATCTTTTCTCGGCGGGTACTTCACGCGTGCCTGAAATGAGCCGTGACAGCGACTGATGCCATACGGCGTAGAAGGGAGCGGTGACGCACGACCCTGGCATCAAGGGACAGTTCATTAAGTGGCTTAGCAAGCGCCCATCTGCGGCCCCTGCGGTATCGTTCGCTGGACATTGCAGGCCCGGTATAAGGCGTGACTCTCGATAAAATATACGTTCAAGCGTCATCCTGGCGCAAGCGTATAACCACTTTTTAAACGAGTTTGCACAGAGAAAGCTTTACAAGCCTCTTATAAATCATCTCGCTATAGAACATTCCAATCAATGTGGATTCTAGAGCCACGGCGCTTCTTAGTGATTGAAACGTTGCTTGCAAAACTTGCAGAATTAAAACGCGAACACAGCTAGTTACCTAGGCTTTGCAAGATTAGATAGAAGAACTTCATCCTGTCAAGCTTATCTCGATCTATTTCTATTCAAATTTACTATATCAACAACGTTGAGGAAATTTACTGGAAGTTTTCCCATGCTCGCTGGAAACTGCAGGGGGCAGTTTTCTGTGGGCGAATTTTTGTTCGCCCACAAAGAAAAACAGAATGAAATGCGTACGCCCCGGTGTCGCGAATAACGTTGTCATGAAGTCCAACTTAAAACTCGGGAACCTTCGGTATTTATCGGAGGGGCGGGCGAGGGAAATAATAAATGAACACCATAAAGCAGCTGTACCACGTGTTGGCTTGTTTGCGACACTGCTTGGTACGCTGTTTTAAAAAAATAAATTTGAAAAAATAATAAATAACGAAAATATGAAAAAAATACGGAAAATGGCAAAACGTATACGAATGGCATTTCCACAATAATGCAGGTTTCGTGAAAGTTTCACCTGCAGTCGTTATAAGAGTGTAAATGGAGAATTGGTGACATGAAATTTAGAAAAAACCAAGAAAATAAGAAAAATATAAAACATTACGGAAAATGGCGAATCATGTAATGCCCTGCATTCCCACAAAAATTGCCTAGCCTAGATTAAAGGATGACGGTGAAAGGTTGCAGAGCATGTGCAAATTATCGTCCATTTTCCGTCAATCGAATCAATACCCCCACATTTATATAAATCGCCTTCAGACAAGCGTTTTTGCAGCAGGTCGTGCCTCGATGCCTGACCTTCTCTCAACCTTGTTCAGCCACTTTGAGTGTTTGTCAACACATCTTTTAGGATTCTTTTTTAAACTACTACCTCCAACGTCGCAAGAAAAACAAGCTTATTCGCCGTCCGTGTTGTTCACTGTTTTTAATGAGGCTGAAGTTTGCTAACAGCCAGTATATTCAGGAGTCCAATATCCAAAACAAAAGCACTGCTCCAACAGCTGAACAATTGCGAAGCACAACCAATTTCCAGCTTTGAAAGTACTATAGCATGTCGCCGGTGACACATTCAAATGAATCACCAAACACTGCAGTCATTGTTTACTCACGGAGAGCTGTAGCACGCGAAGCGAAATAGGGGGAAGAAACTCATTTCATGTTCCTCTTTCGTTCAGTGCTTGTTGCGAGCTAGGAACATAGAAATCCGCCATGAGCTTCTGCGCAAGACTTACTGTGCGCACTGATTTGAACTGGTTCTAACAATTTACGCAAAATGAGCAACGAAAATTTTAACATAGCTTCAACGAACGCGAATGCACTCGCAAATCCGAAAATCCGACGTCCTCAAATTGTTGCCTTTACAATAGCCTTTTCCCTGCTTACTTTTTGTTCCGCCAGGCTTTTTGTCCGCAAAGCGGAGCATGCTGCGATAGCACAAATATTTTTGTTCTTGCAAGCAACAAAAGGTAAAATACACCTTTGCTGTTTCAGCATTCACTCCCACAAGCGAATTGCATTGAAAACGCGTCACAGAGAGGTGTCGGAATTTTGACTTGGAGCGCATTTGACCCCGGGGGACGAACGGATCAAACAAACGCTGGAGTCGTGGCAGCTAAGGTAAGCTTTGAAGGGCGGAATAAAACGACAAGGAACAGAAGGCAGCATAATATTGTTGACAAGTGAAAAGTGTGTTTTGGCAGCCCTACGGTAGATAAAGCTGGAGGAAAACCTGCAGGCGTGCGCGGCGCGGGTATTCTATTATATGAAGCTCTCTTCTCTGGGGGGCGCCCCGGGCAAATCGAAATGAGTCTGCAATCTCATTGGGACTCGCCATCCAGCGGCCGCATTGTGGAAAGGCGCGGGAAAGGCAGCGAGTGAGTGGTAGAGGGTAACTTTGGACCAAGCCTTTCGAAAGCCTAGTGCGAAATACTGGGAACAAACAGGGAATTGGAGAGATAAAGACGCATATCTTTTTAAATTCATTGGTTGGCTAAAGCAATTTCTGTACGTGGTGACGGGAGTCGAAAGCCCAGGGCAGGCTGTAGTGCCGGTGCCTGCTGGCAGTGCCGCGCGTTCGTGAATCCCTTGGGCAACGCGACCATCCTGGCCCCTCAGGACAGGCCGGTGTGTGCGGCATGAGTGCAGTGCTCTGTTAAAGGGACGGGGTAAGGCAATGCTGCGTTTGTTAGTTCTTATTTTGGTCTTTACTTTGGCGTTTCGCTCAGCGATTACATTTAGGCGCAGCAGTAATGTACAGCCCAGACCAGTGGTGGCCAATATGCATGACAAGAAACGTAATGGAATTGACGCTGGAATGGGAGCAATATGCAAAACCCAGTGCGCTCAACATCAAGTTCGTTCCACGTGTCTCCCCTGGTAATTATGGCCGAGTTTGGCCATTTTTATGATGAGGAGAACGTTAACGATGAAATAAAGTTGAATAAAATGACCCCAGTCACTGTAGCATACACTGTTAACTTTGCTCACAACAGCTGTATAGATTTGTTCCGTAAAAAGAAACTGTAGCAAATTAGATTGAACTATGAAGATGCGTGCTAGGATCTTGATATGATGCTTCTTTTCCTCCCAGATGGAGAGTGCGCTTTACAGGGGACTTTCAGTTTCACCCAAGAAAATATTATGCAAAATTGATTAAATTGGCCGCGACGCTTTTTTATTGCACCTTCTTTTTTCCTTCCAAAAAGCATTGGTGTCAGTATAGGCAAACTAAAATGCGGCGCTGCCCCCTCACCGGGGCTCGGGCGCCTGTAGGTAAAGTGCAGGCCTTAATAAAGTTGTCTCTCTCTCTACTCTACACCTAACTAAACAAAAGCTGACTAAATGAACATCCTATCCAGTTTTGCTCATAGTTTTACTTATAACATAATTTTTAAAGTGCTTCTTTTCCCACTAACAGAATTATCCTTCCCCTTTTACGCTATTAATGATGAAATTCCCTCCGTTCTTCTGATTTTTTTTTTTTTTTTTGAAGCGAGAGCTACAATGGCCGTATTCTCGCCGTTTCGCTGCCGCTGGTGCTGGTGGCCGCACCGCGAGCTGAGCGGTTGCCTAGCAACCACTGTAGCTGGCAGCGCAGCTCGCCGCTCCTTCTGGCATGACGTCAGAGGAGGAGCCGGTGAAACCGCGTTGCAACAACACAGGAGGAGCCGGCATTGCATCGTAAATATAGAAGGGGCAGCACGGTGGGATTCAACGTCAGATATGGAAAGTGACTCGGAGGGACTGAAAGAAGCCAGGCTGCATGAAAGGAGAAGCCGCCATAGGCGAACCCGATTTGCTGATCGCCGACGCTCAAAAATGCCGGGCCAAATAAAGTCTTTTCTCTCTCTCTCCTCGTAGGAAGGAAACCGAGAGGAGGCAGAGAGCCGATGGGACGGAGGAAGAACGAGCCGCATGCCACGAAAAGGGTCGTAACCGTACAGAGAAACAAGCTAAACAATAACATTAACCGTACCTCTTGCTACGCACACCCAGACATAACTGAGCTAAGCCACAGCCAATTTTTTTTGTTTTCATTAATTACAGTTACCCTTATGATATATATTGCTGGCATATGTCAAAAATTATTCGCGACAATGCAGTGCACTACGGAAAGAATCCTAAAACAGTTCCACAAACTCAATTCTTGACAACGTGAGGGTTCGAGCTAGTTGGTACTCCATAGTGAAAATTTAAAGCGCAACAAATTTAGACACAAGACGAATGACACAAGGAGCGCTTGTCCCTGTGTCATTCGTCTTGTGTCTAAATTTGTTGCGCTTTAAATTTTCAATTCTTGAGTACTTTTTGGTTGATTTTAAACCGGCAACGCCCGGTGATCACGTCACATTTACAAAGTTCGGCAAAGTCTACCGGAAAATACGCCAAAATTTAGCGCTATTCAGCAGTCGTTCGCATCGCAGTTGTGACGACTCTATGCTGATACACATTTTTCTCATACACACCTTACTACCGTGAACTCATTTTTTATAATGTTGAGTCATGAAAAGGACTTTCATACTTGTGCGCTTCTTTTTTCAGCTACGTTCGCGGGGCTGCCTCAGTATTCCTACTGATCGGCCGAGTCGTCACTTTGTCCTATAAATAGAAGTGTGCATTTTTTCCAAGAAATGAGCCCGGTTATATAAACGGCTTCGCTTCCCCAGCGTGACATATGTACCTCGCTACAGCAGCCAGCCCGTCAGTTGAAGCCGGCTTAGCCGGATGCTCAGATAGGAGCGAGCGAGCTTTTCGAACAACGCTAAAGTCCATTTCAAAGAGAATAGGGCGTACCCGATCCGGCGGAAAGGCTCATTACACGAGCGCTCCCCAGTGGGCACGGCAATTTGTATGCGTACAGATCAGCCGTACCAACGAAGCCGTAATTAGCCTAACAAGAAGCACGCCACGCAGAGTGACCCGCTTCCCACTGACCTCCTGTCCGCCGCTTCTATTTGAAACTGCCGCTTTCCCGTTACGTTTGTTTTCTGATCCTGGCGTCATTGAATTCAAAGATAAATCACACATCCGCAGCGACGTACTGGTTGAGCTCGGCATTTTATTGACACTGCAAGCGCTCGTCCTGTGTAGTTCTTCTCTTTGTCCCGCGTTTTTCTGCGCTTTTATTTAGTATGTCTCCATACCAACTTGCCCACTTGTCGGTTGGTGCTCCTAACAAATCGTTGTTTATTGGCCCTTCCCTACGTTCTGAATACGTTTGTAGTGTTCACTTGAATGTATGATGCTTCTGCACGGTATTTCGCGGTTGGCGCATACAAACCGTCGAATCGAAACGTTTATAAAACATTCGAAGCGCTTGCTTGTAACCCGCGCTCACAAAGTCAAAAGTTTTGCCCGCAACGCGCTTCAGGTTGCGGTTACCAGGTGACGTCGTAAGACCTCAATGATGAACTTAAGGCTTGCGTTCCGGTGCTTTGGGACAAAAAAAAAATCCTCTGAAAAAGAAAAATGCCTGTGATACATACAGATCAAATATCAGAATTTATTTACCCTTGATAGACCTTCTTTTTTTCTCGAACCAAGTGACACTCCCATCAACTGACACTAGATATTGTTATTCCGTACCGCAAGAAGCTTCTGTATTAACACAGCAGCTGCGAACCCTCACGACGAAACAGAGGTAACACCCGCCCTGAAGTGATATACTAATAACACCTACATAGCTCAGCAAGTTTGTTTCAAACTGAAGTCTGACCTTAGCCATTTTAGCGTTGATTCGATGGCGGAAGACGCCTCAACTGCTGAGAAATCGGTTATCAAATTCTGTTCAAATGTGGCGCAATAGCGGCTACATCCGCTGTTTGCGTCACGACAAAACAGAAGCAAGCGATGCAACGGGAATGTATAACAGCATAGAGGCAACCTAATACAACGCTACCACGTACCGAGCGGTTTGGTCAGTTTCGGTCAAATTAGACGTGCTTTACCGAAGCCCCACGTCTTTTGCAGCTCCAGACCAGTAAGCAAAAGGTTCCTTCAAGGGACCCGTAATCACTATTGACGCTTTGGTGAAGAAAAAGAAAATGTTCCTTTGAGGCCCGGATATTGTTGCCGTCAAACCAACCGCTCTGGGTAGCTCGAGTGCCCGCGCCATGTATGGGCCAGTAGCGCCATCCAGGGGCAGCCGGGAAAGACGGCCGCACGCCAGACGTTTAGATACTACCTCTGCAGGTTGCGTGGTATAGCCAGTGGCGGCGGCACCTGTCTTCACGTTTTCGCTATTTTATACCTCATTTTTAATACAGCTACGAGTAAGAGCGCTATATTCGTCTTTTCGGTGTGATAATCTATCGACCTAGAGCAACTTGTATTTTGGCTTCAGTGTCCCGTTGGGCGAGATAATCTATCGACCTGGAGCAACCTGTATTTTGGCTTCAGTGTCCCTTTAAGATTCGAAGGGTGCACATCGAATCGTTCAGGGTGGAGAGGCTAGAGTCCAAACATTGCATGGCACCCAGCATCAAAACCAGTTTTAGCATCTGTATAAAACGAACTGTAATGCACAAGAGCGTAACCATTTACACATTATGAATGTAACGTTAATTCTCAAAGCTTAAACGCCGTACAGAACGCTTGGACACCCCACTATGGGCGCACCAGGGTGGCGGCTCCGTGCCGGGCTGCGAACACGCGCTTCAAACATCTGCACTCTCGTTATTCTGACGAATCTCAGTAATTCACTCGTTCATTGCAACGTCTCTTTCCTTAACATGTCGGCGCACAGGGAACTTTTAAAGGCCAGAAACACCTTCTCTGCAATTGTGCCCCCGCGACTTTTGCTTCCGTATTTCCTTCGCCCTTGGTTCAAATCCCTGGCACAACTTTTCAGAATCGCCTTTGTTCGATGGCAGAGATGCCAATCTGTCCCGCGAGCTCCCTTTGTGTGGCAAAGAATGGAATGGGTTCCGGCCTTCCGAGATAAGCGGGCCATTTCTCGAGGTGTTCAAGGCGCAACAGATGCAGTGTTGTTTTTCTCATGTGATTCAGTTCATGTAAAGAAAGCAATCCGTTTACCACTTTAAATGATCTTACTCAATTCAAGGGTTTCTCTCCGCTTTTTTTTTGTTTTTTGCTCGCTTCCGCTAAGTGTGCATTTTTACTTCCATTTTTATTCTGCTTAATCTCGCCTTGTTACCTGAACGCCATTTTAGAAAAGGACCTGCTTGGCTTCACCTATTATCAAGGAAAATCTGTTTGTAGCAAATGTTTGCTGAGAGATCTCTTGTATCACTTTATTTGAGTACTTCGTCAAAAACTACTGCTTTTCCTGGGGCATCATTAGGCGCATTCGTGTTGCGCATCACCACTGCAGCATCGATCGGTGTAGGTGATTTCACTAAATGATAGTGAGCATGTGATCGCCTATTTTCACAGTTTTATATTCGATTGTTCGAGGTGGGAACTTGGGCTAGTAAGGGAAGCATCATGAGAAATAAAACAGCTCGAAAGACAAGGACGAGAGAGGAAACGCCACAGCGCTTACTTCGGGAGATGAAGTCAGCGCTGTAGTGTTTCTTATGTCATCCTTCACTCTAAGAAATCGGCGCAGGTGGGCTTCACGACAACGCCCCAGAAGGACCATTCAGCGTGCCTAAATGTGCGAATTTGGTGAACGCCGAGGCCCAGCATGTGATTAAAGTAAAAAATAGGATCTGCGCTGGGACAACGGCGCACACGCACGGTTTGCGCAGTTGCCCCAGCGCAGATCCTAGTTTTTACTTTAATCACATGCTGGGCCTCGTCATTCGCCATAATCGCAAATTTAAGCACGCTGAATTGTCGTGAAGCCCACCTGCACCGATTTCTGAAAGTGTTGTCTTCAGCGCTGTTTTGTTAGCCGTAATGATTTGATCGCCACAATCTGCACGCTGCAAAGTGGACATGCTAGCTCTAACAGTTCTTTTTTAGAATAAAAACAAGTTTCTTGATGAAGTGTTCTTGCGTACGTACGCTCGGAAAAAAAGACAATGATCTGTAAGAAGTATACCCTGTATGTGCGTAGAAGTAACTGGGTTTGCGGGTAACCATCCAGCGGCGAAACGTGAGGCGACGGCTTGATGACAACAGATCTTTTTTATAAGTTTGCGACGGAAGAATTCATTTGATGTTAGCCCTGGACTAAAGGAGGCATCGTAAATCTCAAGGTGACTGGCCTTTTCAACAATTGGTCTCCTGACGACGTTAACGCTTGTGATGGTTAGGAATAATCTCATGTCGTATCAACGCCCTCACATAAGAAAACTCTTTTCCTACACCCGCTTCCCACAGACCCCTATAAGATGTACTTCATTCATGACTCGCTGATCCTAAGTGCATTTATTCTGATTTTATTTACCGCAATGTAATGGTCCCGAAAATCAATATTTCACGAAGCTTGTTGTACCTCTTATGGCCCTCGTATATTATTCAATGGCGTGTTTTCAGGGATGTGCCCAGGAAACTCAGGAAACCCACGATTGTTGACAAAACTCATTTAACAAAAGCGATAACAAATTGGTGAACAATTACGGGAATGCATCGTCGCAGACTAACTGTTGCCGTCCTCTGAGGGTGCAGATAGCGGAAAGAAACACAATTTGTCCTCGGTAAAATGATGTCACAGCGGCAGAACATTTTTTGTGTTCGTGTGTTGGGAAGAAACTCACTACCGACGGAGACCAATCGATTCGATGATACTGTCTGCAGGATACGGAGGAGGCTTTTGTAGGCGCGTCTTCAATAAGCTAATGCACTGTGCTCTTGTGGGAAACTTCTTTTCAAGCACGGATGCGCTTTGGGGAGGTATAACCTTCGCCACTGCAGCTGTTTTCATTGATTTGCTGGTCTGAATCCGCCATTCTTTCGTCGCGACAATTGTTCGCCATTTTGAAGTACCCTCCAAGCAACTACGTCAGAAAAAGTGTATCTGCTTTGCTCGAGGACTGCCATTCTTGTTCTTCATTTTTTTGTGTTTGACAAAGCACTCTGCGCTCAATAATGCTGAGGAAAAATTACAATCCCCCTGATGCGATTGAACGTGGGTAAAACCATGCATGTTGTCGGTTTGATGCTGCTGCTAGAGCTTATAAAATTTGCACGGCCTGTCGCGCACCTTCAAAGAGAACACGCCAAAGGGCCTTTAAAATTTGAATGCTATTGTGTCTTGCCCTCATTTAAAATTACTTTTTTAGAGATGATTTCCTTCCGAACACACATTTAAAAAAAACTCCTATTTGTTGATTGTATTTCGGCTTTTATGATAGGATGGCGTCTAGGAATGTTCTTGTTGTTGTTGTAGAATAATTTCAACTTTGTGTTGTAGACAAAATGTACTGTTAATACTTCAATTCATTGAATTCACTGGGCTTCCATTAATGGCTCCAATATGAATGTGAGCAAAGACATTTAAAAATGTCTATTCTAAGAAAAAATCGCTTTGTAATACCTTTTTAATTGTTTTTGTTATATTCAGCTGGAGGAAATCACATGATCCAAGCAACAGAATTCACTTCATGTTCAAGAACTCATCGCGTCATATCGAGATGGCTAAAACTATTACAGACGTTTTAAGATAACCGTGCAACCTAATATTTTTTTGGAGATCAAAGCTGTGAACTCAAGCCGACAGCAGCAATCGCCAAGACACCTCCTCCACAGCAGCTACTACTGGCTGATTTTTAACGGGGTGGTAGCGAACTAAAAGCCGTTACCGCCCTTTTTATTCTAAATTAAGTCAAAATTCTTTAAACTGCCGATGCCCTAAACCCTTCCACATAACCAGGTTGACAGCACTGCGTTGAAAAACGGATTCAAATCCCTAGATGAAAGTGATCACGGAGGGGCTGTGGTTTCCGCAGGGTGCTAACCTGTCCCCGTTGCTCTTCGCTGTTCTCTTGATCCCGTGCGCAGGGCCTTGACGAGACTGGAGGTGGTGCAGCAGGCGCTCTCGGCTCCGTTGTCGGTGCAGGGCCAGCACGTAAGCCTGCGTGTATTCTTGCTCGTCACCTAGCTGTCTCACCTCAGGAAGTGCGTGCATGAGGAGGGAATGGTGCGCCCCAAGGGATACCACCACGCACCCGCCACCACAGCAGCCAAGGTAGACGTACCATTGCACGTACGCAGGCACTGTCTCGATATCCGGTTTGTTCGCGGTGGCTCAGTGGCTAAGGCGTTGCGCTGCTGAGCACGAGGTCGCGGGTTCGATTCCCGGCCGCGGCGGCCGCTTTTCTGATGGAGGCGAAAAGCAAAAACGCCCGTGTGTACGAGATTTCGGCGCACGTTAAAGATCCCCAGGTGGTCAAAATTAATCCGGAGCCCTCCACTACGGCGCGCCTCATCGCCTGCGTTGCGTCGGCGCGTTAAACCCTACAATCAATCAATCAATCGATATCCGGTTTGTTATGTGCCTACGTGCTCAGGATGGCGAATGAATTAGGACGCGTGGTCCGTTTCGATGAATAAATCGGTTAGCTGTCCCTGGTGTTGGAAGTATATTTGAGCGTTGCATGTGGGTAACTACCAGTGTAACTCATAAAGGCATTCAAGAACTGTCCGATGACATGAAACTGAGATATGGGATATAGGGCTTCAAGAGCTTTGTTTTTATTATACGGGAAGTCAGATGAGTTCAGAAGATATTGATACCTGCAATAAATGGCTCCTAAAAAAACTGAGCGACTGTGACATGGGATTATAAAAATTCCAGCTTGAACAAGCTCATGAATGTTGCTAAATTTTCTCCGGCGAGTATTCACGTAGGTACTCTGGTGCCGTTAAACAAATCGGTACTGTAAGCAAACAAACGAAATGAGGTTGATCCGAGTTAACTTTCGCATCAAAATAAAAAAAAAACATTGTTCGGTACGGCATGTGTAGGGACCATCGGTCTCATTTCAGTTTTCCCTCCTACTCCCTTTTGCGTGCTGACATGCCCGTTTCATTTCAACGACACGGACACTCTTGTGAAACCTGTAGGATCAAGACCCTCTATATTTTCAATTCCCGTTGCCCGCTCGGTTCGGCCAAGAGTAGGCTTACATTGACGTGATACCTTTCGGGGCAATATTAGAAATTGAAGCTTTTCCTGGCAGGCATTAGAGAATCAGTACTTCTTAGCCCCAGGCCTCGAACAAAACCACCACCCCATGGCAGCTGAGAAACAAAGTAACCCTTCCACTGGCGCGCAAAAAAGCTAAACAAACATATTGAGGTAAAAGCCGTGGCAACATACGAAGGCGCTTGGCGTATATGGGATACGTTTCAATTTTACAAGTGCAGATTTACAAAGTGGGTGCGCACCGTGCAACCGCTAGCCGAATTCCAAGCATTTAGAAGAAACAATGCCCCTTCACGTCAGATCCTCCGTCACGTCCACAGTTCGGAAAAACTGGGTGCCACTCCCTCACGCTCACACAGAAAAATATATCTATGCTAACGCACTCACTCACTTTCACGCTCACCACTCGCCATGACCACTCGCACTCACTCGCGCTCCTGCTCACCACTCTTCGTCTCACCTAGCACTCGAGTGTGTGCAGCAGACCCTCCATGAGTCATGAAAACGAACAGTATCAGTGAATTACGATGTCAGAAGTCCATTAAAAAAATGGTCCATTTTTTCTGTTCTGCTGTCGCTTTCTTTTTTCTTATTTTCTTTCTTCTTTCTCATTTTTCATTCTTTCTTTCTTTCCTTCCTTCCTTCTTTCTTTCTTTCTTTCTTTCTTTCTTTCTTTCTTTCTTCTTATTTTGAGCGCCGAAGTGCAAGTCCTGGCTGTTAAATGGGAGTTCGGAATTGAATTCGTGCCGAGAACATCTCGGTCAGCCGTGACACGCCTGACTCACTGTTTCAACATGAGGAGAAATATTGTTGCACGAGTCAAGTACGGAAAAATGCTGCGTACCGGGTTCGAGACGATTGTAGTGAAGGAACGAACATGGGATGAAAAGTTTACCGCAAATACAAATTACTCAACGTTTCGACCAAAGCGGGCCTGCTAGTTTGATCCATAGAGTTTCATTCTAATATACACTAGAGGGAAATCTGGCGCCACTGTCTAGGGGAGCCGCGCTTCAGCAAGCGTGCCGTCATCTACCGGGAAGGCACGTTCCACTTGTCCTTGGCATGGCTCACGAACAGGCTGAAAAGTTGGCTTTGGCTGCAAAATTGCAACAATGTTACTGCAGAAAATTAATCGAATTTGTTCTGTTATTATAAAATTAAAGCTACAGAAAGATATATTTGTCAGGGATTATTTAGAAGCTTCATGGAAGATGAACAAAAAAACAATGTTACCCCTTCTGGCTTCAAGACGGAAAAGAAGCCATGTGGCTAACCAAGCCAAGGAGGCGAGGAACGTCGCTAGCTGCAATGGCGCCGCCCATGGCGGCCCGGGACGGCAGCGCCAAATTTCCCTCTAGTATATATTAGTATGAAACTCTATGGTTTGATCCTTTGTAGTTGACACTCAGTTGACACTGGACTTCGCTTTATGAACCTCCAGAAAGTGAGGCTCAAAGCTTGCTCCGTTGCAGTCTTAGTGTTTTCAAGGTGGTGCACCCTTTACAGGAAACGCTCGTAAGGGAAATTTTGGTAAGTCGAAGGCCACACCGCTTTCACAAGGGGCGGTATTCTCGTGTTTGTCTGTTTTGAAAACGTCCGTTTTGCTGTGACGTACTTTCAGCTGTAGGCAGGCGTTGGGTTGAAGTTTACGTAACTGTTCTTGTAAACACATTTTAAGCGACTAAACCTATTTTAAACTATCTTTTATGTCTTTGTTGATCCGCCTTCGAACCAACAGCACGGCGACGAAAAATCGTCTGCTCCAAATCGTCTGCTCCGAGAAGCCACGGCTCATAGCTCCGCCGTGTTTGCATGGCGGCGCATCCGGGTGCTCGCTTTTAGATGATCAGGGCCTGATCAAAACGGACACTTTTGAAACGGACACAAAACAGACAAAACACGAGAATACCGCCCCAGGTCCGCATTTTCTTCGCTGTATCCAAGGCTCGGCGATGGGTCTGGAGATACGTGTTGTACCCGCCGTCTGTAGGACCCTGCTTTAAATGGTTTCTCTTAATAAATGGAGGTCAAGACGGGAGGGAAGGAGTAGTGGCTTGGATCTATGTGGTTGTTGCAGTACAATCACCCTCGGAAGCCGATTTATACCGTGCAGCGGGCTATCGACGGCTGTTATTCCAGCAAAGCAGGAACTTGGGTTTAAAAAAAAAAAAGCAGAAGACGGGCGCACGTAACAAAAAACTCTGCACATCCGTACAGGGTTCATTGTTAGATAATTCAGTCTATGTAAAGGAATTCAATATTTGATGACAGGTTTTCGATAAACATAACCCGGTCCCGTCTAACGCTTGTCATAACGTCAACAATGCTTTTGCCGTACCTTGAGCGATGGCCTCTAATGACCGGGTTTGCTAAGTGTCTATCGGAATACAGGCGAACAAGAACGATGATCTAATAAACGTACCCGTGTAGGTGAAGGCGCGTGGAGCGGGCGGGTAGGCGCAGGGGTGGGGGGGGGGGGGGGGGGTGGGGGGGCGGGAGGATGTAGCTAGGCCTGTCCGTAGATTTTCTACAAAATAACTGCGGGTAAATGTTCACTGTGCGCTTAGAAATATTCCTAGTTGCGCCGAAGCTACTGCCTGAGGCAGCAATTCGAAAACTGCGTGCACCAACAGGAAGTAGAAGCAAGTGATTTCGTAACTACTACTAATACTACTACAAAAAAAGAAATGCTGGTTGCGTGAGTAATTTTTTGTATTTCAGGGTGTGTAAGAAAAGTTTGTGGTTATCGACTTGGGTTCCACAGGCTTGGTTCATAACTTTCGCTTTTTACACTATTTTCTGCTGTTTTGTTTCTACGACTTTCACCTGACACCAAGGGCTCTAATGGCGTTATAAAACAAAATAAGAAACGTATTAGCGGCTTTTGGTTGAGTCAACAAAAAGGTCTCCGTTGCTCCACCAGCAGAATTTATCGAACTGCAGATATTGGTCGATATTTAGGGTGGCCTGAGACGGTACGATCGATAAAAATAGAGCACACGAAGAACTTCCGGCACACCACGTGTTCTCTTTGTTTGCTTGCAGTGTTTTCTTTCTTCTTCATTTCTTTTTGCGGGGGGCGCGAATATGATGAGTTATGGTACTAACGAGCCAGTTGCCTCAGAACATGCCCGCTTCCCTCTAAGCTTATTTAACAGCGCACCTATACTTAACACATACTTGATAGACACAGTGCCCGGCCGTAGAAATTCCCGCGTTCTCATGCCTTTTAACCGTCATTTAGGATTCACAGCCCTCAAGAAACACTCGCAGGCATTTGTTACGAAATGCTGTATACGGAAACGCCACGGTCTGCAAAAGAATTACGGACAGAAGTCGGTGCACTCTAAGCCAGCTCGTGATCGAGCTCCACACGTTAGCTCGACAGTCCACTACATAGGGCAATGCGGAGGACAACGCCAGAGGCCTCACTAAAGTATAGATAAAGGTGCCTACGTTGAGAACGCCTCCGTCGCCTAGATTTTTTTTAAAATGCGCACACAGGTTTTTTTTTTAGATTTATGCAGTCTGGTCTTAATTAGTTATATCGGTACACAAAACGCACCTGGCATCTCTAAAAAAATACGAATTCCGCAGCTTGTTGCCTCATTTATATAACTAATATTGACGGTACGTTGGAAATGCAAACGCAGCGCCCTATATAGTTCTCGTGTAACCCGTCTACGCACGAACAGGTCGACCACGCAGAAGTTTCACAGACATTAGTTCTACGATAAAAAAGACTTACTGGGTATTGAATGTTTCTTATATACGTACCTGAATACTACAAGAAAGATGAAAGAAAGATGAAAGATGACAAGAAAGGTGAAAGATTACTTCACATTTCGAGTGGTGTAGGTTTCGTTGTCTTCGTACCTCCAAGGATTTATGAATAGGGAGTCGGTAGGCAACGTATACAACATCACAGGTTTGAACAAAACAAGGTAGCTATTGCTAATTTATTTTTCTGCTCGCCGTTTCAGCAGTGTATGTGCACGGGACAATGCAGATCACCTTCAGCACTCATAGCGGCAAGATATTTCCTTATGACAGTTCCATAAGTGCGAGTCCTTGTTGCATACAGCACGCGATTACAACTGGTACTTCCGTTTTCTGGGCGTGTCAGTACCTCCGTATTCACCTCCGCCCGCTCAGCGCCGCACGCACACAATCCACTCTGCAATTCTAAACGTAAGAGGCCCTCTTCCCGTGCCACCACCTATAGAACAAAGTCACAGTGCTTACCGCTCACTGGTCCGGTGAGTTCGAGAGTTCCAGCGCGATCTGCGTTACGCTCAGATGTCCGAGCAATTTAGCTAATGTCCCAGTCGGATGGGCGCCCAGGGAGCGTAGTTCGCACTTGAACACCAACAAATATAACGCGGTCACCTCTTGCGTGCTTTTCTATATGCCTAGATGACTCACTGATGGTGTTTAAATTAGATAATTGTGACATGAAGCAACAAAGAGCGTCTGAAGAGTGCTGCGAATAAAACGTAACCACGCGCGGGGGAACAAAGGATACATTTTCTATTCGCTGTACAACATTAGTTTTCCTGCAAGCATGGCATTGTGTGAAGGTAAGAACTGCTTCTGACCTTAGGACGTTTTTCAAGGGAGGAAGAGCAAACTTTATTGTCTAAAGCACCCAGGCTCAGATCCTGATTGTAGTCAATTCAACGGGTCCCCGTAGCAGGGAGGAATGCTTGTTTTTTTAAAGCGCCTAACATTGACTTTTTGCTCTAAGGTAGAAATTACTACTTCACCGTTAACGCATTTTAGGTGCCTTTAGAGTGCACAGTTTATTTTTGCAATTATATAACACGTTGGATGAAAAACAGCGTTGGACAAGGACACAATTAAGCGTGTACTGAACAATGCTACACGGCCGTCCGTATGTTTATTCAGACCTAAATGCTCACATCGATCATGCCAATTTTAAAAGCGAAAGAAAAACACCTCGGCGTTTATAAGTAACGAAGAACTTTTTTAACAATCATAATTGCGGGTACACGCCTCTTGTGACGCCGAATGATTCTCCAAAAGTTCAGTGCGTGCAGTGGTTCACACCCTTTTATGAGGACGTTATTTCTGGCGTGCGCATACACACAAACACACAAAAAAAACTTCCAAGTACCACCAAAAGGTGCGTTATTCCAGAAACTAGAGGGAAACAGGATCTCACACTGGCTGGTGCGGCCTTGACTGAGACAATATACCACGCTTAATAGCGGGCTCATTAAGCCGCGACATATATCCCATCGCGACGCCCCTTTCGCTGCCACGGAAAACATTACCACAACAACCGCAACGAAAGAAATTTTGAACAGATGCAACGAGAAGCTTCCTCGGTGAAAACGTATGGTGACCGTACGGCGCCTTCCCTCCCACTTGATGAAAGGGGAAATGTTCGTACATCTCGAACACTTTGCTTCGGTTTTGAGTACGGAGAGGATTTAGCCTGGTCGTGATGAATTGTGCACCGTTAATTGTTTCCGGTGCTTTGTATTAAACACACACGTCTTGGATAATAAAGAATATTCTCTTTTCTTTAGTGCTGCTCTGCGTTTCCTCGTGTATCGGTTTGCAATGCAAGGAATGCTGTTCCTGCATGTCGACACACCTGCATATTGGTTGGATGTGTAAGTTTTAAATTACGAACATGGCCGTTATGTGACCTGTATACTGAGCACAATGCATCAGATACGCATAGACTGTTTTTTTAACATTGCGCAGCTGTTAAGCCGAGGTACAAAGGATAGAGAGAGGGTTCTGGAGTCACTGTGAGGTCACGCAACATTATCACGGTTCGTGTTCACCTAGCATGTTCCCACGCACGTTTGTGCAAACGTCACGGAGTCTCCATCGTCAACACTATCATCCTAAAAAAACTGCGTATACTTACAAATAACGCCCATGTAAGTTTGAAAACGATGAAATCCTTCATCGCTAACCCGGTAAATATACGAACATCTTGAGTAAAAGAAAACAGCCTTATAAAAAAAAATATATTCACATCTATTCCTCCCTTCAAAAAGGTAAAAAATTGCACCATCTTCCCGTGGGGAACCATGAGGAGGAAGCGAAGCATCATAGGGGTTCCGTGTAGGTTCCATTGTATTGCCGCTATGTTGTTTCATTTACCGGAGCACGAATGAGAACGTAGTGTGACCCCCATGTAGAGACAGAGAAATGTAGAGACAGCGAAGAGACCGACACCGGTGTTACCTGATCGAACACCTCCTGCTTCTCGTCTTTCTTTATTGCGTGCTCACACTCCTACCCCGCTGCCCGCCCTCTTCGTTCTCTTCTCAGGTTGAGCTGCAAGGCGCATGGCGCTTCCCGCCACAGCTTTCCCACGGGAAATTCAACATCCCCCTCTAAAATTTTCAGTTCGTCGTTTCCGGTGACGTTCAGCTTCGGGTGCCTTCGTTTTATCAGTAGCTTCTTCAAGTAGTTTGAATGAGTCAAGGACATGAGGCGCGTTCGTAGCACTTGCTCCTGTCTCGGTTTTGTAGCGCAGTGGGAAGAGCGCCACGTACCTCCTGTTGCGGCCAGAGAGTCGTGGGATCGAAACCGGGCGCCGCTGACTAATTCTTTTAGATGCGACTGCATCTCATTCACTCGCCTTGTCCCTCCATACGGCGTTGTTGTCCGTTCACACCCCTCCCCCTACACTATATAAAAAAATAATAGTTAGCAGCGCCCGGTTTCGATCCCACGACCCTGTGGGCGGAACGCGAGGTACATGGTGCTCTTCCCACTGCGCCACAATACCGAGACAGCTACGAACGCACCTTATATCCTTGACTCATTCAAACTACGTCAAGAAGCTACTGATACAACGCATGATTGGACAATGATTAATACTTGCAATAAAAGAAAAGAAGCTCCAACTTACAGCAAGAATGATGGAGTAAAGGTCGTTGCGAGAGTGAAGCCCCAAGCATACCACCTAGAGAGATTGACCAAGATAGGGCAATAAACAATAGGCCAACATAATAATATTCATAAAACAAAATAATTATATGCGTTCCCGACACGTTTCACGCGATTTCAGAATCAATCTAACGGAAACACCAAGTGAACCCCACGATGCGTCGCATCTACACAGGGTTCCCCTCGCGGGGAGGTGGGCGCAATTTTTTTTATAGTGAAGGGGGAGAGGTGCGGATGGACGGACGACAGACGACGGAGCCGAAAGCAAGAGATGCTTCGCATCTAAAAACAACGTCAGAGAAGGGACGTAGCGAATTGGGCGAATTGTTGTAGGTTCATATCACAAAACAACTAAAAAACACACGCACGGAAGAAAGAAAGACACACAAGCGCTGAACATCAACTGCTATCAAACCACGTGGCGTAATGTGCGCCATGAACAAGTGAACAAAGCAACGTCGGGGCTACGTTGTATTCAGGAACCTAATTTATCTTTCGAACAAGTTAATCGAAGCCCGGCTCACACATGTACTCCTGTTCTTACTGAACCGTAACGTTGCTTCGTTTAGCTGTTCACGGTGCGCGGTATGACGTATTGTTTCAATACAATAGATTTGTGTTTATTCGTTAAAACTAGCAGTGATAGTCAGCGCTTGTTTGTCTTTCTTCCGTCCGTGCGTGTTTGCGCTGTTTTACCATATGAAGTCAAAGAAACCGCAGACAAAATTTGTCCTACATCGGAAGAGCCGCAGTGTTTAATTCTTTGCAGAGTCTATCGGCCAGATTTTTTTTTGTTGGAACAGAAGAGAACCCTTAGCAATTCTGGGCTGGCTGATTGGGATAGTTCGCGAAGATATAAGGAGTATTGCGTGCGAACAACAAATGAAACGGAATGCAGAAACAAACTAAGCGGAGGCATAAAAGGGGACAGTTACAAACCGGATGGCAGTCTAATGGCCTTTAGGAAGGCTGGAGAAGCGTTAGCGTGCCGTACCACCCGGCCACTGGTGTTTGAAAGGCTTAACAGTTTGTATCCAAATCTCTTGCGGAAGTTTAATATGTGGACGCAATAGGTTTAGGAAAATAAAATGGTCCGCGCAGAAGACTCCTTGAACCAGCACCTTGGAGACACCAGCCTTCTCCAATTGTCTTTTCTCTCTCTCTCTCTCTCTCTCTCTCTCTCTCTCTGTACCCGACAGCTGTACCCGACGCACAATTGCGGACAGTACAAAACGGTTATCGGTGAGTTGGAACAGCAGTAGATGGGAAACTTGGAAGCACGGGGAGCAACCGAGGACATTGAAAGGTACTCACGACTGAAAGGTACTCACTACATGTACTCATAGGGCGATAATTGCCTGGCCGAATGGTACTACCGCGCGGATATCTTTCAGTTAATGAGTCGGGACCATTTAAGTACTGATTGTCTAACTTATGCCGTATGGGTAGCTGTAACTGCACTAAGAACTCCAAGTAAATACCCAAACTGTGTTGTACTAGTCACAGTTTAGGCTTTCCAGTTGGGAGGCTAAGCTTTATTAACAGCGTAAAAGCTTTTCAGCGAATACGCCAGGTTGCTGCTATCAACACTACGGAAATCGGGGCAAATAACGGCACATCTAGAGACAAACGTTATCGCTTTAAAAACTATTTTTCGCTCATCATCCTTGCGGGAATTCCAGCCAGCACGGTACTGTGGCCGTGGTGCTGCAGCGGCAAATTAACTGGCCCCTCGACACCAACGACCCCGCACACGAGCCTCGTACCAGCAGCCAGCGACCTCTGGAAAATCTCGCCACGGCGGCTGCCCTTTAATGCCACTTGTTTCTAAAAAGCTGCATGTTACCCATCTACCAAAGCGGTGGAATATTGTTAGTACAGTAAAAGCTCGTTTATTCGAACTCAAAGGGGACCTTAAAATTGTTCGAATTAAGCGGAGTTCGAAGTATCGGGCAGGCGCTAGAATGAATGAACATCGCGCCACACTGCGCCGGCAGAACGCAAAGAAGCCCCCTCTGGACGCTTTAATTTGAATGAGGCGTAGCTGCACCTTTGTGGTGGTGACTTCGTAAATAATACTCAGGAAGCTCGAACAGCGAACGAAATTAATTGATCAGTCAGTTGTTGTTCTCTTTTGTTGTTTTGCATCTCCAGTAAATTTGGTTTAGTTTGGATTCGCAAAATCACTTTGGGCCGACTTGTGCTGCGAGGAGCGATGGAAACCAGGGGAGGCCAGTTTGAATTAACCGTTCTGGATGCCACCGAGTGGGAATTTATATATCGGGAGTTTTTCCCCATTAAAATATCCAGGGCGGTTCCGGGACCAGAACGTCCGTTCTAATTAACTGTAAGTTCGAATAAACCGAGTTTGAATGAACGAGCTGTCACTGTATTATATATTATTGTTATATTCGAACGCAGTAGTATTAGAAAAGCTGACCGTTCGAACGTCGGCGATGTAGGCCATTTCCATCAGTGTCAGTGTGCAGCACCCGTATCTGAAGAATGAGTTTGTAGCTCCATGCGAGCCACAGTGGAAAGGGGATGAGCCCGGTAGAATGTCTCCATGACGCTTAGTTTTTGCGCTTTTCGTGAGAGCGTAAACAAAGGGGAGTGGTGTCGGCCGAGGCCAAGACTACGCCATTTACAGAGCAAGAAAGGGTTGAGTGCCCAGTTTTCGAGGTACCAGAGAAGTGAGAGGATGACGGGAATACGACCGATGTTTATCGAAGGAACCCACGCTCGAAACTGCCCAAGGCGCCCACGAGGAAAGCGGAGACCCACACTTTTTACCGTGGCCGGACGCAGCCCGGAAGACAGACAGCCGGGAAAAAGGGAGAGGGGATATAAAAGGGGAGGAGTGTAGGAGGAGGGAGTGGTAGGGAGGGGTGACAGAAAGACGCGCAGGGCAGTAAAGCGATCAGCGAGACTGCACGGGTGTACAACACGTAGAAGGTTCACAGAACGAGCCCGGGTTCTGCAGTTACAACCACTTAAGGCAGGTCGCTCAGAGCCTGGGTGATGGCCGTGGCGCCGTTCACCAGATACGGGGAACACAGCCCGGCGAGAGGTGTTTCCTGTTCCGACAAGACACTTTTGTCGCTATTGTGTGTCGCGTGATGGAACGGTGTTTGAGAATTCAGTTGTCTGCCCCATTTTAATTGCTTTATGTGATTTCAGACCCCACAAGGTATGAAAGCGCTGTGTTCTCGCTTTTTCAGTCTTTATAACGATTAACTCATCGCCATAATTCTGAAGCATCTGCACGTGTCTCTTCGTAGCCATAACTCAATTGGTCAAACGTTCCAGGATCGTTTTTAATGAATGTTGTTCCCTTTCCTTCTCTTTCAAACTGTATTGCGAAGCATTTTTGTTTACAATCTCCGCGCTCAAAGGCCTGGCTAGCGAGCGAGCTCGCACAAGGAATATACAATAAAAGAATTAAATTATCTCGTGCGCACACGGGAACTTCGGGCAATACTTTATCGTGTTTTGTTCAGCCTGGCCAGATAACCAAAAATGAGTCGCCGAGAAACAGTGCCATTGAAACAAAAATTGAAGGCATAAAAGCACCATTCAAGAATGAACAGCGTAAGGCTGTTTCATGTTTCATGTATATATGTTCCCAGTTTTTGTTAGTAAGCTCAGTTGATAGTCAGCATTGTGTCCGTGTTCCTTTCCTACGTCCTGTAGTTTTTCCTTCAAGCTGAAGTTTCAAGTCGATATGAACTAACTTGCCCCAACCCAAACAATTCTACAGCCTAAGGCTACACACAAACACTCTCCTTCCAACCCGCATCGATCTTACATCTGGAGTCATCAAATATTTATAGGGGATTAGTAAAACGCCACAAGAAATCGTTACGAAGGGAATAAGCCAAGCCACTCTGCCTACCCGTCGTCTCAACTCCTGCCCCCTCCACGCCCACAAATCGTTTGAATGACAGCGAATACTAGTTCATAAGCAGGTCATGTATCTATTCTCTGCCCACTTATGCTCATATGTAGAACGACTAAACGCACGCTAGCCGTGCATGTATGCTTAGAATTCGGTTAACTTGACTATTAAAATCAGCAGTGTTACCACTACTTCCATCACGAGACACTGCTAAAGCTTTCACATCTAAGAGTTGTTGCTACCAGACATAATTCCGGCACGCTTGCTGCAGTCCCTGCCGGATTCGGGTTCGCTTCGATGCATAATTCATGTACAGTGTTCGTTCGTTCCTCCGTACATAACCTCAGCCGATCGGACGCACGTTTTCGAAGCACGCCATGGTGCACTTGCGTGCCGTCTCGATTGCCTACTTTTCTCGACCCTCTGTTTTTTCCTGGGCCGCGTCGGCCGCTTTTCTGATGGAAGCGAAAAGCGAAAACGGCCGTGTGTACGAGATTTCGACGCACGTTAAAGATCCCCAGGTGGTCGAAATTAATCCGGAGCCCTCCACTACGGCGCGCCTCACCACCTGCTCTGACACGACACGTTAAACCTCACAACCAACCAACCAACCAACCAACCAACCAACCAACCAACCGACCGACCGACCGACCGACCGACCGACCGACCGACCGACCGACCGACCGACCGACCGACCGACCGACCGACCGACCGACCGACCGACCGACCGACCGACCGACCGACCGACCGACCGACCGACCGACCGACCGACCGACCGACCGACCGACCGACCGACCGACCGACCGACCGACCGACCGACCGACCGACCGACCGACCGACCGACCGACCGACCGACCGACCGACCGACCGACCGACCGACCGACCGACCGACCGACCGACCGACCGACCGACCGACCGACCGACCGACCGACCGACCGACCGACCGACCGACCGACCGACCGACCGACCGACCGACCCTCTATTTCTTCATTCACTTCCGTGCAAGGTTTGACCTATTACTTTCACTTCCCTACGTGTATATTTCCTTAGGCGCGTTCTATACCTTTACTATTCAGAAACAAAAATGTAACATTCTATGTCTTGTCTACGAGTGAAACGTTAGGAAAATTGTGTGTTGCTCCGATAAATGAGCTTCTCTAATTTTTTTTCCTCAGCGAACCGCTCTTCATTTGCGCTCAATCTTAGCACGAAGGTGGCATTTTGTGGTCTATTTTTTTTTGACACCGAAAACAATGATGGCCCTTTTCTACTTGTGTTGAAAACAAAAAATAATTTTCCCTTATGGGAAACCTGGGAGTCATCTTGGTGACCTTGACTGCGGTTTTTGTGTGGCGCAACCTCGGGTACCCAGAACAAAACACGTAATGGCGGTTCATGGCAGTTTCGTTGGGAGTTTCCGCGCGAGGCACTGCTAAAAGGTGTCGATGGTGTGTCCTCGGGGCTCGGCGTTAATAAGCATCCGCTCCCTCCGCCAATCACGTGGACATGGTCGGCTGGAAAGACGCACCAGTTTTGTGCAAACCTCGGCGGTCGTGTGTTTCGTGAATGGGTGCATTCCGATGAAACAGAAACCGTTTTGCTGTGTAATACGCTATATAAATGGTTCAGGAAGCCTATTTTGTATGTGTAATAAGCAAACCACCCTGGTGCGGTCGGTACGCGCGTACAATTTATATGAGTCAACTTGCTATTATCGTCTCGATGTTTCCTGTTAACTAGGCTAAACGCCGAAATTACACGCGAACTCTAGGCAGCGTATTTGGCTGTAAAGGGTACTCTGCCACCGAAGGAGTGCTATTGTAACAAAGCCAACTTTAACAATCGTTCCTGTGCGATGTCATAAGAGGGGACACTTATCTGGGATGGAAGCAAGGAAAATGCGTATCCAAACCGAACTAACATACTTACACTCGGCCAAATATTTAACTAATGTGCGCGAGCGTCGATTTTTTTTAAGAAGGAACAGCCTAGCTGACGATGGACCCAGCTATCGCCGTTTCTGAGAATGCATTTAATCTCGACCGGTTTACAACTTGGCTTCCGTCATACGGCGCTGACGCATTAAAATTCGACGTTCACGCACGAAAGTTAAAGATGTGGTCGACTGTACACTTAATCAACATGGGCCCGCATGCTCCGGCACACACACATGCACATACACTCACGCATGCACATAGACGCGGATGCCCAAACACAAACACACACACACACACACACACACACACGAATACATGCACGAATGCACGCACACAAAGGTTTGTGTCTTTATATTCAAATAAAAGGGTGGGATGCAGAATTTCTTGATGCTAATATATAAGAACGCCGCATGATATGAAGTTTCTCTGTATCAGACTACATAGCTTTTATTTAATGGCAAGGTTTTTTTTTCAACTTAGGAGTTCCGTGCGTTAAAACCAGGTTCAGGACAAGCACTGCCCGAAAAGCAGAGCCACAAAACTAGCGCCGAAAAATTGCGCCTCACAGTCCATGGCAAAATATGCCAGTAGCCTTAAAATATGCTTGTTATAGCACATTTTTGTTGTTATGTCATTGCCGGAATATTTATTCGTGTATCTTTATTCAGAAATACTGCCAATCTCTAATATCAGGTATACCAAGAGTACAAAAGGGGTGTTTGCTTGGTTTCATTTATTCCCGTTTCTATACACCTCTTTCCTAAACGAGTACTTCAAATGCATTCATTATGTTTCTTTTAATTCCGAACCCAGTTATATTCTGGTCAATCCCTAAGTGGGTATGAGCCATTCTCTTGGCACCGACCAATCAACCAATAAGGGTGAACGTGTGCTTTTACGCATGTCTTATGTTTCTTTGATTTTATTTTCTCCACTCACAGTGTGCCGACCCGCCACCTTGTTGATTTGTGTCCAGTAAACTTACGGGGCGCATCATAACAAGAAAAAACGGGAAAATTCATTGCGCATGGTGTTCGTTTTCAAACCTTAATAAAGACGACTGAAAAAAAAAATTGGCCGCATGTATGCTTGTTTCATTGAAAACGCCGTTGATAAACAATAATCTTCTGTCGCTCCTGTCAGAGATGCGAGAAAGGTGTAAGCTATGAATTCGAGTCGAAATTTCCTTGTATGTTCTAATTAAGCTACACTAGCCGGACGAGGCGCACCACAGTACGCATTAGCTTAGACCACCTGGTTGCTGACGCGTTGAACGCCGATTCTGTATCTATTGCGCAAATCACGAATGAATACATCAATCCTTACAAGGCTGTTGCTGTGTGCGTCCGAAACCTGGAGGCTTCCTTTTTTACTCTATTCTCGAAATTTCTTTCACAAGCATTAGTGACCTTTCCGTTAATCGTGCATGAGAAAAAAAGAAAAACCAAGCCTACACCGTACTCAAAGGACAAGTTCTGTGAAAATAGAGGACGTTGGTGAAGTAATATACGCAATATTGGGCATCGTTTAACAAGCTCAAGGTTCAGAAGCACGTGTGTCAGTGGCAGTGGCAGTGGCAGTAAGAGTACGAAGAAAAATAGAAATGAAAGCGGGAATAACGGCGTCTTCGAATGGTGTAATGGTAGATCGCTTCGACAGAAAATTGCGCATGCTCTTCTGAACCTATCACTGCTAGCGTATTGGTGCTCCCATGGACAGGAATCATGCTTCTCCTCACCCAATGGAACGCGTAGTAAGCAGAGTTACAGCGGTGTACTGCTTATTGTTACCAAAGCAAGGGCACGGTCCGCCATATACAGTAAAACGCCTGCAAGGAGTATGAACGGGCGCACATGAAAAGAAAGAATACGAACTGATGCAACTTGAAACTCTTTCGGCAGCGAATATACGCTACTTTTATTATCCGCACAAAGACTCGAGCATTTCCTTTGTGCACGAGTCCGACCAGTGATGCGTTGGAGGACGAGGCGTTACTTAAAAGAACAACTACGCTGGCAGTTAAGTTGGAGGTTCATCACAGGCATTCTCCGGAAGTGTTCTCCATCATTCGGCGACGGGCGTGACCGCGCAAAAAGCACGCAAAGTGCCTCGTAAAGTCTGTAAAAAATAAACATGCAAAATTTTGACTTCGTATTATTTGCTGTCAGCAAGTGCATGACTTCACCCGCAAGGCTTGCGGAAGCAAATGAGAACAATGCTATTTCTTAATCTCAAGTTTGTGTAAAAAAAATTGGCTCTCGAAGACAGTATCATATCTTCGGTTAAGGTTGTTCTTCTGTCTCTGTTATTTGTCTGCGCATTTCACGCTACAACAGAAATGCCATGCGGGAGAACCGAGCCAAAGGATGGCGATGTTAGCGGTGAAAAATAAAGGCGGATACGCTTCTTTCACGCCCCGCTCGACTCAAAAAGAAGCGGATTTTATTTGCAAGGTCCGTCGAGGCTTTTCGTGACTGCTACACAAGCATAAGTGGTTTGTAAGGAAACCTAGTTCATCGTGCAACCACGTTTTCCTTTGATGATAGGCAACGAATCGGGAATATCAACAATCGACGTCTCTTAAATTGTAAAATAAGGGATGCCTGCAAGATTCCCTCTGTTTACTCGGAAATTTATGCCGCCAGCTTTGTAACCACGGGAATAATTTTTTTGTGTGTAGGAACACAAAGGTTTGGTCAAAACAAAACAGTAAGATAAACCTGCGTCGCATATCAAGTTCAATCATTCAGGTGAAATGTGTTAGCTTATTCATCAGTTGACGGATATGGTGTTAATATTGTTTGCGTTTAACCCTCGGGAGAAGCCTTTTATTAAAGAATATTTTCTCGTCTTAGTTTTTGACAGCGGTTACTAACGAAAAAAGAACAGTTCTCTTGTTTCTCCCAGGGTCTCTCCTGCATATTTCTCCGCCTTAGTAGCCCTACATGCAATATTGTTAAACGTCTTTAAGCCACTGGTTCTCAGCGATGGATGTGCGGGGACCTGTTGTGGACCGCTGAAAAGGATGGGGGCCTCCTTGCAGGGAGGATTGGGTTGGGTGAAGGTACGCGAGCAATATAACACACCTGCACCGTAAAACGGGTCCCTTCAATTAACCAAAGTGCCACTTATACTTCGCTTAAAAACGCCCACCAATACACAGCTCAGTAGCACTTGAACCTATTGCGTTAGTTGCTTTTCAAGTCTGTGAGATTGTAAAACGCAACGTGATCAATTGGCGTAGTTGGTATTTCATACTTATAAAAGTTGAGCGCAAAAAATGGACAGGGACTGTGAAAGGACGCTTTCGCACTTGTGTCGTGTCCTTTTACAGTCCCTGTACATTTTTTGCGCTCAACTGCAAAAAGTTCTAAAAACATACGAAGAGGTATTCATTGCAAAACGTTATAACAGAAGCTTTACAGATACACCACTGAGAAGGGGGAACATTCTGCAGTTCAAACCAAAATGCCTCAACGCTCATAGCGGCAAACTTTGCCTTAACCAGCGTGTTTTACTGGTCGCCCATTAACTTATTTTCAGCTTCGATACGTTCACGGGCAGAGAAATCTATATGAGCTTCATAAAGAGCCAGCATAAGCTGTGTGGGCCTGTTTCTTGGAAGCAGTCCTTGATGTGAACGCTTTGTGCGTTCGGATTGACCATGATTGTGACGCTGCCCCTCGCAGGTACTGCCCCTAAGCCTACATGGTTATGAGCAGTTTAAACGAACCCTGCGCACATGAATCAACCAACAAAATTGCGTCACCGGTTTGAGGAAAGAAGGAGAGGGGTTAACCAAAACGATCGCGACCAGGATGATTGCTTCGGTCACGGAGCGACTGGATTTTGAAGGGCTGGCGAGTTTCAAAAAACGTTTTTTGCAGGCGAGGGGTTCGTAAATTGCTGAATAGTCTTCGTGGATTACTTACAGACCCTCATTTGAGGGCCACTTCTGTATGCTTTAGCTATCAGCAGTAATTGAGCGCTATTCTAACGACCATTTTGTTTCATTGCTTAACTTCAGCTTCCCTGAGAAATGCACTGTCAATCTTAGAACCCTTTGATCCGTGTTGCTATTTTTTGAGACATCGGCAATTTTGTGTGTTGTGTTGTTCAGAGGCCTGTTTGTGTGCCACTTGCGGTCATTGCCATTGTGTACCAGGAGCGCCAATTTTTAGCTCCTGCGAGGTCACTCGCGCTTTCTTACAAAAACACTCGCGAACCATTGGGACCTGAATTGGGAATCTTCCGTGAATTAGGTTGGCAGATTCTCCAAAACTGATACAGGAAGAAAGATTTCTCAACGTACCGTAAAGGCTCTGACTGCTGCAATGACCCATAACTCGGCGTTCATTGTCCGAATTGTGTTAGGAAGGCACGCGAAGGAACGACACAAGGACCACAGAAAGGCAGCAGCGCTCTACTGTGCAAGCGGGAAGTGGCCGGAAAGCCCCGGATCCAACTATTCTTATCAACGGCTTTACGGTTTCCTATATTAAATGCAACTGCTTTCGCTCATCACACCACAGAATGTCATACCACAGAAGAAAAACTGAGCATGGTTTTTACCGTTCTCAGTCTACCGTGCCAGCCTCTCCGTGCTGGCGCTGACTCCACAGAGCATAAGTGAACGAAAACAAGTGAGTATCAGAGCTTGTAAGGGTGGCTGGCTGAGCAAAAAAAAAAAGTGCTCAGATAGCGCAATGGTAAGCGGGAGGAGCCAGAAATTAAGACAGCGGAAGGTACCGGCAAAACATCCCACCGAAGAGAATGGATCATCTCACGAGAAAGGCGTACGTGGAAATAAAACGGTAGTAAGAACAGCAGCAAAGAGAAAGCCCAATATCCCACACAGGCATGCGCCACACACGCAAGCCTTTTACCCCCAGTGGGTATTGCGTAGAATTGGGAGAACAAGTACCGGAGCAACGGGAAGTTGGAGGGGCGTGTGCCAGGGTAGCTCGGCGGGCCAGATGGGGAATAGCGTGCTCCTAAAGGCTTTCCCCCAAACGGAAGAACATCATAATGGAAGCGACACGGCGGACAGAGGAAACAAGAGGGAGATAAAAAAGACTCACTGTTAGTGAACACCTGAGGTTGTAAATAATAAAAAAAGCAAGAAGGGAAACAAAAAAGCGATACAAAGACAGAGAGCAAGTAAAACGTTTACCTCAAATGACTAAAAAATGGCATGAGGAAAAGTGGAAACGCAAGCACCCATAATTGCGGCATGCATACGCGACGAATGTATTTGAAATACGCGAGCATGGCGGAAATGGGAAAGATAATGGACGACTACACCTTAAGCTTTTACACTTAAAACCTACACCTGGGAGTACGGAATATCACCTGGGGATCTCTCGTCAGGACAGGTGATTTCGTTTAACTTCTCAATAAAAAATGGCCCTACCCCGGCTACCTTAGACGGTAAGGCATCTCTCCCTCGAGCCCAGCAGCATAACGCTTCATCATACTATTCGCATAGGGAGCAGGAGTCACTGGTGGCAAGACACCTTTGCGGGAAGAGACCCACGAAACGCAAAGGGAGAAAAGCGCTTAAGAATCCCCAGACAAGTAGAAGCAAAACAAATTTTTAGGTCACCGTGTCTAACTCTATACGGTCCATGGGGTTTGTGTAGAAGCCACGAAAACAAAAGCGGTGTCATTGCGTAAAGCGAAGCGAAAAGGAGGAAGCTAAATGAAGAATACAAACATAGCCTCGTACAACTGAAAAGAAAGCAAGCGCAGAGCAAAAAGCAAATAAAACTCCACAAATTTGCAAATGAGTGAAAGAGAATAGTCGCGGTGAAAAAATGTGATTCGCTGCATCGCGGAGCTACGCAAAATGGAGAAACGAAGTATGGTTGGAAATGCTTGCCGCTCGGCCTGCTGGGGGACTCTGTACGAGCCGAGTGTGAAACCGCAATTGTTTCCACAAAAACGAATGAAGGCGCTGGAATCTTCCTTTCACACATTTTTTGTTCTTGTTACCATGTGCGTGGGCCAGGTTGCTATGTGGCACTTTTCCGGGCGCTTGTGGGAGAAGGCTACATGTATGCTCGAGCGTGCGTACACTCGCATACGTCTCGCCGCGGCAGTGATTTATATGTGGGGTTTCGTGTGTTCGGTAACTTTCCATGAGGACCAAAGAGCAAGCTTCGAGGCCTTTTTCTTGGATAAGGTTAAAAGCGGAAAAAAAAATTAACCACACCTGAATTGAAAGAACTCTCACGAGAATTCAGCGTTTTTTCAGCGAATAATTTTTGCAGCGTGCAAACGTGTATTGTGGGATTAGGCTCAGAAACAGCCAGAAGAAACAGCAAATTCAATTAATAGTTTCCGCCAGTCATGAGCTGTGCATATCTTCTATTTATGAAAAGGTCTTATTGGAGAAGCTAGCCTTGGCATCTTTCGAAGAGCTCGCAAGCAAGGAATTGGCCACTGATGTTAAAAAATTCCCTTTTATTTTTTGCCGTCGTTGAGCAAAGTTGGAACGTAAAACATGGATTATTGGTTTGAGTATCCTAGGATGCAAAGAAATGTTCTCATCAATTGTCACCGTAGGCGTCGCGGAGTATCAAGATGCTTTTAATAACCCGTAGATCGAGTGTCGCCTTTGGGGCACTTCAATCATGCAAGGAATCCCCTTCTGTCTTGTCCTGTATTATTTACGCACTGCTTCGACGATGCCAGAGCGTCTGGAAACCTTGGCTTATCTAGACGGAAAATTGGAAAAAAAAAAAAGATATATACCACCTCGGAGAAAGACAGAAGCAAAGTGGAATGGGGCAAACTCATCACAACGAGATATGTGAAGTTACAAACAAAAAAAAAACGTGGAGTGGTCAAAGGACTAAGATAAGATTAGGACAGGCTTGTTAGTCGCGTTCAAGACCAAAATGAATGTTTAAGAATCTCCTTGTTTCTGATTTTGTTGTACCAGAAATCAGGCTTCTAAGCTGCATTGAAGTGAGAAATGCGCAGAAAATATCATGTTGGTATGTTTTTTTAGGTACGTCGGCAAGGAGGGTTGTTCTGCAACAGAATTCATGATAAGCACAAATATTACGAAGAAAAAATGGACTGAAAACTGCATTATAGCCAACCTTGAGCTCATAAACAAGACAGCAACCGGCACAGGGACAAGTGCAACCACCAACAACTGATAAACTCAACACAGGTACAAGACCCTTCACTGAGTAGCGTTCACTAAAGGGCACAAGGATTCTCGCGAGATGAAGAAGGCATCGGCAGTTGCCTGACACCACCTTTAGGAAAAAACTCTGTTCACGACCTATGGAATAAAACCTTTTCAGGGATCAGCCGCAAGATTTTTTTTTGAAATGCGGGGCTTTTAACAAATCCTTCATTATCAACTCGTGAATAACTTAGTTTCAATTCATTGCAGTGGCATGACACTGATAGAAAAAATACAAAGATGCCTGCCCGATCATTTGACGCTTATTATAGCGTCTTTGACGCTTATTAGAGCCATGACGTACGCATTAATGTCAGCCACCATAGACATAAAACGTTACGCCAAGTGAAAACGGGTGTCATCTGCAAAAAATATTGTACACCGCATATACCGTGGATGTCTTTGTCGGTATGGGGAAACCCATTTGCTCTCAAAAGCTCCTAAACTTCCGCCAAAAGGGAAACCATGCGTGCAATACCATCTTGCAAGCCCTCAGCAACGTTCTTTGCCCAGCGTCTTGCCGTACGCTCTTTTACCATAGCACCTATCCAGCCGTACGTGACAAGCTCTTTAGAAGCGTGCGATCTCCGCCTCCCTCTAAAGGCGCAAACCATTCATACCAAACAATCTGAGCGGCGCTCGAAAGGCTCTAGCGCAAAAAGAACCTTGCCGGCACACAGGTAATGTCGTGCTTTAGAAGGAACGCCGGAAACGTGTAGGTTGGGTCGAGAACGCGCAGGGGAATAGCGCGAAGAGAAATAGGGCGACGGAAGCCTGAAAAGCGTAACCCGTCCGGGTACGGTCGTCTTACGCTGATTCTATAAGCGAGCTTTTCTGCGAATGCGAGAAATACCGAAACGAAAGCACTCACCACGATATAGGGAGATTGTACACGCCCATTCAGGCCTACAACAACGTGGGTATCTTCTGCGACTGGTTGGCAGAGATGTTAACTGCGCTGACAGCAATTGTTCTACAACAATTTTTGACACAAAAGATGAGAGCGAGCTCATGTTCGTGTGTTTGCAAGGAGGGAGTAGTTGAAAATGACTATAATTACGATTGGAAGAACGAAAATGAGAAATGGAACGCGTTTTTGTGGGAAGTAAAGAGCACATCACGCCGGAAGCAGCGTGGAGAATACGGATTCCTTCCTCTACGTTCACTTATTACTTTCATCTTCTGTTTCCTGATCACGGCGCGATGACCGCTTAGTGTGCAGCCATGCGCTTTGATAGCTTGCTACTTTTCGGCGGCGCTGAATGGCCATAGAGAAGGTGCTTCCGCGCGCGTCTACGGCAGGCGATGTACTCCCAAGAGGCGACTGAAAGCTTTAGAGTCGCACAGCCTCTCCCAAATGGGAAAAAAACCACTGAAGAAAAGTTTTCGCACTATGCTAAAGTTTACATTCTTGGCAAAAATTTCAAAAACGTTGCTTGTTTCCTCTACTTTGTTGAATTGAATTTAAACTCAGTAAACTGACATCATCGGTCACCGATAGCAAAAATATGGCACTATTAGCCCTACTTGCCAATCTATGGTTAAAGTACTTCTCATTTGAACAAACGATACTGAAAAAAATGACGTTAGTGCCTCTGGACACTTCGAAGCTTACAGCTCGAAAGCTACCCAACTTTCAAGTACTACTATATCTATGGTATCAGTGCAAAACCGCCCGTGCCGGCGTTGCACTGCCACTTTTTTTCCCCTCTTACTACCGCAAAAACTAACCCAACGAGCGTACCGAACTAAATGAACGCGGGTACTGCCCGTTATTACATACATTTTGCGTCAAATGTACCTGCATTTTTTTTTCGCTAAATAACGGGGAGATGTGTGACAAGCGCCAGCGTTTCACGAGTTTCGAACGGTTATGACTATTTAAACCGCTTGCTTTTCGAAGCCTCTGCGGGACGCCCTACGACGGAACGCCGGGCTCTACTTGGGTCTGTTATCTCGCGGCACCACCTGATTTCAGCGTTCGTTTAACATCGACCGTTGCAGCGAGCTACGACGACAAGGCGAGCCCCTAAAGTGCCCTGCACTTAAAAGAATAGAATTCCTGCTGGCGCTGTTTCAGGCAGGGTGCGCACGAGTACTACGGAGGCGGAAATTTGAATGGCTTTGGGTGGTAGCAGTGAGCAGACGACGGCGCTACAGCCCATTATGGCGAATAGCTTTCTCTGTGCTTCCGTAAGCTTTCACTTTGAGTGGAACGGCTTTATTTCTTATTTAATTGCTTATTTAATTCTACGTAGGCTTGGGTATAGCGCCATCCAAAGACGACAGAACGGTTGTAAGTGAAGAGATGGCACCGCAGCTTTGAAGCGCGGCTCGAAGCGCAGACGCCACATTGGTGGTGAGTGACTCTACGCACTCGGTCTACGCACGCATCAATCTCCAGGAAACTAGAGTAGAACAACTCCTCTGTGAAAATAAATGGCGCTTTTTCAGGGTGTTGTTCAGCGGAAGCAAAACAAAACAAAATATACGCGCACAGACACTTCTTACCGATCGGTATAGTCTCATTTTACAGGGCAAGTCTGTTGGTATAACTAGTGCGTGTTTGTTTTCACGAACTCCAACTTACACTGATCCATCCTGGAACCAACTGAATGGGAATGCATGGAGAAATAATAGTCAAACGTAGTTACGACAGCAGCTACCATAGGCGCCCAACGGTACGACCTAACTACTAGCAGCAGTGGATGTGGGCCACGCCAGTAGTACGGCTCAGATGTTCAGGCGACGTGCACGGCAATTTGTCTGTTTGGTAAGTTTTACGTCGATTTCTAAACCCCCTGAACGTTATTATTGGCAACGCTCAAACCGACGGCGCGGAACAACGTCATTCTTTCTTTATTAACTTTTCTTGTGTTTGATCTCAGCTGTCTTCGACGGAACTTTCTCCACGGCTATTATCACTTATTTGGGGAAAACACGACAGAACGTGTATTCTAGATGAATGGAACTTTTGTATTCATGGTTATGAACTGAAATATGTGTAAGACTTTCTTTGCGCTGAACAATGTTTATATGTATCAGCGTTGCCCATACTAGTAGTTTGTAGAGGTCTTGACCATCTATAGTTCATGTTGATACCCTTCGTTATCGCGTAAATGGTGTCACAATGGTATACAGTACCTAGGGAATCAAAAACTAATTTAAAAAGAATCATGCACTACGCCTCCTAACGACGACGACGGTTAAATGAGAAGCTTTCTGGTGATGGATTCTTTGGCTGGCCAATCCCACACTGCGAGTATTCTCTACCCTCGGTGTATGCGCCACTTCTCTAAAATAAGTGCAGCAAATCTCGGATGTGGATTCTGTAGGCCTAGCGTTTGCGTTTATGCCCTACGGCGTGAATTGGTACCGGCCGCTTGGCGTACACCGAGTACTTTTTCGAGTAGGTGTCGATTCAAGGTGTTAAACCTCAAAATGTGCCGTTGGGCCTAGCGTCCTAAACCTCCAAATACGATGATAGGCCTAACATCTTGCGGCTAACAGCCTCGCGTCATGCAGAGCAACGTCATTCTCATCGTACGTCGAGCTGTGGGTAACGGCTGTCGACGTTCACCTAAGAACACGATGTTAGGCCTGTACGCGTCGCAGCCGTCGCACGCCTGTCACCCCCTCCCACTACTGCACATCAAACATTATGGGGGGGGGGGGGGGGGGGGGCAGTGGAGCGCAACTGCCTTGGAGCTTCACAGGGAAGCTTTTTATTGTTTCAACACTTCACTCGTGATTATCACCATCGTCAAAGAAAGTTGGCTTTCCTGCAGTGGGTTTTCACGTACGGACACCATTACTGACAGGCTGAAAGCGTCGCCTCAAAAAGGACGCGATGAAGACAATGCCAAAGGAGCGATGCCAAAATAAATTCCTGGGCGCACTTCCACGTGCGTTTAGCGAGAAAGCTTTATGGCATTCCTTAAATGTACTATCAAAGGCTCCTTTACTGCTACATTGTGTTTGCGTTCTTTCCTCGCTTTTATTTCCGTGTCCCTCTGTGCGAATCACGTCGACAGGCAGACTGGCCACAATTCACGCCGCAGCTTCCATAGAATCAGAGTTATCCGTTGCAAGGGTGCACCCGTTCTATTTTCGTGCCGTCACGCTCACCTGCGACGCGATATGACATCAGCGCTCAGCGCTCTAGGCTAACTCTCCTTCCGTTACTTGCGACGTGCTTATAGAGTGGGGTGGCGACGAGCACTCGGCTCCTACTGTGGAGAACAGGGTTCGATTTGCATATGAACTCTAATGTACTAACATTGTTTTGAAGCTATAGCTCAACTGCCATGTACGAGTTCTGGCACGGATTCCGGCATTTTTGTAATCTTCACAGCGATAGCAATTTTATGCGCCGAACACCAACGCCGTGCTTCTGCACAAGGGGCATATAAGGCTTTTTCCTTGAAGAACACGTTTGAAAAAAAAAAAAAAAAAAAAAAAAAAAAACGAACGTCCGCGACAGGACTCGAACCTGCAATCTTCTGATCCGAAGTCAGACGCCTTATCCATTAGGCCACGCGGACGGGACGGAGGGAGGCGTAGTAGGCTAAAGGTCAAGGCAATATAACCAGCAGGCGCTTTCTCCCGGGAGGTTTCTGCAGCGTATGGTCGGCTCCTGCTCAAATGTGTTGTTTGCTCCTCATAGTGGCGGCTGTTGTGTGTAAATGGGGTTGTTCATTTTCGGATAAAACCAGATTTTACCCGATTCTTACACCTCGAACACGTTTCAGGAGATTCTGGTTAAACCCGATTGCTTCCTGAATGAATCGTTTCAAAGGAGCGATCTGCCCAATTGTGCTCTGACGTTCCGCCGTTCTCAACCAGTACTTGCTCGAAGCAAGCGCACGGACACACCTTCAGAACTCATTCAGTACTGGAATGACGCTACCAACCGCAACCTCAGGCTGGCAGATGCTACCCTGACATGGTTGTGCCTAGCCAATGGGAGCTGAGTTGTCGAGAGAACCTCCCAGTTGAGATATGTCCAGCGATTAGACGGGCCTAGAATGGACACCGACAATTTGCGCAAGCACATCACTATAATGTATGTAAGGAGGGATGAGGGAACATTTGATGACCAGCTTTTCATTTTCATATGGGGACAATCGTACTCGCTGGTGACTTTAAGCTTCCCGAAATCGATTGGTGTTCTCTTAGCACAGAAAGTAAAACGCAGTGTTCTAATAGATATAATGGTTACACTTAATCTTTATCAGCTTGTTCCTGCACCAATAGGCGTGCAAGGAGCATCGTCTTCAATACTGGGTCTAGACTTTAGAAGTAACAATGTTCAATAAAAAGAAAAAAAAAGAAACAAAAATGGACATAATCGATGGGTTATCTGACCACAAGATGGTTTTATGCACACTGCCTTTGATTAAACAATTCAGGCCACATGGTGCAGTAAAACAGCTACCCGCATTTAATAGAGCTAACGGTTCTGCTATAATGGCATACCTTGAGCCCGAGTACTATGAATTTTATGATATGTGCCTTGACGAGGTTTGGTTGAAATTTAGGTCTCATGTTGCGTATTGTATGAGCAAACAACAAAAAATGCACCCCTTGGATTACGCGTGAAATGTTCCACATTAAACGTAAATGTAAACGGCTTAGAAAATCTAATAAACACCTGACTGCTCTAGCCTACTGTTCCCAAATAAACGCTCTGATTAAATCCCTCAACGATAAAGTTCGTTGCGCTAAGCAATATTTCTGCAAACATACGCTACAGACGTTCATGACACAATCACCGCATAAATTTTTGCAATATATTAATTCAATGAGCACACCAGCAGTTTCGTCAGATGGTCTAGAAGACAAAGTTAGGGCAGCGGATTTCAATGCTTATTTTCACTCAGTATTCACTACCGATAACGGAGTCATCAGGCCATGCATTTTCAGGTGCAATGATGATGTAACGCTACCAAACGCGCCTGTCATATCGGAAGCGGGAGAACTTTCACTCCTTCTGAGCATAAACGAAAGGAAAAGCTGTGGTCCAGATGGTATTCCAAATGGTTTCCTAAAGCGATACGCCGAACCAGTTAGTAGATACTTGTGTCTTATATATTCCAAAGCAATCAAGCATTCTTGCCTTCCATCTGACTGGGAAATAGCTAAAATAACTGCAATACACAAATCAGGCGATAAATAGATCCCCGCTAATTATCGCCTTATTTCGATCGCCTCTACCTGCAGCAAAATTCTCGAACACATTGTGCTAAAGTTTCTAACAAATTTCATTGAATCAAACTACATTCTCCACCCAAATCAACATGGTTTTATATCCGGATTATCCACAGTTACTCAGCTTGTTCAAACAATGCATCATTTAGCCCTAGGAATAAATAAGCGCTCGCAAACTGATGTAATCTTCAGTGATTTCTCTGAGATGTTTGACCGTGTCTCTCACGCTAAATTACTTTTTAAACTTAATAATTTACTGGGGGTTGCGCCGGTTCTCCATTGGGTACATAATTTTTTAACCGATCGCCACCAATTTGTACGGCGCGGTAACCATCATTCCTATTTGGCTGCAGTTGTGTCAGTAGTACCCCAAGGTTCTGCGTTAGCACCTTTGTTGTTTTTAATTTTCATCAACGACTTAGCTCACCAAGTCGACGTTCGAATAAGGCTCTTTGAAGACGACTGCCGTCTCTATAACCAAGTAAAGCACCCTGAAGCCCAGTTGAATCTAAATAACTCGTTAAAAAAGATAGCCCAGTGGTGCAAAGACTGGCAAATGAAGATCAACATCGACAACACAGTGTGCATGTCCATTACTAAGAAAAATTCAAAATTAAAATTTTCGTGCAATTTTAACAATGTGGAAATTCGAAATGTACACCACTATAAATACCTAGGCGTTACGATATCTTCCTATCTTGGCTGGACGGAGCATGTCCGCTACCTCACAAAAAAAAAAGCATTGAACAAATTATTTTTTATCAAAACGACACTTTATTTTTCCACCCACGCAACCAACCTTCTAGCGTACGTCACGTTCATACGGCCTCTCTTGGAATATGCAACTGTTGTCTGGTTCCCTCACACCGCGTCTAACATTAAAACTCTGGAGAGTGTTCAACGCAAAGCACTGTGCTTTATCTGCAACGCATATGGGCGCACGGACTCGCCAACTGAACTATTACGTTTGGCAGGGCTACCAACCCTTTCAAGACGCGCACAGCTTCTTAGACTGAAATTTCTATATCAGATAATCCACAAATCATTGAGAATAAACCCTGATTCGTTCTTAACCTTTCGCGACGCTAGACCAACCAGGCAACGCCATTCCTGGGAATTAGAAGAGTATTCATTTAATAACAACACTTTTAGCTATTCTTTGTTTTTTCCCACGCAGCATTCGGGAGTGGAATGCATTAGGCCCTGTTATCACTCATCAACCAACCATTGAAAAATTTCTGGAACTTGCTGAAAAAAGTGTGCTAGGTTGTGTTTCTTGATGGATGGTGTTCATACTTACCTTGTATGTAATTGGTGTGCGTCATTACTGTGTAAATTTCTTTAATACCTTGAAATCTATGTAATGTTATGGTTGCATGCATCTCGGTGCTTGCATTGTTTGAGTATGCATACTTGTTTTCTTTTTACTGTATTATTTTGATTATGCCTACTGTGAAAGTGCACTGTAGTACTGCTATAATCCTGGCGCTTTGCCTGCGCAAGTTGCGCATCTTTTCTGTAACTTTGAAGGTATATGCTCACTCCTGTAATAATCCCCCTTGGGTATTGACAGTATTGTGTAAAAAAATAAATAAAAAGTTTCATTTGCTAGAAGTTATCGATGCTATTTACTGCCAATATTTATCCATTTCCAAACAAATGCCAAATTTCGGAAAGCATCCTAAAGAGAACCCTGAAGTCTCCCTAATTACCAGCTTGAAATAAACACAAAGTTTAATGCGTCAGCGTAAAATTGGTGCTAACCTCTAAAATGAACATTTGTGATAACCTCTAATCTAAAATGAGTGGGTTAAAATAAACTCAGTACATTTATCGATTTAGGCAGTAAAAAAAAACCCGTATCTCGGAATGGTTTCACAAAAACACCCCCTTTCCCTCGGAATATCAGTTAAAAAAAGCACCCGATTTTAACCCCCCCTTTTTTTTAAATATAAAACCTGAAAACAAACAACCCTATCTGTAATGGACAAACATAGCGCTTTTATCGTAATGGAAACCTAACTGGACAAACATAGCGCTTTTATCGTAATGGGAACCTAACTAAATAAAAGAAGTTACGTCCACGACGGGACTCGAACCTGCAATCTTCTGATCCGTAGTCAGACGCCTTGTCCATTAGGCCACGTGGACTAATCTTTACCGCACGCCAGGAACATACATGGAGCATATCACACCCGTATATACACACACACAAAAAACTTGTGCAAAGGAAATCGCTGGCCCTGCCTTGGCGATGCAGTGAGTTAAAATTCCTTTACTAAATCTTAACTGTCCAACAGAGGTATCTATACAAGTGACGCCTTTTGAATCATAAATTTCTCTAAGAAAATCATATTTTCTTGAAATACACTCTTGGGGGCTGTTCGTCCATATGAGCGTGCCTGTCAGCCATACCTGCCTTCCAAATGCTATGGAGACTCAGCTGCACAATCATTCCCCGCGCTACTTTGGGCAATAACCGAGCGCCTTCGAGCGTTAATGTACGTTTTTTGTACTGTACTGTACTGCGCACGTTTCAGAACGTCCCAGCGAACAGTCCAAAAAAATGTGGTCGATCATGTTTGGCCTCTGGCAAATGCGAGTTCGGCAGCTTGTCCGTGGACTATGACTAGGGCTTGCTCCCGTGGCACGCGCACTTGTTGCGGGATGTCGTAGACGGGGACGCTCGCTTTCAACCCGACGGTTACCAAGTGTGTAGAAGGATCGACATTAGGGCGAGTTGCTATTGGTTGAATATCTTCCCATAATAGCGTAAAAACACCGACACTAGCGGAAGAAAAAACAACACCGCCTTCCTCTCTTTTTCTCCCGCTAGTGTGTGTTTTTACGCTGTTATTCGAAGATGTTCTACCAAGTGTGTAGTCGAAGACTGTGCCATGTAGCCTTTCACATGCCAGCGGGTCATACTCACATCCCTGACCTTGCCGCAAGGCCACAGGGCTGCTCGTTCTCCTCCGTCGGGAATGACGTGGAGAACGCGATGGAGCTTGAAACGCACGTTCTGCTTCCTCGGATCGCACTGAATTTAAAAAGAAGGAACGTCTGCGACAGGCCTTGAACCTGCAAATTTTTTGATCTGAAGTCCACGCACACTTATCCATTAGGCCACGTGGACGGGACGGGAGCTGTTGCAGTAGGCCGATGGGACAAACCAGTATTGCTTGTATTCACTGGCGAGGCGCGCTTGCAAACAAACAACCGTGTGAGTGCGTCGTCACTGGTTACGTCGGGCTCAGCGGGATGGCGGTGCTTGTCCGCGCTAAGCACATGACTGTGTTGCACGATGCAAACTGTATCCCACCGAACGCAAAGTATTGCCTCGAGTCCAATGTGAGTGCGATTAATAACATCTCTGTTGAAACCACCGTTGATAATCGGGTTGAAACGGAGCAGACGACGGGCAACGGTGTTTTCTTTCTTCGGCATGCGGGCGCAGTGGCCCAAGCCGCGCCATGTCCGTGGCGCATCGGCCATGTCTGTGGCCGTTTCCAGTGTTGCCAAGCGAAGAAACTGACAGCTAAACTTTTAAACGAATACCATTTATAGACAGCAGGCGCTAGTGCGAAGTAATTCTCATAGCGCAAATGCGATCGAAGGGTCTAGGACTGCGACAGAGATGAAAAATCGGCAGTTAAACAATGATATCAAACCTGTGCACAGTGACGACGAAATGCGAGTTTCTGCAGCGTAAATCTCTTTCTCACTGCATCGGGGTTTGCCTGCCGATACGAGCGCTTGCTTGCAGCCTCACGAACCCTACAACAACAACAACAAACGAACAAGAACAAAATAAAAGTTGATTTGTACAATGTACGCACACAGTCTTACGTCTTTCTTAATGATGTAATGGGCGAACTTTCACGGGAGAGTTACGGTTACCGATGATCTCCCCCTCTCGAGCTTCGCCCCACTTATCCTCATTAATTCTGTGGATATGGCGTGATTTTTTTTTTCTTCTCTTTACAACGGCGGCCATCTCCCTTGACAAAAAAAAAGGGTTTTTGCACAATCGGCAGATCGTTCATTGTCTTTGAGAACATTAATGAACCAAATGTTAAAATGCTGCTCCGTCCACGGCAGGATTCGAACCTACAACCTCCTGATCCGAACTCAGACGCCTCACGTATTGGCCAGGCGGACAGGCCGAAAGTAGTTGCAGAAGGCTAAAGGTCAAGAAAATATAGCCAGCAGGAGCTTTCATCCAGGGTGGGGGTTCCACAAGGTTTGTCTTTGTTGTCACCACTGCTACTTTGGCATGTCTCTGAGGGTATGTGGCTGCATTTGTGCAGACCACTGTGGGCAGAGATACATACTTTTTTTCAAGAGCTTTGTTTCTTGATTCTCGCTACCCTGCTAATGAACAGGATACATATTCTTAGACAGTGGACGGGATATGATGTGCTTCCGCTATTTCTACGGAGGACCTGGATAATTTTATTTTCTTCTTGGCCACAAGATGTGGCCATTGAAGCGATGCAGTATATGGCGCTGGGTGCACACAGGAAATGCAGAGCTTGTATCCACAACAGAACAAAATCTCGCCATTGAGATAACCTTGGGACATTGAGACATGCAACCTTGGGTCACCTTTACGTAGCTATGTGCTGTTTGCAGGTGGATATTGCTACGACAGGAATTTAACATAACATTGTGCAACAACCTTTTCATATCAACTGCGCTTCTTTCCTCAATCTTTTACAGAATATAATTTGAAAGAAATATTTCTGCAGCCTTGTTTATTATAGGGTATATTCCGTACCGTGTCCTTATGTCATAAAAGCTGCCCATGTCATGCTACTGGCTTCGACAGTCCGGTTGGATCGTCGTTGGCTTTGCTTTCTCCATATTGCTTCCACAGCAAGGCTGATTGGGTCTACTTGTCGATGTTTGGGTTTGTTGGTTGGTACGGGAAAGACTTTACGTATCCTCAAATCGTAAAGGATGATCACAACAGCGGCCGATCTGTCGAGGCAAGCAGCCTGGAAAACGCGGGATGCAACTCTGAAGTGTGCGCTCACCACCTCCAGGCCATTAAATGAACGTGAGTGCTGCGGCCATTCTCAGCTGATCGGCGTGGAAAGAAAGCAGGTGATTGGCAGCGTGTGCACGGTGTGGCCCGGTCCCCAAGTGTGCAGCGTGGAGGCAGACCACGATTGGATGGCGATCGTTAGACGTCCAATGACCTGCTCCCCAGGATGCCTTTTTACGATAACGAACTGCTGGAATGGGCCACCCAAGTGCCAGATACGTCCCTTTTGCTCTCTGGAGTGCATGTGAATCTCTGAAGGGCTCACCTGCATGGACCGATACCTGCCGCGAAGGTTTCCAGACAATGAATTGCTGTACACATCCCCGTCCCCACCCGAACGGCGTCAGATCTGTCTGCTGTTCCCGCAAAATTCCGATTCACCAGCAGTTCTGGAAGAGCTTCTACGAAGCCTACTGAGATTCGACTGTTCGGTCTCCCGTCCAGCAATAAGCAGGCCTACTTCAAAGATACGACCCATGGTAGCTGCCCCGACCACTAGTACGCTAGCTTAGCCTGCCCAAGCATTTCAGACGAACAGAAAACTGCAGGGCGCCGTGCGATTTCTTCCGGCAACGGTTCTGAGCTCACGGAACTGCTTTCAAACGCCAGGCATGATGTTATACTTGCACGGGGCGGGGATCCTGCCTGCTTTTACTGCCTCCCTAATGCCACGAACTGGATGCACAGGTTACTGCCTCTCCAAAGGAGATCTCTGCGGGAATTATGTAGTTCTTTGGAAGAGGCACACCATGGCCGTGGACGCTATGGCAGCAACAATAAACAGCCGTGTGCAGTAACCGGAGCGAGCCATGGAGTCAGCGTTCGACACGCAACGGCCCGCGTGTCTTTATCTTGCTGAGGCTGTGGGGGGAAAATAGCAACTGAATTAAGACAGAGGAATGATAACAAAGAAGAAGCGAGACAGGCAGGTGTCGGCGAGGTCATAAAGAACGCAGGGGGGTACAGAGAGCTTGCTTCTGAAGTTTTGCTGCAGCATGGAAGCACCGCTTTCACTGTGTGGTGCAGTGCGCCTATGTTAACGTCTTGCTGAAAAAAAATACGGATGCTGGGATGTTTTCCTAGGCGACAGTTGTCATGAGCGTGTGCTTGTTCTAGCTATATTAGGTTTAGTGACGCTTACATTGAACGACAAAGACAGCCTTCTGGTGGTTCACGTTCCTGCAACAGACACTAACAGGCGATATTTTTAACCAGACCTTTCCTGGTTGCTTTTTCTAAGGGTGATAAGAAATCCCAGAAATTTGTTTGCTTACATATGGTAATTAATTTATTGGTTCTTGGCTTTATTTAATCTGGGCGCTTCTAAACAGAGATCTCGATACTCTGCGGTTTGAGTTGTAGCGCCTGAATTTTAACAATATACGCCAGAATAGTATTGACTGCTCGAGTAGGCTTCGTCCGTGTCACTTTGCGATGTGATAACTTCAAAAACGGGCTTCAAATTGAGTCATATAAGTAAATTCTTGTGAGCTCCCCCTCCCATTTGTATGCGAAGTTAAGAATGAAGGAAAAGTTTTGAATGCAACTAAGTTCCAATATTTCCCGCGCGGGAAATGCGCATTACACGCTTATTGTCAATTCGTCGATCTATGAGACGTGCTGATGAGAGAGAGAGAGAGAGAGAGAGAGAGAGAGAGAGAGAGAGAGAGAGAGAGAGAGAGAGAGAGAGAGAGAGAGAGAGAGAGAGAGAGAGAGAAAAGACAATTGGAGAAGGCTGGTGTCTCCAAGGTGCTGGTGTCTCCAAGGCTGGTGTCTCCAAGAGAGAGAGAACGATATTTAATGAATTCTGGCGATGTTAGCCACGCAAAAATGGCTAACTATACGCCAGTTGATGACGTGATGAAGATGATGGTGATGATGTTGAAGAACTTGATGCGCACAGAGTCGTTTAGTTATTTACAGAGACTGGTCTATAGCTGTGTGTGGCAGGTACTCTATCAGAGTTTTTGTAGCCCGTAAAGCACATTTGCTCTCGATGTACGTTCTTCGTATGGTGTACTGCGCGCGTTCGCACTCCGCGCGTTCAGTGCGCCAGTTACTCCGCTTTTGCGTAGGGAGAAAATTTGGAGACACAAGAGAGTGTAAGACTGGTGATGACTAACAGATTTGGTCGCATTAATATCTCGTGCCATCAATGGGGGCAGCTGCGGCCGAGCATGAACCTCGGCGACGATATCTAATGATCGCTCCCCCGCTCCTCCAGTGACGCCGTCTGCTGCAATGTCTGACGTCTGGAAGGAAAGGATGTGATCATCATTACCAATAATTAATCATCTTCCGCCTCTCGGTCGTTGAGGCAGGATCCTTTCACCGACACCAGGCGACGCTGCCCATTCCTTTGGTTAAATGTATAGCAGGGTCAGGAAAGGACGCAGCGGCTTGCTAGAACGAGGTCATTGCGCCCTTCACTGCGAAGTCGTGGTTTTAGCCGAGAATGTGTTTTTGACGACGAAATCTTCTTGCTTTTATTTCACGCAGGAGCGCGTCTACAAGGTCGCGAACGTCCTTTTCTCACTCTAACAACAAAGTCAATGACTGCCTGCTTTACACTTATCACGGAGACCGGCCTTTTTCGTATCGACACCACTAAGGCTTCAAAGAGTGGTTGCGAGTCAACAGTTGAACAGTTTTGCTTATTGCCTTTTCGAGCTATATGATCCATGTGACTAGTCTAATATATTCGTTGCTTAACTGTCTATTATTATCCGCATCATGAGGTGCAATATACTTCAATTTAATTTTTCAGTTACCCTGTACTTAACTCATAATTCGGGAATAGTCACCCTGCTATTTAGATAACTCTTCCCTCTTCTTCTTTCTGCTCATCTTTTTCTACCCTTTAGTAGGTCGATTAAGGTTAACCTGTTGGTTTAACTAAACATCTGCATTCAAACAACAACGGTTTTTTTGTATACCAACAGATGCTCTTTTACAGCATGTGGAATATAGACAGTGTATGCACACTAGTAATGAAGCTGGGTTTTCCGAATGGGCAAGAGTGAAAATTGTATCCGGCAAGTAGTTCGACACTGTTAGGTTCCGTACTCAATGAATAGGTTACCATTGCAGGGAACACATATTTATCCCTGCTATGAAATATAGCACTGCGTCATTTATGCGCGAACTAGTGGTACACTAGCTTGTGCACCCCGGAATGTCATTTCGCATCGTCATGAAGACTCGAGCTCGGAGCACTTCGCAAACTTGAAACTTGAACGTAAACATTTTTGAGTGTGCCGAAACAACGACACGGGGATAAATAGTGACAACTCATTACATACCCATATTATTGAATCAGTCCCCAAAGCGGAGATAGCATTTGGTCGCATGAAAAGGCTATGTGGGGAACGAGCAGGAATGCGCGAGGACACACTTTTGCTGTTGTACCAATCCTACATGCGGCCATTCATGGAGTTTGGCTGCGTCTTATTTTGCAATTTCTCTATTTACAAACTACGAACGTTTTACCTGTTGGAAAGGCGCATCCTTCGAGTTTGCCTTGGCTTTCCCTGGTTCGTCTCAAACCGGGTTTTGTATTTAGAAGCACGCATTCCTGAGCTCACGGTCTGATTTCTGTTGCTGGTGGTTCACACATACCTCGGCATGTACGAAGGAACCTCTGGAGCTGCCAAGCCTGTATTTATTTGTGTTCCGAGCTTATTTTTTGCATCTCCGTGGGCGAAAGGTATTTCCAATCAATTGCAATTCGTTCAAACATGCTTTAATGGCATTTTTGTTAAGCTATATGAAGTTATCCCAGTATCCACTACTGAGTGAGAAACCGAGTTTTTCTTTCAAACCCCTTCCCTTCGTCTGAAAAACTTCTCCCACGCTCTCTATTAACCGCTATTTGAAATGAGTATTTATCCGAGTATCCTGCTTCTTTTGTGATTTATAGGGGTGCATCTACAAATGACGAGAAAGCTGGAATTGGTATTTTTCACAATCTCTAGATTAGAGATCTTCGCTACAAATCCCGGACTACACACCCATTTTATGGCAGAATTTTTAGCAATAGCTCTCGCTCTATGTAAAGTACCGCAGCGTGTATCAGAAATCTTTATACTATCCGATTCCATGTGAGTTATATCGGCATTAATTTCCTCTTCCGATTCTTCATTGTACCACATTATTGTTTTTTGTTCCAAGGCACGTGAAGGAGGTACGTTTGGCTTGGGACTCTGGCCATACGGACATCAGCGGCAACGCGTGCTAGCGGACCATTTAGCTAATCTCGCTGTCACAGCTCCCATTCAATTCGGAATTCCTAATCTGGCTATTTTGGCATCTCGATTAAGAATATGTTGGCATTTAGACGCTACTCGTTCAGATGCACTCGAATCATTTGAAGAGTATCAATATTTAAAATGTTAGGGTGGAATGTTCTGTTTTGTGGTTCGCGGCAATGCGAAGTGACCTTCACCGAGCTGCGCTGCAGGGTTCGAAAGCTAAATTTCAATCTGTTTATAACAGGGCTTTCATCTACAGGACTATGCGTGCGGTTCCAGGTCTCGGAAACAATCGAACCTTTTTTTCTCGCCTGTCACAGCTTCTCGCAGCTAGACAACTGCTTTTGAAGGCCCCAATTGAACGTTTGGGGTTGATTCTATATGTTTCACCTATATTCTCTATTGGGCAACAAATTTGGGGTATGCAAAAAGGGTTGTATATATAATTGTATTCAAGTTTTTATTTCTGCTTCAGGTTATTGAATTTCTGCAGGGTACTAATTATTGAGTAATCGGCGTTTGAATCATAGAGAAGTCGCATTTTACGGCCTCTGTCTTTCCGGAAATAAATTAGTATTTTGAGGTCCTCACGAATATCAACAAGTGATTTAGGCCTGGCCAATCCCCCTTGTGGCTACGTGCAATAAATCTTTAGGGCATCATCATCATCATCATCACCATCATCACCGACTGGTTAGAGATGATGCTAATTCTCTTTAAACACACCAGCCTTCATCTTGCTTCCACGTAATCGCCTCTTCGCTACATGAAGCGTCAACATTTCGGTCACGTCGCAAAGGTTTGTAATGGAGAACAGCGCGCGAGCGCAATGCAGGTCCCCACGATTTTCAGCATTGCAAAGGGGACACCGTGAGTGAGGGAAACACTTGATTAAATGAGAGGCCTCGAGGTTCTGGGGGCAGCAAATATGAAGGGAAAAGGGGAAGGCCACAGCTGACACAATGAACACACTTGCAGTCTTGGCGTCCTAATCACAAAATTAACGTATTTAAGTCAGTCAGTGGCACCAAAATGCACAGTTCACGCCGAAATGCACTGCTCACACCGAAGACAGGAAACACTGCAGACAGTTCACACCATAGGCGTACAGTTTTCATTTTCCAGGAGGGGAGGGGGAGGGGGGGGGGGGCAAATACTGAAGACAGGAAACACTACAGGCCGTTCAAACTGTAGACAAAACGGGGAAGTCGATAAGGCCATTACAACAAGATTGCTTCCAGGGGGTTGGGATTGTCGCTGCTTCAGTCACTGCCAATTCCGAGTAAGTGCCCTAGATAGGCGTAAGACATTTATATCTGGGCCTAAAACATCGCCATCAACCAACGTTTGGCCCCCTTGTGGAGACAACTTTCCACCGTTAATGGACCAGAAGCCTGCTATTCAGGCAGACGGTGCCCGAGCTTCCAAGAATCCCCGCAAAACAGACCAACGTAGTGTCTTTAAGGGCAGCCAATCATCTGTTGAACAGCTTCCGTCGGCACCGCTGCGTCAGTGAGAACCCTACGCCGGTGTCGTAGGAAAACACATCGAAACACATCAAAACACACGAACCAAGAATGCTTATGATGCCTGGGCGGACAAAGTGGAGGACTTCAAGGAAATTCTTCGAGTCCTTTTCGCTGCCTTGCGGTCCCACGTTGCAACTATGCCTCCCAGCGGAAGCAAGACTCTGCTTGAAGCGGTACTCACACTAGAATTTTTTTAAATAAGTACTTCAGATCAACCTTCGATGCCGCGGAATGCCACGCTGGCACGCCGTGAAGTGAGCACGCTCGTCCAGGCAGAGCAGGAAATGCGCCCACTAGTGAAAATAAGCTTCTTGTATTTACAGTTTTCGCCACAAGAAAAGCACGAAAAGAATAGAAGCTTCCGTTCGTTTCTAAGGCTCATTTTTGCTGGTAATGTTTGAAAGGACAGAAGCGAGAATGGAAGCTCAGACAATGTTCAAAATGTTGATCAATATTACTGCTACAAATATACAACATTCCACTAATAAAAATTTCACACGCCCCTTTGTCAAACGACAACGATGATTGAAACACTCTCACCCTTCTCATTAAGGATTCATCCGCTGTCGTTAGGGTTGTGGACTTTGGTCGTTAATGGGCTGGACATTGCGTCGTTGGGTTTGGACTTTAATCAGTGGCGGGTTGGGTTTAGGTCGTTAAGGCTTTGACTTTGAGTGCTGCGGCTTTAACTTTGGTTTCGCTGTTTGCTTTCGCCATTTGGGAGAAAGCTCTGTATTTAAACCCCCATTGTCGTTAGAATTGTTTTGTCAGGGTTTATGTGCCCGGTTCTAAGCTGCTTCGACCGTGTCAGAATGACGTAATGAAACAGACGTCGGCTTCCTAACTCGAGGGACCCAGGTATAATTCCGGCTACGGGAAGCATTTCTTAAGTGCAGAGCACTTTAAGGGCTCGCCTTGTCGTCGCAGCTCGCTGTAACGGTCGATGTCAAGCGACTGTCGGAATCAGTCGGCGCAGCGACATAACGGACCCAAGTAGACCCCGGCGTACCGTCGTAGGGCGTCCCGCAGAGGCTTCGAAAAACAAGCGGATTAAATAGTCACAACCGTTCCAAACTTGCGAACCGCTGGCGCTTGTCGTACATGTCCCTGTTGTTTAGCGCAAAGAAAGCTGAGGTACAGTTGAGGCAAAAAATACGTAATTAACCCGCACCGCCCGCGTTCATTTAGTTAGGAACGCTCGTTGGGTTGTTTTTTAGTTAGCGAAAAAGGTGGAAGTGCGACGCCGGCACGTGCCGGAGGAAAAGCAAGCACAAAAAGAACAGAACTCCCTGTGGCTGTGCTTCAGGCGGGGGCACGCGAGCACTGCGGAGGCGGGAAATTTGACTTGCATTGGCTGGTACAGTGAGCGGATGATGGCGCTACAGCCCATAATGGCGAATCACTGACTTCCGACAGCTTTCCCGTTGAGAGGAATGGCTTTAATTTTTTTCTTGAGGCGCTTGATGTGTTTTCGCTTATCATCATCACCATCATCTTTTTAGACACATTGTGTCAGGTTGGCTTTTCTGCAGTGCGCTTTGGTTACGAGACGGTCGCCATCAGTAAGGCATAGAAAGCTTCGCTTTAAAACTTCAGTGCAAAATCTTTTCGTTTTGTCGACTGGAGCGCAGAAAAAGGTCATAAGAAACATTATTTCAGTTATGAATATACTTTTTGCTGTCTGGTGTGTCATGCTCGTTTTTGTCTAACACTTGAGAAGGTTATTAGGTCAAGCCATCTTGTGCATTCATTTTCAATAATTTATTCCACATGCGCGCCAGCATTTCTCAGTTGCAATCGCTTGTAAGGAGAGCTTGATTGATTGATTGTAGGGTTTAATGCGCCGACGCAACGCAGGCGATGAGGCGCGCCGTAGTGGAAGGCTCCGGATTAATTTCGATCACCTGGGGATCTTTAACCTGCGCCGAAATCTCGTACACACTGGTGTTTTTGCTTTTCACCTCCATCAGAAAAGCGGCCGCCACGGCCGAGATTGTAAGGAGAACTCTTTCAGTGGGGTCTTACGGTTGAAGAGCGGAATTATGCCAAACGAAAAGGCTGGAGAGATGTGGGTCTTCTTAGGGCAAATACATTATGCATATTCGTTTTTTTACTTAGTTTTGTCTCCTAGCCATCGACGCGGTAGTCTGCCAAAAGTTTAGTACTAAAAAGTATCTGTTTTACTGGACTCCATGCGACACTCTTTGTCTTACAAACTGCTTCCTCAAAAAGGCAAGCTCATTCTGTGTTCATTATTTCATTCGGGCGAGAAAACAGTTTCATCGCAATTTAAAGGATTCGTATTTGTCTTTTTGGTAAAAATTCCCCTTCTCGCGTGCGTTCGATCAGGGCGAATGCTCCCCACTTTTCCGTGATTTCAGCGGCCGTTCACCTCTGGCAATATTCCCGGCGAGAAACCTGGACTGTCTACGGGCTCGCAGAGTCCTTAAAGTGCTTTCGCAATCCCCAGAGTTTCGGGTTGTAATCGCAGCGGAAAGAACAGCGCGAGCGAATTTCTTCAGGCGGACGATTGGAATTCCAAAAGAAAAGAGTGCTGCTCAGTTGAGAAGAATAATAGCTTCAGCTATTTCAGGGGCTCTTAGTGACAAAAACTGTCTCTATTCATTCGTGACTGTACTGCACCAGTGCCATAGCTCCGCCCATTTGTTTTTATACGCATCGGAGGCCACGTGTGTTCTAACGGCCCCCATTTTTCACCTCTTTGCCTCCCGGGAGCGGAGGATGGGAAAATAAATTGGAGTCACTCGCTCCTCAGTGCACTCGTTTTCTATTAGAGATTAGTAGCCTTTATTCGGCCGCTGGCTCATCGGGACCAGCTTAACCTACTACAATCGCAAAAAACGTTCAGGTTGAAGTTTATTAATTCTCTTTGCTTGATCGAAGAACTCGGCCCCAAGGTAACGTCGGGGTTCGATGGTTTTGAGTGAGTGAGTGAGTGAGTGAGTGAGGTGAGTGAGTGAGTGAGTGAGAGTGTGGAGTGAGTGAGTGAGTGAGTGAGTGAGTGAGTGAGTGAGTGAGTGAGTGAGTGAGTGAGTGAGTGAGTGAGTGAGTGAGTGAGTGAGTGAGTGAGTGAGTGAGTGAGTGAGTGAGTGAGTGAGTGAACAAACTTTATTTAGGCGAGTTTCAGGCGCTGATGGTTGGACGCCCGCCTGGTGGAGAGCCTCGCCGTGGTCAGAGCTCGCTGCCCAGGCCCTCTCCACCAGGCTACGATGGACTGAGACGTTGGTGCTGGCCGGCTGGCCTGCCCACTGCTCGTACGTTGGGTGAGAATTGGGGGTAAGAAATGGGGTTTTCTGACACCCCCATATCATGGGGTACAGGGTGCCAGGTTGGGAGCACAAATTACAGGTACCGTAGTAGAGGATGGGGGGAGAGTGTCGCGGGAATAGGAGTTCATCTGAAGTGGGCGAAAGGTAGTCGCCTCGGTTCTGGATAGATGGGAGTGTACTCGCGGGAGCTGTCGTCTTTCGTGAGGGTACTGCGAAATGCGTCCGCGTGATTTCACCTTAGGGATTTTGGCATTTGTCGTCTGCTTCAGCCGTGCTCGCTCTCCCTGCAGTTTCTTTGCACTCGATGGACGTTTAATGCAGCGCCGCCGGCGGTCGCGCTAACCGCCAGTACATGGAATCCCAAGATTCCTCCTCTTTCATTTGTTCTTGCAGAAATTGGTGTTATTGAGGTTGGGTGATGTGCCCAATGCCTGGCAATGCATTTTAAAAAATCCAGGGTTTTCCTCACAACCACAAGTGAACTCCCACATATATTGAGAGATTGAAAAAAAAAAAAAAAAAAAAACCTCATGCATGCAAGGTGAATTTAAACGCCTTTTGAGGCCACCTTTCATTTAAAAAAGAACAATTCAGGGGCTTGGCTGGTTTCCAAGAATGCGCTTCAGTTCCTTGTTATGGTTGCCAAATTGGAGGCAAATCACCACACTTCTTTGCAACCTGTAAGATTAACCCCCAGAAAAAAAACATCAGCAGAAAAGAAAGTAAAACAACCCGTGCCACCAACTTAAGAGATTGTCATCAGCTCACTGGCTCACTGCAGCTCTTCTTTAGTGACGCTTTCTCATTTCATCCAATGCAAGAACGGGAGGCTTGACACCTGCGGCGCTTGGATTAACCTGTACGAAGCCTTCGTTTAGCGCGCGGTATTGCAAAGAGGCACGAAAAGATATATCGAAGCTAAGAAGCCCGATAAACTCAACACCGCAGTGAAAGCGCAAAATAGGTCGGGGATTGGGAATGTCTAGAAGCCCACAGCAGCGTGGCTTTTCCCTTGCCTGTAGAGATGTTCGAAAGCAGCTTTCAGAAAATGCAAGTCTTTATTAAAATTTTGATTTTACATTGTTCTCACAGAAAATGAAGTGATTTTGTTTTGTTTCATCCATTCTTCGCAGCCTGGTCACGTGTAATTGAAGCTAAGGCATCCTCTAAACAAAGAAAAGAAGCGGAAACGTCGCTTAGTTTACTCAAAAGAAGACCACTCCTTTCGTCCTCACCATTTTTTTGCGAACTCTTACGTTGTTCAACAAAGATTTGTAGCAAGAAATTTCTTTCCAAACAACAGCTAGATCTGCACTGCGGTCTCTTCTTGCAGTAAATAACCACAGTGTTTAAATTTATATGGAAGGCGAATTTATACAAAAATCTGTTAGCCCTCTACGTCACGCTTTGAGCTACAATGCCTACCTCCAAAAAACAAAAAACAAAGCAATGCTTTACGCATTTTCTGGCTTCGAATTCCTGTTTACCAATTGTTCGAGTTTCAGTTCAATTTTTTTTTTGTTTTTGTGTGTGGGATACAAACCCCGTGCTCGAAAGTAAATAAATACGTACTTCGAGTGGGCGTTCCCTAAACATCTGTATGATCCAGGTTTCTGCCTGTTTTCGATCAAGTGTCTTTATTCCTTTACAAAGAAAACCGTGAGTCGGACGCTTTGCGCGCACGCTTCAAAGCCTCGGCAGGCGAAGACAAAAACAAAGAACGAAAACTCACTAGGAAAATAACGAAAGACCGTGAAATAAAACGACATAACGTAAGCGTCAAGAAAAGAAAAAAAAACAGCTTTAGCGCTGAGTGAATAGAAAATGTCAGAAACGAGCCAGGGAACGCAAAAACAATCCGAGCGACTGAGGTCTTACTCCATACGCAAAAATAACCGTTTGAGAGAAATGTCAGGAAACGTAGGAGCATGAGTCGTCTTTGGAAAGTGCGTGTCATCATCGACAGCCAGCGAATGCAGCCTCCCTGCGCCGTATCCTCCCCGACGCGATTTTCTGAATCGAGAGCGCAAATAAGCGCTAGCAATTGTTTTCCCGACCCTCTTATTTCCCCTGAGCTTCTCTGCACGCAAGGGGTGTGCGTTCTGTCTTCCAGGCGCCTTTTTCGCACGCCGAGAAACACCGTTTTTTTTTTCTCTAAAATTTACTTTGTATACACCTTGTGTTGTTCAGTCCGCCGCTTCTTCCCTACCGTAAAAGGGTCGCGCCACGTGCCTCTCGCATTAGCCTCGCTCTCTTATTCCATCGTTCCCCATGCACCTGTCCCACCATTTTCTCCTCCATTTCCTCGTTCTAGAAAGAAATCGACTACCGTCCTCCCCATGCTTCTACGGCACATCAACATCTGACAAGATGCAATCCTATTTTCTCCGCCGAACAAGGAGACGCGGCAATCACTTTCATTTTTTTGTTTGCTTGTTCACTTTTGTTACCTTTAAAATGTTTGTCGCTTTATTTTCCTACTTCTAGCAAAAAAGTGACATTTGACGATTTTTCTGCTTTATACGTCGGGCAGAATGAAGTTGCAAGTAACGGCTTCTCCCTCCACCTGCCCTTGCTCTCAAAAGCTTCCGTCGATTTTGTGCGTATGAGATTACAAATTAAAAAAAACAAAGTTTGGATAAGACGCACTGGAAACGAAAAATAGATTAAAAAATTCCCGGGCTATCTCCGCTAATGGGAAACCCGGGCAGGGCTGAAGCATGCAGTGGATGTGTATCCTTGGCGCCTTGGCGTTTTGCCAACGGAAATGAAATCGTTAAGGGTAGAAGGATACAACTTTGCTGTAAAAGTCTCTTGCCTTTGAAGTACGAATTGGTCTAGCGCACGGCGTAAAGGAGTGCCCCGGAGTTTTTTTTTTAATACGCGTTACGTCCTAGCGCGAGGCGTAATTCAGTTTCACAGTGTTTTAGTACCGTGACTACATGAAACGACGATTACGATGACGACGGGATAGGCCAACAGCCCCAGCCCCTAAAGTGTTTAGCTTCTACAATGGTTTCCATACACAATTTTCGACCTTACAGAAAAGTTATCCCTCTTGGTGAGAAAACATGTAGTTTTCAGAGCACTCGCAAACAGGCGAAATAGGCACAGTGCAAAATAGAGGTCACCATAACAAAAAGAAGATGCGCCTCCTGCAGTAAGGGCTGCTCTATTTAGTAGCATGTTAAGCCTGCCGTGCTTCCTTGCACGTAGTCTGCAGCGGCCTCAGTCTTGCGTTACGCACATTTTCGGCTGGCAGAAAAGGTTCCCGCACTGCATCGGGGCTAAAGTCGTGTTGTCCCGCATATCCGAACTAACAAAAAAGGTGGCTTAGAGCCCGAACATCCCATAGCCTGTAACGTAATCGTGCTTTTGTTTCTATTATCTAACTACATTTAGAGCATTCCCATGCCGTTTTTAAAGTCCCTGTAATGAAAACAAATATTGCGCACGGCTTAAATGCTGGAACTTTTAAGCACTGGTCTCAGTCTCATCAGGACACTACAATTTCCGAGGAAGCCCAGAAACATGGCAGGAGAATAGGGCGGAGATTACGAGAGTCGGGGAAGGGGGGACTATCACTAAAAAAGAATTGTTATGGATGAAGTGGGGAGTCCGGGGGGGGGGGGGGGGGGAGAAAAGAGACGGGTGAGACTGGAGTGCGTTGATGAAGAAATATTTCAGGGATGTGCAGGGGTTGCAAGACTTCCTGCAGCACCGCGACCAATTTATCTTGTCGGACGAATCAAAATCTCGTTTAGCGCCGCTGCCGCTGCGCGCACAGAAACTCGCGTCCTTTATCCCCTCGTGCGTTGCGTCAGTTACCGCAACCAGAGTGACTTGACGCTTGTTGGACAGACAGACAGACAGACAGACAGACAGACAGACAGACAGACAGACAGACAGACAGACGGACGGACGGACGGACGGACGGACGGACGGACGGACGGACGGACGGACGGACGGACGGATGGACGGACGAACGGACGGCAGGCACAGGCACAGGCACAGGCACAGGCACAGGCACAGGCAGGCAGGCAGGCAGGCAGGCAGGCAGCTGTTTTTTTATTTGAGTTTATTTCTTTTAATTTTAAAACTATTTATAAAAAAGTTTGCATGCGGATTCTTTTAATTGTAATTTTTTTCAGAGGTGCACGGAAAATACACATTGTTTACCCCCCACATTTTTACATAAGTCTATGGCACCATTTTTATATTTAAGTACAGGCTAAGGGTATACACTCGGTAAGCTTAGTCCCCACCCCTATTTATAAACAATGACGCCACACTTCATCATGAACACTATCTACTCATCGACGCTCCGCCTGCATTTTTGAGAGCTAGCAACCCCGGCTTCCAAAACTGCAGCGCAAGGTGTCACCGAGAGATTTGAGTATGAAAGGATCCGCCCCTTATTATGGAATGAACTTCTCGCTGCATACTAATGTAGTAATTATACTGGAAGCGCTCAAAACAGCCTCGAAACGCTTATGTTTGTTTTCCGAAAAGTATACTAATGCAAATTTCTTGCTCCCGTGAATACGTGCTCCCAGGGGAGTCTATCCCCGGATGAGGCTAAGGGTGGAAGGCGGCTTCTACGTTCCGAAATTATACTGATGAGAGAGTAAGCAACGAGAGAGACACTAGTCGAACTTGACTAAGACTGGACAGTGATAGATGATGTGGTGCGCATTTGCAGCTCCATGAGCGGAAGGAAAAGGAGTGCCGCTCAAGGATGGGGCGCAACTAAGCCTTAAGAGCCCACTTCCGAGCTTCTCACGTGGGGGATGACCCGTTGGGAGTTAACTCGCTCGCCCACGTACTCCGCCGAAGCCTCTCAGGCGGATTTACCCGAAATTGATCTTCACCTTTTAATTTCCTTTTCTACTCGAAGTATGAAAAATGTATTAAGAATTTCCTAGTTAAAGCACCTTCAGGTACCGAAGGAGCAGTTAATCATAGTTATGAGAACTAATGATGTGGATATAAACCAGGTAGACAGCTGTCCGCGTATGAAGCCCCCAACTCTGCAGAACCACTAGGGATCAGTGCTATTCAACATTTTTTAAAGAAATTTCCCGACTGTATTCGCGTAATTGAGTGGTTACTCGGTTCTGTTGATTCCCTTAAAAAACTAAAAATTCTGAGATCCTGTCACTGATAAAAAGTAATTGCACAGCGAAGCTGGCAGTGTAACCACGTGGCGCAACGTTCAAGAACTTTCTGTTGTCGTTCAAGAGTGCGATCGCAATTCCACTGGTGAAGCGTAGGGTGAAATATTTTGTCTACGCAGACGACGGACAGGACTGGTTTTTGACAAGGTAGTATTTACAGCTCCTCTCTAAAAAATCGAATTTAGAGCCTCACGTATGTTGTTACAGGTTTTTAAACAGCGCAGTCAACCTGAAGTGTGATTTCAAGCTTTAATATAGAATTCGTCCAGCTGCGTGCAGGCAAAAAATCGGCAACACGGTTATTTGGAGTTGGGTCGTCTTGCACATCTTGCACAATCTTTTGCGCCCCTGCTAGACGGATGAGCATTAGTCGGGCAGCGGCTATTTTTGAACGAACAGAAAAGCTGTTGCATTTTCAGAGCCTTTACCCTCAAGCTGCCGCCTCGACGAACCTTCAAAGCAAGCTACCGAGAGCACCAGCTCGATAGTGTATCGGGAATCCCCGGTGCGGGAGAGAGACAACACACACCGTTATTAAAGACTATAGTCTTTCTTGGGCTTCTTAAACACAAAAAGTTTGGTCTGTCTGTATGTCTGTTTGTCTCTAACTAGATTCAGCCACCCAGATAAACTGAAACAGAAATTGCACAATAGGTTTATATACCCACAGCCAAATCGAATCGCCCAAGTTCGGCGGCAATGTTCGTACTTAACAACATTATTGAACAAGAACAAGGCATTACGCAAATGTGAGGCAGCAAGTCAATACGTAAGTAACATTTTCAGCGTTCCTGTATAAAAAATCATGATTCTGTATAAAATTCTGTAAAAAAATTATATAAAATTCTGTAAAAAAATTTGTATAAAATTACGATAGCAAATGAAATACATCAACTGCAGAAAAGTTCACTTCGTCGCCCGCTGTCGCCCGCGCTACTATAGCTTCTAGCGGCATTTGAAGAAATCAAACAGGAAAAGCTACGGAAGGTCCCACTTGATAGGTTCCACTTTCCGCTTGAAACTCACGTGGAGTAGGGCAACATGGCTCTAAAAACGTCGAAGTACGGCGCCTCGATTCACGCGCGTCTCCGGCGTACGGCAGCGCTGGCATCGAGGCACCCGGCCTAAAGCAGTGGAACGCGGTAAATTTAAATTGACTTGAGCAAACCTGCAGCGTGTTTACCTTGGGAGGAGCGCGACGGTAGAGGAACAGCATGAGAGGTGAGCGGGAAAGACAAGGGAGGCATTTCCGTACTTGGCAAATGTCGTAGAAAAGCTATCATCTTTCGTCGACATTTCCAACTAAATGACCATATACGCGGCCAATTTTTAGTTTATTTATTCTAGCAAACTCAGCAGACGGGAGCAGAAAATATTCGCTTAGTATTTTCACCGACGCATTCTTCTGTTGAGGGATGTGACATCTCCGCGAAGAAACTGTTGTGCCAGACCGCCCGGCACAAATTCGATTCGGCTGGCGACGCACCCATGGCTGGGCAGAATCACGTCTCCGACAAAGGCTCGTCGGCCTGCGGCAGACGTGCACCAACACGCCGGGAAACGGAGCCAAAAAGTCGCCTTCCCTTTCGCCTGCTCGGTGTATCGGCTGACGAAGTCACTTCGCCACCATTCGTGGAATTCAAACTAGTCCCAGCGGAGAGTCCTGATTTGAGGGATTTGAAGTGCTCGCGGTGGCAACAGACTGCGGGGAGTATAATAGCAGCCGGGAAGCTGCGGCGAGGGCGGCATTCAGCGAAGGGACCGAGCTGAGACGTGCTCTTGGCTTCGTGCAAGCCATGTAACGCCTTTGTTTTCCTTGTAAATGCTGTATATAAATTTTGCTTTAACCCACTGTCGGCTCGACACCTTTGTCGCTCAACTCTGCACCGCGTTGGTAGCGGGCTGAGCAGGTAACGTCGCAATAGTCGTAACAGCGCTGGAATGACAGCGTCGCAAAAAAACCGAGCGACTGCGTCTCGAACACTGCGCATGGAACTAGATTTGCGAAAATTTAATTGCCCCCCAAACTATGAACTGAGTACTTATGTCCTCCAAACGCGTGCTTCTTGACATCGGCGGCTGCAAAGCGCCGCCAACCATGCCCCTTTGTTGACGTCACATGTCAGACGTACGCCGTTTTTTATCAGAGCGGAGGCGAGCGCTGGGGCGTCCAGTAAGGCAGCAACAATTTGTGCTGACACGCGTAAGTCATTAGGGAAGCCGGGCCAGCGTGGATCGAGCTCAGCGAGCGACTTGTAAGAAGTGGCGCTCTCGAGTTCGAGACGCCTGCGGCGATGATGGCAACCATCAAGGACATCCCAAGAAAAAAAAAAAAACGTCCAGTAAGAGCCCCGCTGTCATTACTCTCGAACGTGAGGCCGTGGCCTTCTCAGCGAGACAAGGGCCCCGAGTACAATAGCACAGCGGGACACGTCAAGAGAAACCGGGGCAAACGCTAAAATCTAAACATGCTTGCAATGTAGTCTCTCTTTTCCCTCTTCAACCATCGCCGTCTTTCGTTGGGCCTTCTTTCCCGCCCTTTTATATTCCAGTCCAGTCCCCCTTGTTGAGGCTGGGACAAACAGGGCGACTCCTGGGGCTTACCGAGGACAAAAGAAGGCAGCAGTAAGTGAGGCTGTACATTTGGAGCTTAGCGCAGCGCGAACCTTGATGGATGAAGCTCAGACTCCGGCGGTGGTTGTCTCTGTTGCTCTTGTAAAGCTTAGCGATGGCGCGGGTGTCTAATAAGCAAACAAGTGCGGTCTTCTCTGGCGCGCCATTGCTTTTCTTCCATGGGGCAAAAAAGCTTTAGTGCTGGCTGGTTGTTATCGTTACGACACGCACTGGTAAAACAAGATGAGGAGGATGGCGCATATAGGAAAATAATAAACGAGGTTCTACCATTTCGGCCCTGGTGGTGTCAATTGACGCCATCACCTAGAAGTTTCTCTAGCGCAAGAGAACAAAAGCGAAACTGTTAGTTTTCAACGGGATTGTTCTACAATGATGCCTACCGCGGTAGATATCACTGCTTATTTATGTATTAAAATACTCTCAAAGCCCAAAGGCGTTACAGAGAGGAATGGTTAAATTCACACAACATTAGTTACAGCCGTTTTGAATGATGTAGGATCCGGAAAGCTGGCGATTGAGGCGGCGAGGTGGTTCCAGTTATTCCAGGTCTTGGTAATGAACGAGTAAAAGGGGTTTGAGCGATGTTTAAGAACCCCTACCTTGTACCTGTAATCGTTACGTGCTGAGTTGGATGGAGCAGAAATGAGAGCCTGTTTTAGAATGTGGTTAGTAGAGTAAATCTCATGAAAAAGGCATAAGCGCGCACGTTTTCTTCTAGAAACAAGGTCACTGAGTTTAAGAGAAGATTTAATTGACGTGATGCTGGTAGTTCGTGAGTACTTGGTGAGAATGAAATGAGCCGCCCGGTTCTGAATGGCTTCCAAAGATGAAGACAAAACTACCGTATGAGGATCCTAAATCGATTATGCATATTCTAATTTTGATCTAACAAGGGTTTTATATAGTAAGAGCTTTAAAGACACTGGAGAAAGAACAAAGTGTTGGCGTAAAAAGCAAAGCATGTGGTTAGCATTATTAGTAACATAATTAATATGTTCATGCCATTGCAGATTAGTGCTAATGTCGACGCCAAGGTGCTTATAAGAGACAGAAGATAAATGTACAATGTTAAGTTCGTACGGAAATATGTCAGACGGGTTATATTGGTTTACGCCGGAAGAAACTCTCATTATTTTACATTTGTTAACGTTAACTTCCATAAGCCAATTATTGAACCAAGAAGATACGGTATTAATGTCGAACGGCAAAGAGACGGAATCTTCCGGGTTAATTAGTTCACTATAAATCACGCAATGTTCAGCAAGAAGTGTAATTGCAGAAGAAATGTTGTTAGGAAGGTCAATAATATAAATTAGGAAGAGTAAGGGACCTAAAACAGAACCTTGCGGAACTCCAGATTTTACGTGTCGCAACAGTGAGTTGAAATTGTTAGCACTTACATATTGTGTTCGGTTATACGAAACACACACTACATCCATTTGAGTAAGCTGCTGCCTATATTAAGAGCACTTAGTTTAAGCAATAGAAGTTTGTGAGAAACTGAATCGAACGCTTTTCGAAAATCTAGAAAAATGCAATGCACACTGGCACCCCGGTCTGTTATGGAAAAAAATCATTAGTGAAAACTAAATGTTGCGTTTCACGTAAAAAATACTTTCTAAAACAATGCTGGGGTTAAAAAAAAATTCTCTTTGAGGAAAGTCATTAAATTGAAATGTATTACGTGCTCATGCAGTTTGCAGAGGATGCTTGCGAGTTTAATGGGCCTATAGTTGAAAGGGCTAGAGGCACCGCCTTGCTTCGGAACTGGCACCACCCTTTCCGCCTTCCAGACGCTCGGCAACACAGAAAACTACGAAGATTGCGAAAATAGCCTGGACAATATTAGCGACAAGTATGATTCGGTTAGCTTCAAGAACTGCGCAGTGATCCCATCAGCACCGAGGGAGGATACCCTTAAGTTTTGAATTAATTTACTGATGCCAACCCAACCAACAACAAGTGGGTCCATATACGGAAAATACACATTATCAACCTCGGGTAACAAAGTAGAAACACGATTACAAAAAGAAAGAACAAATGCATTTTGCAAGGCCACACAACACTCATTCGGTGGTATCACACTACCGTCGTGAACACTCAACTGGACCGTTTCTTTTAAGGTGCGGAGCACCTTAGGGCCGCACAGTGTCCGTCCGCGTCCGTGCGCATAGCATTTGCAATCGCCAAAAGATTACGCAGGGACCGGCAATATTCTAGACTGTCTCTGGTAGGCGAGAGAGAGTTAGTGTCAGTCTCTTACCCATTCGGCTATGACCGTGAGTTAGCACCAGCGAGTCAAACGTCTTACTCCCTCGCCTGTAACGGTGCGGAGTACCTTAGTATCTCCCAAAGTCCGTCCGCGTCCATCCGTGCGCACACCACCATCAAGCGAAAATAAAGCGAAATTCGATTTGTGCCGTGAGTTGCATTTTTGTTTAGGGAATAATCAAGATGCAACTTATGGCTCAATTTGAATGACGGTCAGAGCGCAGATCGGGTGTCATTTCGAGTCCCCGTACTCCGCACCTTCACCATCATCCACGGAGTGGAGATGCTGCCATTTTTTTAGAACCATTTGCTGTTGACAGGAATCTGCAATGGTTAGTATGCAGCAAAGAGGGCAACGTCTTAGTAAAAAAGTCACGCTTGACTGTAAGAAGTGCATGCTTATATTTAAAGTTTACATTTCGGCAGGCTGACCACCCTTCGCTGCTATCCGATAATACTGCGCTACGGATAACCGTTTCTTTTTGTTGCACAGCCGGTTAAGAGAGGTGGTGAACCATGTAGAGCGGAAAGATGATCGGATTGATTGTGCGCAGGGGAATAAATCTATTAATGATAGATTCAACAATATTCTCAAAGGCTCTCGAGTTTTCTTCAACAGTGCGCAAAGAAAAGCTTCGTAGAGACGACTCA